>NC_053390.1:137063211-137387943 GCF_905171765.1 Bufo bufo | reverse complement strand
ACAGTGTCGGACTAGGGTGCCTAGGACCCACCAGTAAAATTCATTTTGGGGGCCCATTATAAAGCTACATGCAAATACTACATAGAGCAAGATGCTACAATGATTATTACATAATTCTAAAGGCCCATGAAGTGACTTCGAGAGGGCAGGTTCCCGGGGAAAAGAGGACATGACTAGCCTGACTCTATATCTAAAAGTCATCTCATGGATATAGACCCTAATACTAGATATATAGTATACCCTACCCAGCAGTGTACTGACATGTAAGATATGACGTATAATAGATGCAGTATGTACAGGTATATAGAATATACAGCAGTGCACTGATATTTAAAATACAAGGTGTAATTTTTACCTAGCACCGCACATATTAGCACACTGCTGTATATACTATATATACCCACTGCATCTATTATACCTTTAACCATGTGAACATCAGCAACCTTTAGATTGTGACGTCACACCTTCTGTTACCCACTGCATTCTAGCTTCTGCAGAGTATTATAATACAGTGTGCATACACTGTGCTCAGGGGGCACATAATACAAGGCATTATATATAAAGGGGGCACATATAAGATTAAATATACAGTACATAAAGGGAGTAAATATAGGATATGGTATACATAAGGGGGCCCATATAAGAGCCACTATACATAAAGGGGGCAGATATAAGAAGCAATATACATAAAGGGGGCACATATAAGGTGCACTATACATAAAGGGGCCAAATATAAGAGACCCTATACATAAAGTGAGCACATATAAGAGGAGCTATACATAAAGGGGGCACATACAAAAGCCACTATACATAAATGGGGCACATGTAAGATGCAATATACATAAAAGGGGGCACATAAAAGAGGCACTGTAAATAAAAGGGGCACATATAAGAGGTGCTATACATAAAGGGGACACATATAACAGGCACTATACATACAGGAGGCACATAGAAGAGGTGCTACCCATGAAAGGGGCACATATAAGTGGCACTTTTTATAAGGGGCACCAAGCATGTGGCACTATATACAGGGGCACAGGGCATGTGGCACTAGCATTAGGGGCACTGTGTGTGGCATTATATACAGAAGCCACAAAGTGTGTGGCACTATATACAGAGGGCACAGAGTGTTCGGCACTATATATAGATGGCACAGAGTATGTGGTACTACCATTGGGGGCCCCTTTGTGTAGCACTAATGCTGCTATTATATTCAGGGCACATCATGTGGCACTGAGATGATGTGGTGTTAGTATGCAGGGTGCCAATGTGTTGGTAAAGAGAGAAGCTGAAGACCTCTTCTCGGCAAAATCTGCAGAGACAAATTGTGGCCGGGAGATGTCATCATGGTGGTCTGAACCAAATGGAGAAGAACTCAGGAGGAGACGTCACCTGTAAGTCACTAAATGGAAATTATTATTCTGCTACTGACTGTGTATGATGATTGCTGTAGTCAACTGGATGATCTACAGCTGATGATGGGTGGTAGCATGGACTTTTGTGGAACAACAACTCCCAGCATCCCTTTTTCTACTGTTCAGGCCATACTAGGAGCTGTAGTTTCACATTGTATAAGCTTATATGGCAAAGTCTGAGCTGACTACTCAAATGGTATCTGTATTGAACTTTTAAAATCTGGTGATGCAGATATGTACTGCACATGGTTCTGGTGCTGCATTTATGCAGTGAACTTGGTTCTAGGCTATATTTTTGCAATGAACTTGGTTCTGGTGCTGTATTTGACTTATGGGCTTGGTTCTGGTGCTATATTTATGTAGTTGATTCTGGTGCTTTATTAGACTCGTGTTTGGTTCTGGTTCTGTATTTATGTAGTGAACATGGTTCTGACGCTGCTGTTTTGGTGTTTTGAGCAAGTTCTGGTGCTGTATTCATGCAGTGAACTTGGTTCTGGTGCTGTATTTGACTTATTTGAGAAGAGCTACTAAACTAGTACATGGATTGCAGAATAAAACTTACCAGGAAAGATTAAAGGACCTTAACATGTATAGCTTGGAAGAAAGACGAGACAGAGGGGATATGATAAAAACTTTTAAATACATAAAGGGAAGCAACAAGGTAAAAGAGGAGAGAATATTTAAAAGAAGAAAAACTGCTACAAGAGGACATAGTTTTAAATTAGAGGGGCAAAGGTTTAAAAGTAATATCAGGAAGTATTACTTTACTGAGAGAGTAGTGGATGCATGGAATAGCCTTCCTGCAGAAGTGGTAGCTGCAAATACAGTGAAGGAGTTTAAGCATGCATGGGATAGGCATAAGGCCATCCTTCATATAAGATAGGGCCAGGGGCTATCCATAGTATTTAGTATATTGGGCAGACTAGATGGGCCAAATGGTTCTTATCTGCCGACACATTCTATGTTTCTATGTTATAGGCTTGGTTCTGTCACTGTATTTATGCAATGAACTTGGTTCTGGTGCTGTATGCATGTACTGATCTTGGTTCTGGCACTGTATTTGTGTGCTAAACATGCTCTACTTTGATCTAGTACTATCCATTCACATCTGAGTTCGGCCACTGTTACAAATTCTGTATGTTAAAGTTCTGTATGCAAGACTTTTTTGTCCAGTAAAGGAGCAGCATCCTGAGCAGACCACATTATAGTCAATGGAGTCTCTCCAGCTCAGGAGTTGGTAAATCTTGTCCCTCGAATGACCATGCTGTTGCTATGAACTCAATCATGTCCTGTATCTGGGATTGCACATTTGTACGATCCCAACATGAAAACACAACCAGCTGCTGCCTTTTAACGATTTAATGGACTGAGGGATAATGTATAGACTGACTGAGGTGATATTATATAGACTACGCAGCCAATAAACATGTGGGGTAGTACTGGCCCTAACTGTAATGCCGTAGCCATGTTGGTTACTGGCATTACAGTGATTGGCTGTCCGGAACGCGTCACGTGGTTCGGCTCAGTCTTAGTCAGGGCGAGCTGCAGCAGAAGGGACAGATAATGTAGGGACAGAATTAAATTTTATTTTTTTAGGCAGGGTTTAGTGTTGAAAGGTGTTAGGGACCCAAAAGTCCTTTTAAGGACTCTAGGTTATGACTAAGAACTTTTGAGTTCGAAACATGTAAACCTGTGGTGGAGGGTGGTGAAGATTGAAGTATGTACTTATATACCGATCTACAATAAAGACGACCGACACTGACGGATGCTGGAGAATATTCCTTTATTTCCTTTTAAGGACTATTGTTTTATCTGGCTGCAATATATATTAGTAGAGCAACCTGCGCTAAATTGCGTGCAATTGTTTGGCCGCTGCTGACAGTAACAAAACCTCTGCTACATCTGTTGTGTTACATTTGCGCATCCTAAATATCTGTGACATTCAGCGCAATTGTTTGGCCACTGCTGACAGCGACATTACCTGCGCTACATCTCCTGTATAACGTTTGCGCATCCTAAATATCTGTGACATTCAGTGTACTTTATTTGTGCATACACTTACAAAACCTGCGCTGCTGTACGTGTGACATTCTTGCAAGCATATATGCCATTTAATATGCTCAAGGCGAGCAGTAAGGGACGGGGAAGTGGCCGTGCTGCTGATGGTGCATGCAGAGGCCATGGCCCTGGGCGTGGTGAAGCTGTGCCTGCTGCCAGAGCACAAGAAACACACTCATCCATGATACCTAGCTTTATGTCCCAGTTTACAGGGCGGCGCAGGACATCATTCTCGAAGTCACACCAGTGCAACCAGGTGGTCGGTTGGATTGCAGAAGATAATGCTTCCAGTCGGTTAAGCATCACCCTGTCTTCCACAAAGTCCAGTCTCAGGAGAGTCTTGGCAAAAAAGTGATCCCACACTTGGATCTTCCGAGGAGCTCTTTTCATCGCCATTCCTTGATTTGGGCCTCTCGCCAAGCCCACTGGAAGAGGGACATGAGGAGATCTTGTGCACTGATTCCCAAACTCTTGAGCATCCACAGTCAGAAGAAGATGACGGTGGGGAACCGCAATTAGTGTTTCAGGAGGTAGATTATGATGATGAGACACAGTTGCCAATAGTTCAATGGCAATTAGTGTCTCAAGAGGTTGATGATGAGGATGAGACACAGTTGTCAATAAGTGAGGTTCTTGTTAGGTCAACAAGTCAGGAGGATGACCAGAGTGAGGAAGTGAAATAGGAGGTGGTGGTCGAAGAAACCACTGACCCAACCTGGGAAGGTGACAAGCCGAGCGACAACAGCAGTTCAGAGGGGGAGGGATTTGCAGCACCACAACAGGCTGGAAGAGGCAGTGGGGTGGCAAAATGGAGAAGGCGTGCCTGCAACTGTTCCCCGGAGCATCCCCTTGTGGCAATCTCCCTTGCCAAGGGCTAGGTGTTCCGCAGTCTGGCGCTTTTTTGAGGAAAGTGCGGATGATAAAAGAATTGCCATTTGCAACCTGTGCCGTATTAAAATGAGCAGGGGCGTGAACAGTAGCAACCTCACCCCCACCAGCACCATCAGTCACATTGCATCAAAGCACCCTAATAGGTGGGCCGAACGCCTGGGTCCACAATCAGTGTCTGCGGGTCACACCACTGCCTCATCTTCCCCTGTGTTACGTGCTGGCCAATCCCCTGTCCAAGATGCAGGCCCAGATGCTTCCCACCCTGCACCTGGATCTTTGCAAGCACCATCAGCTAGCATATCCACTTCTGTGTCCCAGCGCAGCATACAGATGTCCATACCACAGGCCTTTGAATGAAAGCGCAAATACCCAGTCACCCATCCACAGGCCTTAGCACTAAATGCGCACTTTTCCAAATTGCTGGCCCTAAAAATGTTGCCATTTAGGCTTGTAGACACTGAGGCTTTCCGCTGCCTGATGGCGGCGGCCGTCCCTCGTTACTCAGTCCGCAGGCGCCACTATTTTTCTGGGGTGCCGTCCCCGCCTTACACCAGCATGTGTCCCGTAACATCACCTGTGCCCTGACCAACACAGTTACTGGGAAGGTCCACTTAAAGACTGACACATGGACAAGTGCTTTTGGCCAGGGACGCTACATTTCCCTGACGGCACACTGGGTGAACGTTGTGGAGGCCGGGAGCGAGTCGTACCCTGGGATGGCACAGGTGCTTCCGACGACAAGGATTGCGGGCCCTCCTTTCATCAGTATTTCTGCCACCACCTACATTAGTGGCTGCAACCCCCCTTCTCCTCCTCCAACTCCACTTCCACCTCTGAATTCTCATCTTGCAGCACCAGTCAGCCATCAGTCAAGTCAGTAGCTGGAAGCAGTGTAGCACTGCAGTGGGGAAGCGGCAACCGGCCGTGTTGAAACTAATTTGCTTAGTTGACAAACAGCACACACCACCGCAGAGCTGTGGCAGGGGATAAGGGACCAGACTGAGCTGTGGCTCTCGCCACTCAACCTACAACCAGGCATGGTTGTGTCTGATAATGGCCATAACTTGGTGGCGGCTTTGGAGCTCGGCAAGTTCACACACATACCATACCTAGCCCACGTGTTCAACTTAGTGGTTCAACGGTTTCTCGAAACCTACCCCAATTTGCCTGAGCTACCGGTGAAGGTGCGCCAGGTGTGTGCCCATTTCCCAAAGTCATCTACAGCTGCCGCTGGTCTGGCAACGCTGCAGCAGCGCTTGCAATTGCCAGCTCACCGACTGTTGTGCGACATGAGCACGCGCTGGAACTCCACTTTCCACATGTTGGCCCGGCTTTGTGAGCAGCAGAGGGCAGTAGTGGAATACCAGCTGCAACATGGTCGTCGCCTTTCCAGTAAGCTTTTGCTCTTCACAAGTGACGAGTGGGCATGGATGTCTGACCTCTGTGAGGTTTTATGCAATTTTGAGGAATCAACACAGATAGTGAGCGGTGATGCCGCTATAATCAGCGTAACCATCCCACTTCTGTGTCCACTGAAACGCTCGCTGCTCACAATGAAGGCAGACGCTTTGCATGTGGAAGAGGTGGAAATGGGGAAGACAGTATACAGGGTGATAGCCAGACCACCCTCGGTTCGTCTTTTCAGTGCGAATTGGATGATGATGAGGAGGAGGAGCAGGAGATGGTTGCCTCTGCTACAGAGATTAGTACCCATAGCAGGTTTATTCCATGTGTTCAGTGTGGATGGGCCGAAGAGGAGGAAGAGGATGAGGAGATTGAGAGTCATCCTCCTGATGAGGACAGCGAAGTCTTGTCTGTTGGGACTTTGGCACACATGGCTGACTTTAATTTATGCTGGCTTTCCTGTGACCCTCGCGTCATATGCATTTTGGCCAACACCGATTACTGGTTCTTCACCCTTCTCAACCCCCTCTACAAAGAGAAATTCTCATCTCTCATTCCTGTGGTGTCAAGGACTAGCAAAATGGTGCAATACCAGAAGGTCCTTTTGGAAAAGTTGCTCCAAAAATTTCCAACTGACAACGCTGGCGGCAGAGTCCGGAGTTCCTTGGGCAACCAAGGAGGGGAGACAAGGGGAACACACAGCAGTTCCAACAGAGGCAAGGCAACACTCTCCAAGGCCTGGGACAGTTTCATGACACCCTGCCAGCACCCTCACCCTGATACGCGGCCTAGAGTCACAAGGAGGGAAAAGTTTTAGAAGATGGTGAAGGAGTACGTAGCAGACCGTGTCAGCGTCCTCAGTGATCCTTCTGTGCCTTTCAACTATTAGGTGTCCGAGCTAGACACGTGGCACGAACTGGCGACCTACGACTTGGAGGTGCTGGCCTGCCCTGCCGCCAGAGTTTTGTCAGAGCGGGTATTTAGTGCTGCTGGGGGCATTATAACTGATAAGCGCATCTGCCTGTCAACTGAAAATGCTGACAGGTTGACTCTTATCAAAATGAACAAGGCCTGGATTGCCCCTGACTTCTCTACTTCACCAGAGAAAAGCGGCTAAACATAAAAGCACTTTAAATGTGGCTTTTATGGTGTATTGATTACACTGTATTCCCATGCACCCCTTCCACCACAAATAAGGGTATATGGTTCAATCTTCCTTTTCTCGTCCTCCTCCTCCATCATATCAACATGCTTATTAGGCTGCCCTCGCTACTAATGTTTTAGAGCAGGAATCCTCAAACTGCGGCCCTCCAGCTGTTGCAAAACTACAACTCCAGCATGCCTGAACAGCCTACAGGTATCAGCCTACAGCAGGGCATTGTGGGAGTTGTAGTTTTACAACAGCTGGAGGGCCGCAGTTTGAGAATGCCTGTTTTAGAAGGTCACCAGCAGGCCCTCGTCCATAATGTTTTAGATAATCAGATCAGCAGCAGGCCCTCGCTTCGAATGTTTTTGAGGGTCACCAGCAGGCCCTTGCTCCTAATGTTTTTGAGGGTCACCAGCAGGCCATCAATCATAATTTTTTTCAAGGGTGTGTATGATGCCCTCCTTTCACTTAGTGTATAGTCTTTATGGGTGTAGGAGTCCCACTACATGAACAATTGTACCACAATGTGAATGAGGCCCTTCTTTATGTGATATACAGGTTGTATCGGAATGCCTCTTCCTTGTAATTTTTGGCAGCACTTGCACTTTATATACAAGAAAATATACAGGAAAAAATGTTTCCTAACTATTTTTCCTCTAAAATCGATTTTATCTTTGGCTTTGTGCGTATTATTGTCAGTCTGTAAAAGTGGACAACATCCTTCCCAGCAGCGACCTGGGAGTCCAAGATGCATCCAGACATCCTCCCCATGCTGTTCCCGAACCATTTCAGTGGTGTTTCCATCAATTTCTGACCTTTTCCTGTGAACCAGACACCCTCCCCTCTTCAGAGCAGGGGGTGCCTGGTTTAATGCTCTGGTTCTCCAATTGACTTCCATTGTGCTCTGGTGCTCTGTAGATCTTCCGAGCATCCCGAGGTGTTCTACTCGAGCACTTTGGTGCTCGATCAACACTAGTGATTACATATGAACTGACTGAGGTGATAATATATGGACTGAGGTGATAATAGGACGGAGGGGATGATATGCGGACTAAGGTAATTCCATATGCATTGAGGTTATAACTTCTCCTTTCTGAACGAAGCTGAGAATATTAATATTAGATTGCGTGCACGTAAATTTAATCACTCAATATAATGGCCTTGGCAAAGACCAAATCTGAACTTCTTTATCCTAAAAATAATAAAAAATCTACTCAGCTGACTGACTTTACCACCACCTATAGCAACCGATATGCAGACATCTGTTCAATTGTAAAAAAGCATTGGCCCATACTAGGCCATGATGAGAAATGGAGAGAGATTGCTACTGCAGGAGTTAAATGTGTAGCTAAAAGAGCCCCTACATTATTGCAGAATGTCTACCCCGGTCTTTTTTAAAGACGACAAATCAGTGAAATCCACATGGTTACGATACAGGGCAAACTATAAATGTGGCCATAATAGATGTATGTGCTGCAAGTATATGCAACCCTCTAAAAAGTGACATCTACTGTAAGTGGAAAGTCTTTTACTATTAAGCAGTATTTAAACTGTAACACTGAAAATGCGGTATATCTAAACACTTGCAGTGCACATTCCTTGTAATATGTTGGGTGTACTACAAATGACATCAAGACGTTTATAGGGAAACATTTGTCTGACATCCCTCACTATCGTACCAGAAATGTATCCGCAGCTACCTTACATTTTTCCACGATTCATTAAGGAGACACTACATAATTTGTAGCCCAATGTGTAGAACTGATCAGTCCCCCCATTAGAGAGAGAGACCACCATAAAATACTACTCAGCTGGGAATCCTTTGGGATTTTCCGGCTGGGTAGTTGTATTCCCACTGGTCTAAATAAAAAATATGACCTGATTCAGCAATACGATTAATTCTCATGTTATTCTGGAATTTTAATTCCGTATTTTGTGTACTTTCAAATGTCTCCCTATCTTCACATGTGTTGTGATTGCTGGGGGGTATATAAGGATATAATATTTACCACAGCATTGTCATGAGTAAGGGTCACATTTTAAGATCTGAAATGAGTAGACGCTAACGTTGTGTGACTGTACTGTGTCATTGAATATTTTATCGCCTTAACCCCTTCAGGACCCTGCCATTTTTCACCTTAAGGACCAGGCCATTTTTTTGCAAATCTGACATGTGTCACTTTATGTGGTGATAACCTCTAAAATGCTTTTACTTATCCAAGCCATTCTGAGAAAATTTCCAATACCCACTTTTAAGGACCAGTTCAGGTCTGAAGTCACTTTGCTTATGCTACTTTCACACTAGCGGCACGGATCTCCGGCAGGCTGCTCCGTTAGGTGAACAGCCTGTCGGATCCATCCTGCCGCTAGTGACCGTGTGCCTCCGGACTGCCTCTCCGTCCCCATTGACTATAATCGAGGCGGGGGCGGAGTTCCGGTGAGGCACGGCAGCGCACGTCGAGAGGCTCTCGCCATGCGCTGTCGTGCCTCTCTGGAACTCCGCCCCTGCCCCATTATGGTCAATGGGGACGGAGTGGCAGTCCGGAGGCACACGGTCACTAGCGGCAGGACGGATCCGACAGGCTATTCACCCGACTGAACAGCCTGCGGGAGGTCCATGCCGCTAGTGTGAAATTAGCCTTATATAATAGAAATCACCCATAAATGGCCCCATTTTAGAAACTACACCCCTCAAGGTATTCAAAACTGATTTTACAAATTTTCTTAAACCTTTAGGTATTCCACAAGAATTAAAGGAAAATGTAGATGAAATTTCAGAATTTCACTTTTTTTGGGCAGATTTTCAATTTTAATCCATTTTTTCCAGAAACAAAGCAAGGGTTAACAGCCAAACAAAACAATATTTATTACCCTGATTCTGTAGATTACAGAAACACCCCATATTTGGTCGTAAACTGCTGTACGGGCACACGGCAGGGCGCAGAAGGAAAGGAACTCCATATGGTTTTTGGAAGACAGATTTCACTGGGATAATTTTAAGTTGCCATGTCACATTTGAAGACCCCCTGATGCACCCCTAGAGTAGAAACTCCAAAAAAAGACCTCATTTTGGAAACTACAAGATAAGGTGGCAGTTTTGTTGGTACTATTTTAGGGTACATTTGATTCTTGGTTGCTCTATATTACACTTTTTGTGAGGCAAGGTAGCAAAAAATAGCTGTTTTGGCACCGTTTTTATTTTTTTTATTTACAATGTTCATCTGACAGGTTAGATCATGTGGTATTTTTATAGAGCAGGTTGTTACGGACGCGACAATACCAAATATGATTTTTTAGTGTCTCCATATTCTGAAAGCCATATTTATTTTTATTTTTTGGGTGACTGTCTTATATGTAGGGGCTCATTTTTTGTCGGTATGAGATGATGGCTTGGGGTGCATATGACTTTTTGATCGCTTGGTATTACACTTTTAGTGATGTAAGGTGACAAAAAAATTGCTTTTTTGACACACTTTTTATTTTTTACGATGTTCACCTGAGGGGTTAGTTTATGTTATATTTTTATACAGCAGGTTCTTATAGAAGCGGCGATACCTAATATGTATACTTTTTTAATTTATTTAAGTTTTACACAATAAGCATTTTTTAAACAAAAAAAAATCATGTTTTAGTGTCTGCATATTCTGAGAGCCATCATTTTTTTATTTTTTAGGCGATTGTCTTAGGGCATCATTTTTGCGGGATGAGATGACGGTTTGATTGGCACTATTTTGGGGTGCATATTACTTTTTGAATGCGTGCTATTACACTTTTTGTGATGTAAGGTGACAAAAAATTGCTTTTTTTTACAGTGTTCACCTGAGGGGTTAGGTCATGTGATATTTTTATAGAGCAGATTATTACAGATGCGGCGATGCTTAATATGTCAACTTTTTTAAATATTTTTTTACATTTAACACAACAAAAGCATTTTTGAAACAAAAAAAATAATGTTTTAGTGTCTCCATAGTCTGAGAGCCATATTTGTTTTATCTTTTGGGTGATTAGATAGGGGCTCATTTTTTGTGGAAAGAGATGATGGTTTGATTGGTACTATTTTGGGGTGCATATGTCTTTTTGATTGCTTGGAATTGCACTTTTTGTGATGTAGGGTGACAAAAAATTTTTATTTTTTGCTCAGTTTTCTTTTTTTTTTTTAAGGCGTTTACCTGAGGTGGTAGATTATGTGACATTTTTATAGAGCACATCGATATGGACGCAGCGATACCTAATATGTCTGTGTTTTTTTTTATTTTTTTATTTATTTTTAACACTATTTTATGGTGAGGGCGCCTTTTTTTTTTTTACTTGAAACTTAAATTTATTTATTATAAAAAACACTTTTTTCACTTTTGATTTTTGTCCCACTGTGGGACTTCACTTTTTCAGGGTTTGATCCCTGTTTCAATCTAGTACAATACATTCTGTATTGTACTGAATTAAACTGTCAGCGTCTTACCAAGTAAGGCCTCGTTCTTGTGCGTTTTTAACGCAACGCAGGCCCCATAGAAGTGAATGGGGCTGCATGAAAATCGCAAGCATCCGCAAGCAAGTGTGTATGCGGTGCGATTTTCACGCATGGTTGCTACGAGATGATCGGGATGGGGACCCGATCATTATTATTTTCCCTTATAGCATGGTTATAAGGGAAAATAATAGCATTCTGAATACAGAATGCTAAGTAGATTAGGGATGGAGGGGTTAAAAAAAATCTAAAAAAAAATTAAACTCACCTTATCCACTTGTTCGCGCTGCCCGGCTTCTTTTCTTTCTTCTTCTTTGATGAGCTGGGAGGAAAAGGACCTTTGGTGACATCACTGCGCTCATCGCATGGTCCATCACATGATCCATCCATCCCTAATTTACTTAGCATTCTGTATTCAGAATGCTATTATTTTCCCTTATAACCATGTTATAAGGGAAAATAATAAAATCTACACAACACCTAACCCAAACCCGAACTTCTGTGAAGAAGTCCAGGTTCGGGTCTGGGTACCAAACATGCCGATTTTTCTCACGCGCGTGCAAAACACATTAAAACTCTTTGCACTAACGCCAAAAAAATTGCACATTTTCCCGCGACGCACCCGCATCCTATCCGGCCCTCACATGCGACGCTCATGTGAAAGAGGCCTAAGACACTGACAGTTGCCTAGGTGTCTCCTGGGCTTCCATAGCTGGCAGGCCCTGATGCCTGTGTAACCCATTGGGGCTGCCATGGCAACCATAGGCCCCTTTCAGCGCAGCGTGGGGGGCCGATGGAGTCAGAGGGAGCTCCCTCCCTATGTACACCCCGCACATGCCGTGGTCAGCGCTGACCGCGGCATGTTAAAGGGTTAATCCGCCGTCATAACCGCATACAGCGATGCCGGCAGATGCACCAGGGGCACGGCTATCAGTAACAGCCGGGCCATGCTGCGGATCGCATCACGCACATGCACGTGAGGATGCGACAAGAAGCCACATTCCCTCATGTACATGTACGTAAGAATGCGTGAAGGGGTTAGGAATCTTTTACACGGGCGTCCCGGATTTGCTCCGGATGCGTCGCGTGTGCATTGCGGGAAAACCGCACGAGTAGGCACGCAATTGCATCAGTTTTGACTGTGATTGCATTCCGATTTTCAGTTTTTTCCGCGCGAGTGCAATGTGTTTTACACGCACGTGGGAAAAAACTGAATGTGGTACCCAGACCCGAACCAGGACTTCTTCACTGAAGTTTGGGTTTGGGTTAGCTGTTCTATTCATTTTATTATTTTCCCTTATAACATGGTTATAAAGGAAAATAATAGCATTCCTAATACAGAATGCTTACTAAAATGTTGCTTGAGGGGTTAAAAAATAATAATAAAATAACTCACCTCATCCTCTTGTTCGCGCAGCCGGCATCGTCTTCTTTCTTCATCTTTCAGGACCTGCAAAAGGACCTTTGATTACATAATCGCGTTTACCACGTGGTGAGCGCAGTGACATCAGCGCAGGTCCTGGTGAATGAAGATGGAAGATTCTATCTTCATTCAGCAGGACCTGCGCTAATGTCACATCGCTCACCAAGTAACCATGTAACAAGAGAAAATAATACAGTAATTTGACTTTTATCAATTTACTAACATCATCTCCTAGCAACCATGCGTGAAAATCGCATTGCATCCGCACTTGCTTGGTGGATGCTATGCGATTTTCACGCATCCCTATTTATTTCTATGGGGCCTGCGTTGCATGAAAAACCCTGAATATTGAACATGCTGCGATTTTCATGCAACGCACAAGTGATGCGTGAAAATCCGCGCTCATCTGCACAGCCCCATTGAAATGAATGGGTCTGGATTCAATCCCCACCCACTCAGAATTCTCGCCCGTGTGAAAGGGGCCTTAAAGAATAAAGCCTATCACTTTTTTATGGGAAGCTGGACATCTCTCCGTGTTTTGGATTATACTCAGTGCCTGGTTCTAGGCTTATCCGTGCCTCTCCAAGTGATTGCAGGTGAGCTGAGCCCTTTACTGCTGTTGAACCAAGCATAGCCACTGTATAATGTATGGTGCTGTGCTTGGTAAGCTGCGTGGAGGCCTGCTGTGGCCTCCTCAAACAGCTGATCGGTAGTATCGGACCCTCACTGATCTGATATTGTTGACCTATCCTGAGAATAGATCATGAATATCGTAATCTCATAAATGACTGATGATACTGCATCTGGCCTCATGCATACAGCCGTCACCCAGCCGTTCTGCGCATTGGGGACCGAAATGTATTGTCCCCAATACACGGGCAACATCCCTGCGGCTAACGCAGACGGATCCAGACCCATTTGTGTGCATGAGCCCTTAGGGTAATTGTGCATGTTGTAGATTACACCTTTTTTCCATGCAGTTTTTTTGTGAGAAAAAAAAACTTGGAATGATACAGTACCAGCCAAAGTTTCCTCTATGGTCGTCATTAGGCTACATGTACACGACCGTATGTGTTTTGCGGTCCGCAAATTGAGGATCTGCAAAAAAAAAAAAAGGATGACATCCGTATTTTTTTTTGCAGATCCATTGTATCAATGCCTAAAACGGACAAGAATAGGACATGTTATATTTTTTTGGCGGTGCTACTGAACGGACATATGGATGCGGATAGCACACAGTGTGCTGTCCGCATTTTTGCGGACCCATTGAAATGAATGGGTCTGAATCCTATCCGCCAAAAAAACGGAACGGACACAGAAACAAAATACGTTCATGTGCATGAGGCCTCATACTGTAGCTAATTTAAAATGCCCTGCAGTCTGTGTAGTAATAGTCATTCTAAGGAACCATTTCTATAGATACAGACATTCAAATACTGTGTTAACACTACTGCGTCAAATATGAAAAAGTTATAACTTCACCTGACCTCCCCATAGAGCAAGGTTTATGCTGAAATGACTAAAAATAACTAATATCTACATCTATCATCATCTACATAAGAAAATACTTTTTGACTGGAATATAACATTTTCCAGTTCAGACCAAACTGTTTAGGCCCCAACGCCCTCAGTAAATTAGCTTTCAGTGCCTGAGTAAAATTAATTACTACAGGTCTAGGAAAGCTTGTCATTTAATACACCTTTTATTTCTGCTTTATACAAACAGTGGGGAGAGATCCATTAAGCAACTAGCTATTAGTATTGTTAAATGCATGTGCTTTTGTGAAATTAAGATGTCTAATTTCAGCTTGTACATCTCACTATCCTAAAAGCTTACAGTAAGTTTAATTCTGTGGCAAGCAGCAGATAGATTATGATAAGGAAATTTTTACATTTCCATGATTTCACGTTTTAAGTATTATGGGGTTTTTTTTCTCTTGAAGTTGCTGTAATTATTTTAACCCAAGAAGGATCCATAGGTGATCACTCAGGGCCTTGGAACTTCAAAAGAAACATGAAGTTAAGATTGGGTGTGATGAGGACCTGCTTTAAAGGGGTTTTACGATCTCAGACAATGTGGGCATATCGCTTGGATATGCCCCCATTGTCTGATAGGAGCGGTTCCCACCTCTGGGACTCGCACCCACACAGAGAACAGAGCCCTGAAAGTGGTGGAGGGCACACTGTGCATGTGCAGTTGCCCTCCATTATTTTATATGAGGTTGCCTAAAATAGCTGATCGCTGGCTCGGCTATTTCCGTCAGGCCCATAGAAGTGAGTGGGAGTGTGATGCGCTCCCATTCACTTATATGGAGAGAACACTTGGTGGTGGCTGGACCCAGGGAAACCCAGGGTCCTCCATCCACCACTTTCCCTGCTCTGTTCTTGATATAGGTACGGATCCCAGGGGTGGGACCGGTACCTATCAGACAATGGGGAAATATCCTAGCAATATGCCCCATTGACTTAGATGGAAATACCCCTTTAAGGCAAATACTGTTACTGATTACTACAGAGATTACTGAACCTAACTACAGCCAACAAACTCAAAACAACTACCTGATCTTATATACCACTCTGGTGGTTTATGGCTACCCCTAGATATTTACCTTTCACAAGGCCAGGATGGTTACAGCTGCTAGGGACCCAAGTTGTATCTGCAGAGTAAGCTGACAGAAAACAGGTGCAAGTTTGCAAGTCACAGACTTGACCAGATGTTCAAAGGAATGCAGAAAGGATAATGAAACAATACTGAGTTAAAACCAGAAGGGTACAGATAATCAGTAGAACAAGCTGAGGTCCAAACCTGGTGATACAGATATGGCCAGTTATAGATGAGAAGTTAATCTGTGGAACTAGGAAAGGATGGTTCAAAGAATGAACTAGTATAGAGTTCAGGTGCAAGGCATAGAAACACAAAGCGAGGCAGGACACAATACGCAATCACAGGCACTCCCCCATTGTCAGTGCCTGGTTTAAATTCCTCTACCTACACCTCTGATTGACTGTCCAGCCACAGCTTGACTGGTCTGCATAACAACCTTAATGGAATGGTTGCCTCATCTCCTCCGAAACAGCCACAAAACAGCTGCCTGGACTGCTTCTGATCTTCCCCAGCATTAAAGCACAGACCAGAGTGATGGTTTCTGGTTGGAGATACAGAAACCACTAGATCGTGGTCAGTTAAGTTTACAACAAATAGCCAAAAGAGGCTGAGTATATTGAAGTACAGTACTTGGGATAATATGGCCTACCAAGATGTATGTCATTCAAGATTACTAGCAGGATATAAAGGCTTGTTTCTACAGCAATCAGCTAGTAAGCATGGGACTTGCTTGGGCATCAAAGATGTTTTCCATTTTTTTTTTATTAAAAAGTGTCGTATATATAGTGCAGTATATATAAATCTATAGGATGCTTCCCTTGTTTACAAACTTTGCAACATCAGTAACATCCTACCCAAGGTATATGACTCTCCAAGAGTATCAGCACAATCTTTTGGTCTGCCCATGACGTTATCACTATACATTTCTGAAATGATCTTAATACATACAAGGTGTCTCACCAACAGTAGTGCATTTGCATTTATCATTCCCTTACTGATGTTTCACATTGAATTAAAGGCACATACTGTATACAGTATGTGGTGGTAAATCACATATCATCATAACAAGGCATATCAATAAGGGTGCAAGCTACATGACACACCTAAGTGCTGGGAGATATAATGGCTTGCAGAAACTTAACATAATAGCAATGCTGGCATGTTATAGCAATAGTCACACTGTGGTCCAATAGTCCGACCAGGTGGTATTACCATAGCAACAGTTACTGTAATGGATATGGTTTTCTTTTTAGGAGGTACAAGGCTGATTTCTAACCCACTTACAAGCACAATTCATATACAATGGACATGAAAAGTCTACACAGCTTTGTTAAAGAGGACCTTTCATGGGTCTGGACCCATGAAAGGTCCTCTTTAACATGCCAGGTTTTTATTGTAAAAAAAATCAGACCAAGAAGAATCATTTCAGAACCTCTTCCACCTCAATGTTATCTATAATCTGTACAATTCAATCGAAAAACTAACAGAAATCTTTTAGGATGGAAAAATAAAAACTAAAACTAAAATAATGTGGTTGCTTAAAGGGAACCTGCCATCAACTATATGCTGATCTCACTGAGGGCAGCATAAATTAGTGACAGAAATGCTGATTTCAGCGGTGTGTCACTCATGAGCTAAAAGTCAGTGGTTGCTGAGAACCAGCATCATAATCATTACAGCCCAGGCCTTGAAAAGAGTCAAATCTACCTGAGAAGAGTCCTGGTTATTCATAATCTCCTGCTCTCCTCGCCCATCTGCTGATTATTGGAAGTTCTCTCCTAGAGAGAAAGGAAGAAAACTAGGTAGAAGGCTGTCAGTCATCAGCATGTGGGCAGGGAGAGCAAGAATATATGAATAACCATGACTCTTCTCAGGTGGCCGTGACTCTTTTCCAGGCCCAGTCTGCAATGATTGTGATTTTGGTTCTCGGCAACCACTTACTTTTAACTTTTAAATGACAGACAGCTGAAATCAACTCTCTACTTTATGCTGCCTTTAGTATGGGCATCATAAAGTTGATGACAGGTTCCCTTTAAATATGGGCACTATACTTTTTGAAGTACCCTTTGAATTTATGACAGCATTCAGTCTTTTTAGGTAGGAGTCAGCATGACACATCTTGACTTGGCAACTTCCCATCTTGCTTTCATAAGCGCTCCAAATTTGTCAGATTGTGAGGGTATCTTCGGTGTACAGCCCTCTTCATGTCAACCCACAGATTTTCAGTTAAATTCAGGTCTGGGCTTTGGCTGTGCTATTCCAAAATCTTCTAGAAAATACATTCTTTTCTTTATGTGGAGGCATGCTTTGGGTTGTTTTTGTGCTGAAAAATGAAATTTCTCTTAATCTTCAGCTTTTTAGCGGAAGCCTGAAGGTTTTGTTCCAAAATAGACTGATATTTGGAACTGTTCATAATTCCCTCTGCATTGACTAAAGCCTCAGTTCCAGCTGCAGAAAAACAGCCCAAAGCATAATGCTGCCTCCACCATGCTTCACTGTGGGCATGGTGTTCTTTTGGTGATGTGCAGTGTTGGCTTTGCGCTAAACACAACATTTGGAATTGTGTTCAAAATTCAACCTTGGTCTCATCAGACCATAACATGTTTTACCACATGCTTTTGGCAGACTTGATGTTTTGGCAAAACATAGCTGGGCTTGGATGTTATTCTTTTTAATTAAAGGCTTCCATCTTGCCACCCTACCCCACAGCCCAGACATATGAAGAATATTGGAGATTGTTGTCACATGCAGTACACAACCAATACTTGCCAGATATTCCTTCAGCTCTTTTAATGTTGCTGTAGGCCTCTTGGCAGTCCCCAGACCAATTTACTTCTCGTCTTTTTATAAATTTTTGAGGAATGTCTAGTTCTTGGTAATGTCACAATTGTTTTGAACTCATGAACACTGCTTATAAAGCAAGTGTCTTACCACTGAGCTATTGATTCAGACAAGCCTGATGTCACAGTTGTACCAAATTTTATCCACTTCTTGATGACTGTCTTCACTGTGCTCCATGGTATATCTAAGGCTAGGGCTACTCGGTGACACTGGTCGTGCAACACCGGCAGTTGCAAGAAATCCAACACGGCTGTATTTCTTGCGACTGCCACAACAATCCCATTCATTTCTAATGGATCACTGCTACTTAGCGATCCTGGCCGCAACAGGTGACGCACGACCAGTGTCGCCGGGTAGCCTTAGCCTAATGCCTTGGAAAAAATGTTTTTACTTTTCTCTTGACTAGTGATTAGCGGCAGGGGCAATATTCGAATTTGTGATATTTTGCGAATATTTTGTAGAATATTTGTCATATATTTGCGAATTCGAGATTATATTCTTGATTGCAAAAATCAGCAATGTGTTATTCGCATAATGCGCGCAAAATACCGGCGTGGGTCACTTATGCTACATTTTTCAAGCTGGCATAAGTTTCCTGAGACTGGAGAAAATGGTTGGCACGGCAGAACATTAGAATAGCTTTATATGCAGATAGAGTGCTCCAATATATTTGCGCTAGCGAATTTTCAGCATGTGCATATTTTTTCACAATACGAGCAACTTGTGACATCAAAGCACTATGTCTGTAGCATGTATGTATGGGCAGCAGAACCTATCAGTTACACTATAGATCAATCTATCCTACACTGATTATCTCCCCCTAACTATCTGAATTATATATATATAAGTTAACTGTCTAATGTAATACAACAAAGCACAGAGCACAGCAATGACACTGCTGTCTCTTTCATAACTGCAATAGACTTTAGATAATAGCTGCTGGGGAGGTTCTTATATAGTAAGGGGTAGGCAACTTTTCTATTGGTTGCTAGGGATGTTGCTAAGCTGTGACAAAGTCTTCTCATTGGCCCACAAGCTAGAAGAAGGGAGGGATGATCACCTGATGTGTACTGTGTTAAAAAAAAAATACGAATATTCGTCATTACGAATATATAGCACTATATTCTAAATATTCGCAAATTCTCGAAGTGCTGATATTCGCGATAAAAATTAACTTTTCGAATATTCGCGCTCAACACTGCTCTTGACTGATACCTTTCAACAATGAGATCCCTTTGATGTGTTGTAAGCTGTTTACAGACTATAGCTTTGCTGTAAAATGAAACTAAGAAAATGTCAGAAAAATCCTACTAGAACAGCTGAACTTTATATGGGGTTAATCAGAATTACTTTAAATCAGAGGTGGGGAACCTCCGGCCCGCGGGCCAATCATTTCATGTGGCCCCCGGCCTCCTACCAGAACATATTGTGAAAATGCTAATGACCGCTTCCATTATGGAAGCGGTCATTAGCATGTGGCACAGGAAGGTGAGAACTGTACTGGCTGTATTCACCTTCCCTGGCCTTCTTCCAGCCCCGCACATACAGCATCAGGACGTAGTGCACACCATGACTTGACGCTGTGCGCAGTCAGGTCACAGTTCAGCTCAGTGGTAAGAAGACCAGGGAAGGTGAGTGAATCTGCCAAGAGGCAGTGCCATCCAGAGCTGGAGAGGTAAGTTTATAATTTTTTTTTTTTAAATGTCTGATCTGAGGTCTGATTTGAGCTGATCGGGGTCTGATCTGAGGCTGGGGGTCTGATGGGGGCTGATCTGAGGCTGGGTGGGTCTTATTTGGGGCTAGGGGTCTGATCTGAGGCTGTGGGGCCTATTGGCGGTCTTATCTGAGGCTGGGGGGTCTGTTGAGGGCTGATCTGAGGCTGGGAGGGTCTGATGGGGTCTGATATGTGGCTGGGGGGTCTGATGGGGGTCTGATCTGAGGTTGGGAGTCTGATAGGAGTCTGTTCTGAAGTTAGGGAGGGTCTGATTGGGGTCTAATCTGAGGCTGGGAGGTCTGATGGAAGTCTGATCTGAGGCTGATGTAGGCTCGGGGGTCTGATAGGACGCTGACTTGAGGCTGATGGGGGTGGGGCAGATCTAAGGCTGAGAAAGAGACAAAGGCAAGGACAGTTGCGAAGAAAGAGGCAGGGACAGTGGCAGGGAGAGTGAAAGCTGGGTGGATCTCTCTCTGGACCCCCCTAGGAAGAACTTGGCTGCCATTAATGCCAAATAAATAATTAAATATGTAACATTCTGAACTTAAAAATTAGACTGCGATGTGTGGTCAAAATGGCACCTGTACTATATGTAATATATATAGCGCAGGCACCATTTTGTGCTGCAAAAATACAGCGCTCTAGATTTTATTCAATTGAAGTGCAATTTTTCCCCTAAGTCAGTTATACAGTATGTTTGACCATATGCAGAAGTCAAATCTTTGTTGAGAATTTTGTATCGCCCGCGAATGATGTTGCAAATATCCAAATGGCCCTCGGCAGCAAAAAGGTTCCCCACCCCTGCTTAAAATGATGCAGCTATGCACTGACTACTATTTAACATTAGTGATGAGCGGCAGGGGCTATATTCGAATTCGTGATATTTCGTGAATATTCGTCGTATATTCGTGAATTCGAGATTATTTGTTTGATTGCGAAAAATCATCAATGTAATAGTCGCATAATGCACGCGAAATACAGGCATGGGTCACTTACTACATTTTCCAAGCTGCTAGAAGTTTCCTGAGACTGGAGAAAATGGTTGGCACGGCAAAACATTATAAATGGCTTTATATGCAGTTAGAGTGCTCCAATATATTTGCGATTGCGCTAATTGGCACTAATGATGCAAATATTTTGGCATAATACGTGAAACTTCACATTTTAGCAGGTCTGTACTGTATGTATGGACAGCAGAACCTATCACACTACCTAACACCCTGCACTGCAACAGCTACACTATATCAGGATCTAACCTACACTGACTATCTCCCACTATCTGTATTATATATATAAGCTAACTGACTATCTATCTAATGTAGTGTGGAAAGCACAGAGCACAGCAATGACACTGCTGTCTCTCTCAGAACTTTAAAAGACTGTAGAAAATGGCTGCTGGGGAGTTTCTTAAATAGTAAGGGGTAAAAATATATGTATAGCACGCAAGGAAGAGAATTGACCCTGTGTAAGGGGATCTAACCTTGCAAAGCGAGGTACCTGTTATAGATCAAAAAATATATATGTGGTAACCCTCTAATTAACAGTGTATACGCACCTTGTTATGCTACTGGTATTCATATTCACCATTCACAGTGGTGGGGCTTATTTTATTGATTGATTTAAAAAAAAGTTATGTTTTAAAGGGTTACCACATATATATATTTTGATATAGTAAGGGGTAGGCAACTTTCCTATTGGTTGCTAGGGATGCTGCTAAGCTCAGAAAAGACATTGCAGACTTCTCATTGGCCCACAAGCAAGAAGGGAGGCTACTGATGAAAAATAAATCTAGAATATTCGAAATTCTGAATATATATCACTATATTTGAAATATTCACGAATTCTCAAAGTGCCGATATTCGCGATTCGAATATTCGCGCCAAACACTATTTAACATGAGTTTAAATGTGATTGGCTAATCCCGAACACAACCACATCCCCAATTTTACGAGGGTGTTGACACTTATACATCCACGTTATTTTAGTTTTGTTATTTCTATTTCCCCCCTCTAAATGATTCCAGCTTGTTTTGCAATGGCACTTTGCAAACCTAAAATATATGAACAAATGCTATATTCATTATATAAATTAATATGAGGTACTTAGCAAATATAACTTGATCAAAATAATTTGAGTCCATCTAGCACTGCAAGGTGACCTCTTACTGGAAGGGAACCTACTCTATGTGATACCTCTCTCTGCACCAACTGGCCTCTGATTTAGGGAGAGCAGGCTCCATATGTGTACTGTGTCTGCTCTGATTGTTACCTCTCTATATGCCAGCAGGCCTCCAATAAATTCAGGGACAGCAGACTTCAGCTATATATACTGCACTAATTATAAACAGCCAGTGGAAAGAATGGATTAGTTAGGAGTGCACAACCTAATGGCCACCATGAAATGATATATGTTCATAAGCAGCAGAATAATTGTAGTGTGAACCCACCCTTACTGTTACTGGGTCCTTTTTCCTATTTCATACTTATCAAACACCTAAAGACCAACACTGAATGAATTCCATTATTACATATAATTAGAGATGAGAAAATCGAAGTTGACAAAGTGGAATTCGATCCGAATTTCAGGAAAAATTCGATTTGTACCGAAGTCGAATCTCCTCACGCTTTGTGGTAACAAATCGTATTTTTTCCTAAAATGGCTGCTGCACATGTTAGGGCATGGAGCAAAGGACCACAATGCCATGCATGCAGTCAATCAGCAGCCAGCCATTTTCCAGTGTACTTAGTGCAGGAAGAGATGTGACAGGCACTAGGGTCAGTGCTAGGAAAGACTTTATCGTGATGAAAAAACGCTTTAGAAGTTCAGGGAAAGATCATTCAAGGTGTAGGGAAAGGATAGGGAGGCATTATCCACACTATAAAAGAACAGGGTCCAATAGGGGAGTGTACAGCTTGGGTAATAGGAGCGATTATATTACACCTTGCTGCACTACAGGGAGTGCAGAATTATTAGGCAAGTTGTATTTTTGAGGATTAATTTTATTATTGAACAACAACCATGTTCTCAATGAACCCAAAAAACTCATTAATATCAAAGCTGAATATTTTTGGAAGTAGTTTTTAGTTTGTTTTTAGTTTTAGCTATTTTAGGGGGATATCTGTGTGTGCAGGTGACTATTACTGTGCATAATTATTAGGCAACTTAACAAAAAAACAAATATATACCCATTTCAATTATTTATTTTTACCAGTGAAACCAATATAACATCTCAACATTCACAAATATACATTTCTGACATTCAAAAACAAAACAAAAACAAATCAGTGACCAATATAGCCACCTTTCTTTGCAAGGACACTCAAAAGCCTGCCATCCATGGATTCTGTCAGTGTTTTGATCTGTTCACCATCAACATTGCGTGCAGCAGCAACCACAGCCTCCCAGACACTGTTCAGAGAGGTGTACTGTTTTCCCTCCTTGTAAATCTCACATTTGATGATGGACCACAGGTTCTCAATGGGGTTCAGATCAGGTGAACAAGGAGGCAATGTCATTAGATTTTCTTCTTTTATACCCTTTCTTGCCAGCCACGCTGTGGAGTACTTAGACGCGTGTGATGGAGCATTGTCCTGCATGAAAATCATGTTTTTCTTGAAGGATGCAGACTTCTTCCTGTACCACTGCTTGAAGAAGGTGTCTTCCAGAAACTGGCAGTAGGACTGGGAGTTGAGCTTGACTCCATCCTCAACCCGAAAAGGCCCCACAAGGTCATCTTTGATGATACCAGCCCAAACCAGTACTCCACCTCCACCTTGCTGGCATCTGAGTCGGACTGGAGCTCTCTGCCCTTTACCAATCCAGCCACGGGCCCATCCATCTGGCCCATCAAGACTCACTCTCATTTCATCAGTCCATAAAACCTTAGAAAAATCAGTCTTGAGATATTTCTTGGCCCAGTCTTGACGTTTCAGCTTGTGTGTCTTGTTCAGTGGTGGTCGTCTTTCAGCCTTTCTTACCTTGGCCATGTCTCTGAGTATTGCACACCTTGTGCTTTTGGGCACTCCAGTGATGTTGCAGCTCTGAAATATGGCCAAACTGGTGGCAAGTGGCATCTTGGCAGCTGCACGCTTGACTTTTCTCAGTTCATGGGCAGTTATTTTGCGCCTTGGTTTTTCCCTTCTTGCGACCCTGTTGACTATTTTAAATGAAACGCTTGATTGTTCGATGATCACGCTTCAGAAGCTTTGCAATTTTAAGAGTGCTGCATCCCTCTGCAAGATATCTCACTATTTTTGATTTTTCTGAGCCTGTCAAGTCCTTCTTTTGACCCATTTTGCCAAAGGAAAGGAAGTTGCCTAATAATTATGCACACCTGATATAGGGTGTTGATGTCATTAGACCACACCCCTTCTCATTACAGAGATGCACATCACCTAATATGCTTAATTGGTAGTAGGCTTTCGAGCCTATACAGCTTGGAGTAAGACAACATGCATAAAGAGGATGATGTGGTCAAAATACTCATTTGCCTAATAATTCTGCACGCAGTGTAATTGGGGATCCAAATTGCTGTTATACTGCTGCTTTTAGGTTTGCACCAGGGGCGTAGCGTAGGGGGGGGCCAGGGGGGCCGTTGCCCTGGGCGCAAAATTGTAGGGGGCGCCAGGCGGCAAACACTTCAATGAGGGTCATGGGAGCCTATGGCTCCCGTCCCCTCCGTTCTTCCTCATAGGTTTCAGGCTAGTGGCCTGAAGCCTATGAGGCAGTAGAGCGAGCGTAGTGTGTAGAATGTAGTTGATCCTAGGAGGTATGATGTCAAGGGAAGAGGCGGAGTCTCATCATCCAGGGGGCGTGGCCTAACGATGTGCAGGAGATTCTACAGAGCAGGAGCAGAGTCTGTAGGTAAGTGTGTGGAGGAGAATAGTGACTGTTATTTTTACTTGGGGGGGGCTTTTTGCAGGGGCTGAAGGGAGAAGGAATCCTCTTTGTATTGGAGACTGTATGTTAGTGGGGTCTGAAGAGAAGGTAGGGGGGGGATATTATTTACATGGGACTGTATGCTGGAGAGGCTGAAGGCAAGGGGGGTGATATTTTACATGGGACTGTATGCTGGAGGGGCTAAGGCAGGGAAGTGATGTGTTTTACATGGGACTGTATGCTGGAGGGGCTGAAGGCAGAGGGGGGGTTGTATCTTACATGGGACTGTATGCTGGAGGGGCTAAAGGCAGGGAGAGTGATGTATTTTAGGCTACTTTCACACTTGCGTTCAGAGCGGATCCGTCTGGGGTCTGCCTAGACGAATCCGCTCCTATAATGCAGACGATGGGATCCGTTCAAAACGGATCCGTCTGCATTATATTGTAGAAAAATTTCTAAGTGTGAAAGTAGCTTCAGACAGATGCGTCCAGACTTTACATTGAAAGTCAATGGTGGACGGATCCGTTTGAAGATTGAGCCATATTGTGTCAAATTCAAACGGATCTGTCCCCATTGACTTACATTGTAAGTCTGGACGGATCCGTTTGCCTCCGCACGGCCAGGCGGACACCCGAACGCTGCAAGCTGCGTTCGGGTGTCCGCCTGCTGAGCGGAGCGGAGGACAGACGGTGCCAGACTGATGCATTCTGAGCGGATCCGCGTCCACTCAGAATGCATTAGGGCAGTACGGATGCGTTCGGGGCCGCTTGTGAGCCTCTTCAAACGGAGCTCACGAGCGGACACCCGAACGCAGGTGTGAAAGTAGCCTAACATGGGACTGTGCAAGGAGGGCTGGAAGGCAGGGGTGTGATGTATCTTACATGGGACTGTATGCTGGAGGGGCTGAAGGCAGATGGCAAAGAGAGGGAGTGTGATATTATTTACATAGGACTGTATGCTGGAGGGGCTGAAGGCAGGAGAGTGATGTGTCTTACATGGGACTGTATGCTGGAGGGACTGAAGGCAGGGGGAAGGTTGTATCTTACATGGGACTGTATGCTGAAGGGGGGGCATAATTATTACTATAATACTACAGAGGGGGCCATTTTAATATTAATAATATTAATACAGAGGAGGAAATAATAATAATAATAATAATAATATAGAGGGGCCAGTATATATTATAATTATACAGAGGGCATTATAGTTATGGGAACTACGGGGGAGGGGAGATCTGTTATCTGAGGATGATAGTAAAGTGAGAAATCCCAAACATTTTCTGTGAAATTCTACAGAGACGAGACGCGGCTGAAAGAAGGCGTTCCTATCTCCGAATGAAGATGCTGAGGAAAGTCTACATCACAGGAGAGGTCACTGGATGTAACAGGTATGGTGCGGTCTTCTCCTGTATTTTTCATAGCAATGTATGTTATGTCCATCCAAATATCTGTTTGGGGGGGGGGGGATATAGAATTTGGGCCACACTGCCGATGCCTGGCCCCAGACTTCAGGTCGCACTGTGCGTGTCCTGAATTCTGGGGCCTCACACCCATCTACTACATTATCTGTACTCAGAGTTATCCCTGTGTTATCTGTGGTGTTACATAGGACTGCAGATGACATCTACTACATTATTTGTAAAAAGGGGCGTGGTCACAGGTTGGGGGCGCAATACTTGGCTTGCCCCGGGTGCTGATAACCTACACTACGCCACTGGTTTGCACTATATGATAGCTCAGTAATTCCAGCAAACCTTGCTTGTTATTGGGGTGCAAGTACTGTGTGATACAGCTATTTATGGGGTGTATTAATATGAAATATGCGTACGTCCTATGAGCTGTTCTGCAGTAAATTCACATTGTTATACATTTTTTTTGGGGGGCTGTATTAATAGACAAAAAAATACATCTTAATTGCCGTTCTGTGATGAAGTTACATTGTACTACAGCCATTTACGGGGTGTATTAATAGGAAATATACGCACGTTCAATTAGCCGTTCTGCAGTGAATTTACATTGTTCTAAAAAAAATTGGGGGTGTATTAATAGGAAAAAAAAATATTTGCCGTTCTGCGGTAAAGTTACATTGTACTACAGCCATTTACGGGGTGTATTAATAGGAAATATACGTACGTCCTATTAGCAGTTTTGCTGTGAATTTACATTGTTATACATTTTTGGGCGGGTGTATTAATAGGGAAAAAAATACCTCTTAATTGCCGTTCTGTGGTGGTGTTGCAAGTAGTCAGGCTCCTGGCCCTGAGACCGTTGAGGGAGACATCAGTGACGTGCATACAGTAGAGGATGATGATGATGTAGCCGATCGCACTTGGAAGCCGGGTGAAGAAGGGGCTTCATCATCATCAGGAGAAAAGGGGGGCAGCTTGCGCATGAGGCAGCGGCTGAGCCAGCAGGGTGGTATCATGGCCGCGAGTCAGCAGGTTGGCAGCAGTGGGAGGTCGGGAGCCACACATGCCCCGGGTAGACCACCCGCTTCGCAGGAGACTACCTGTCTGGAAAGTAGCAATGCAGGGGCTCATGGAGGCAAAGGTAGCAGGCAGTCAGTGTGGAGTGTTTGGGGGGAAAAGGGCATACTCGGCGGTGTGGCAGTTTTTTGTTAAGTCACCGGAGGAGGTGAACATGGCCATTTGCAGAATTTGTGGGCAGAAGGTAAAGCATGGACACGGTGCCAATGTTGGCACCAAGGCCTTGCGTCAACACATGCAGCGTCACCATAAATTGGCCTGGGAGAACCGTGGCTCTGATGTGGTGGTCCAGCCTTCCGCAGCAACTGCTGCATAACCCAGTGGCACGCACCCGATTTCATGCAGTCAAGGCTCCACAACCTCAGCCGAAGGGAGCTGTCTGTCCTTCCCATCATCTAAAGGTCCTGATGCTCCTGCTCCTCGCCCTCCTACTCCTTTCGTCAGCAACCGATCACCAAAGTGATTGTCAAGAGACAACAGTAGGCGTGCAATCATCCAACAGTGCAGAAGCTGAACGTGCTCCTGGCCAAGTTCTTGGTGCTGCAGTCCCTCCCTTTCCAAGTGGTGGACTCTGCACCTTTCAGAGAACTGATGGCTTGTGCCGAGCCGAGGTGAAGAGTCCCAAGCCGTCATTTCTTTGGCAAAAAGGCAGTACCAAACCAGCAAACATATGTACGGTAGAACAGAAGGTGGTCCAGTCCTTGAACCTGTCAGTGTCTGCCAAAGTGCACGGCAGTGCCAACGTGTGGAACTGTAACTACAGTCAAGGACAATATTTGTTCTTTATGGCCCACTGGGTAAATGTGGTTCCTACCCAGCCACACCAACAGTTTGGCCAGGTGACTCCGCTCCCGCCTCCACTTGTTCACACTATTGGTCATGTGACAATGTCTGCCTCTGCCTCCTCATCCTCCACCGTGTCCTCAGCCTCCACTGCAGGACAATTCACAGTGGTCCTCTAGCATACAACATGTGCAGGGCTCGGCGGTGTCACGCTGTTCTGCACCTTGTTTGACTGGGCAAACGGAGTCACACAGGGGAGGTATTGCTCAGCGTCCTTCATCATGAAATCAAGTCCTGGCTTTCTCCTCGTCCACTCAAAATCGGAACTATGGTGACCGGCAATGGGAAGAACATGGTGTCGGCGCTGCATCAAGGAGGGCTGAGCCATGCGCCCTGCATGGTGCACCTGTTCAATCTGGTTGTAAAGCGGTTCTTGAAGTCTTCACCCATCTGCAAGACATCCTGAAAATGGCCAGGATGCACTTCAGCCACTCGTACACAGCAAAGCACACCCTCCTTGAGCTGCAAAGGCAGAACGGCATCCCACAACATAGGCTGATATGCAACGTTTCCACCCATTGGAATTCCCCCCTCCATATGTTGGACCGATTATATGAACAGAGACAGGCCATAAACGATTTCTTGATGATACTGACGGACAGAGGTACTCCCCTATGTAACTTCGATGTTAGCTAGTGGCAGCTTATGCATGACACCTGCCATTTGCTCGGGCCCTTTGAGGAGGCCACTTTATTTGTCAGTCGCCAGGACTACGGGATGAACAACGTCATTCCACTGATTCATGTCCTGGAACAGATGCTGCTAAATGTGGCTGGCAAGGGGACAGGAGACTTGTCAACTACATCTTACGGCCACTTGAGCCCTGTGGGGGCTGAACTAGAGAAGAAGGAGGACATTCGAGCACAAGCAATGCGTAGAGAAATGGGTGTTTTTTCTATACAGGTGACAGGAGAGGAGGAGAAGAAGGAGCAGGAACAGCCAAAGGAGCTACAGGGAGATGAAGAAGACGAGGCAGATGACCCAGACACACAGTGACAGTATGCAGTGGAGATGGAGGCAGGGAGTCCCTCTGAGTCACTTGTGCAAATGGCCCGATGCATGCTCAGTTGCGTGCGTAGTGAATTGTCACCATTCGGCAGAAGGATGACTACTGGCTCTACACCACCCGCTGAGATGGAGGACAAATTGGGGAGGGGGGCAGCAGCAGTCCCAGCTCCATCAGCAGCAACTTAAATTAAGTCTAGAGTCTCTGATGAGCAATTTTTTTCACCCGCCTACTTAAGAAACTACTCACCAGCAGCAGGTAGACATAGAGCAGAACCTGAACCAGCAGGTTGTGGCATACTTGGACTACACCCTGCCACCCCGGATCGAAGATCCCCTGGACTACTGGGCAGCCAACTCGATTTGTGGCCGCAACTGGACGAGTTTGCCCTGGACAAGCTTTCCTGCCCGGCCAGCAGTGTGGCATCACAGCGGGTGTTTAGTACGGCGGGGGCCATAGTTACCCCAAGGAGAAGTCGCCTGTCCAATCAAAATGTGGAGAAACTGACCTTTGTGAAGATGAATCAGGTGTGGATCAGCCAGGATTTTCACACACCAGTGCCTGATGCATCAGACTAGATCATCCATGGTGCCACACCTAAACTTTGTCATAAGAGACCCGTTTCTTCTTGTTACTTGCTTCAGCTACTATTCTGATGCTGCCACCCGCCTGATGCCACCCACCTGCTTCCAGGTGCTCCTACTGCCACCCACCATCTTAAGCTGGTACTGGTATTGCCCACCACCTCCCCACTCTGTCACTGGGCCACTCTGTGGTCTAGTCATGCTGCTGCCACCTCCCCACTCTTTCACTGGGCCACTCTGTGGTCTCCTCATGTTGCTGCCACTTCACCACTATGTCACTGGGCCACTCTGTGGTCTTCTCTTGCTGCTGCCACGTCACCACTCTGTGGTCTCCTTATGCTGCTGCCACCTCACCACTCTTTGGTTTCCTCATGCTGCTGCCACCTCACCACTCTGTGGTCTCCTCATGCTGCTGCCACCTCGCCACTCTGTGGTAAGGTCATGATGCTGCCAACTCACCACTCTGTGGTAAGGTCATGATGCTGCCAACTTACCACTCTGTTGTCTCCTCATACTGCTGCTACCTCAATACTCTGTCATTGGGGCACTCTGTAGTCTCCTCATGCTGCTGCCAACTCAACAGTCTATCACTGGGCCACTCTGTGGTCTCCTCATGCTGCTGCCACCTCACCACTCTGTCACTGGGTTACTCTGTGGTCTCCTCATGCTGCTGCTACCTCACCACTATGTCACTGGGCCACTCTGTGGTCTCCTCATGCTGCTGCCACCTCACCACTATGTCACTGGTGCGGCTGCCACCTCACCACTCTTTGGTCTCTTCATGCTGCTGTCACCTCACCTCTCTGCCACTGGGCTACTCTGTGGACTTCTCAAGCTGTTCTCCCACGCTCCCCACTCCATGACTGGGCCACTATTTTGCCTTTTTAGCCTGGTTGACATCATCATTTATTTGACCCTTCTGGTCTTTCAGAAGGAAGGAAAAATGAGACACACAACGGATCCTGTCTATGTAGCAGCTGTAAGGCCTGTATGACATGGTCCCTATTTTGCATCAGAATTGGCTTGTGATTTAGTAGCCAAAAGCAGGAGTGGTTACAAACAACAGAAGACATGCAAATATTCAATTCACATGTCATCTCTGTTTTGGATCCACTCCTGTTTTTTTTTTAGGCTTTAGCAATACTGATGGAATACTGAACAAATGCTGACCGAGTGAAGGAGGATGCTCAACAGACATGATCCATTTTTTGGGGGTTATTGTTCTGACGGATCAGAGAAAGGGCAAAATAATCAGTGACGTCAACACAAACTTACTGCTGACACCTTCTCCACTCTGTCAGGGGGCTCTACTTGCATCAGCGTTTAATAGAACAGGTTCTGTAGAAATCTATGTGGAGTCAGCTGACGACGATATAAAAGGCGTGCGCTCTTTCATGCTATAGTAGGATCTTGGGCCTTTGCATGATTCTTTATACCTGGCGCTAACATTGACCTGTGAGGATGAGTTTATACTTGAGTTATTAGGTCAGTTTTGGCCCCATATCTGCCCAAATAAGTGAACTTTGCAATGATTCTAAGACTGACACCTGTCATACTGACTTACAGTATTGTTTCACTACCACAGCAGACTCCCTATGCGTGTTTCTGCAAGGCACAGTGTTCTACACCACTATACAGGCTCTCTGCCACCAGGAAATAGCTTTTTTTTAACGAGATTCACCACAAACAAATTGGGATAGAAACTTTTTGGAAAATTCGGCGAACCGACTGAATCGAATTTCTGAAAGACTCGCTCAATTCCACATATAATATTGCCTTTAAGCTTTTCATTGGGCCCTTTGCTTTAAGCCATAAGTAAGCATGTATGTACATTTATCATTTAATTTGTAATTTTTGTGTATTAGGTACTGCGCGACATGTACCCCCTCTATTTTCCCTACCTGTCGGCACTTTGAAGGTCCGCAGTATGCAATAATACAGAAATTCACAGATTTTAGAATACCTTATCCTGGGTGTTCATCTGTGAGTGCTGTTTCTCCTGCGTCTTTCTGGGTTTTTCTTTTTTCTTTTTTCTTTTCTCTTAGGTGCCGTTCGGGATGAGGAAAGGTGTAGGGGGCTGGACCTTAATGATTATTTGTAATTTTTTGTAAAATACAGAGTTTGCCCCGGCCGGTGGCACAGCTCGTTGTTTGAAAAAGCCGTCACGGCAGAAGATACGGTGGACTAGGAGGACCAGAGTTACTCCAACGTGTTTCGATTAGTGCGCTAATCTTCATCAGGGATGCTTCTTCTGGCTCCTGGTGCTACTTTTAAAGGTCCGTATCTCCTCCCTTCCTTAACCCCTTCATCCCTGGCATTCTAGTTTTATATTATTGGAAGGCGAATAATTCTATCTCGGAGTTTAGTCCTGAGGGTACCAGAGTGTTTAAATTAAATATCCAATGGCTTTCTGTTCTGAACATTTTTTTGATGTAGTCTCCTCCCCTTTTATCTTTTTTAACCATTTCTATTCCACAAAAAGTGGTGCCGCTGTTGTTTCCCCCGTGTTTCTCCTTATAGTGTCTAGAGAGCGGGTGACCCTCATATTTTCTTCCTATATTGTAGATGTGCTCCCCTATTCTTTTACTTGTGGTTCTTTTTGTGCTTCCTATATATGTTTTTTTGCATGGACATATTATGGCGTATATTACACCTTGGCTTCTGCAGGTCATGTGATCCTTTATTTTGTATGTTTCTGTGTCCCCTGTCCATTCATTTTTTATTTCCATGTTTGTGTGCTGTTTTCTGTTTATTTTTAATTTTTTGCAGACACCGCAACAACCGCATGGGAAAAAGCCTCCCTGCGGTTTTTGTCCTGAGTTCGCATTTGTTGTTTGGGTGTCATTTTTCTTGCTCAAGCATTTATTAGTAGGGGCTATTATACTTCCCACATTTTTTGCTTTTCTATAGATAAATTTGGGATTTTTGGGGATCTGATCTCCTATTATTTTGTCCTCCTTCAAGGTTTCCCAATGTTTTTGATTATCCTTCTCAGTATTCCTGCTTGGCTGTTAAACTGTGTGATGATGGTGTAACGGTCACGTCCACACACACACAGGGGGAAGGATAGTGACCACTGCGCTCCACCCTCACCCCTGGCCCTGCCTACTTGCCTCACGAGTCCTGATGACAAGGGACAACTGGACGACAGTCCCTAACTTAGGATATGTGCAGGGAAGACAGACAAGACAAAATACGGAACATGAACGGACCGGGTCAGAACCAAGAGAGCTACGCAGTACAAAGGATTAAGCAAAGAATGGTCAGGAGAAGCCGGGGTCAAATACCAGGAGAGCAGAGAAGTACAAGAGGAGTCCTAAGAGAGTAGTCAGGTGGGAGCCGAGGTCACAATACCAGGACGGATGCGCAGTACAGGAGGAGCAGGCAAAAGGATGGACAAGGAACAGGATCAGGTAAGTATTTAGCAGTCCAACAAATAGCCAGGAACCTAGAAATTAACAGGCAACCTGTAGCCAGCAGGCTGCCTGTATTTATAGTGGGGAGTGAGGGTCATGTGAAGTGATCAGCTCGGCGCTCAAGGCAGACTAGGAGCAGGGAGCCACCCAGCTAGTAAAGCCGCCCTGGGAATGAGGTCAAACACAGATCCTCATTCCCAAAGCTAAGCAACAGGTCTGCGGGCAATGGGGGACCGAGTGCACCTTCGGAACCCCGTGACAGATGGGTGGCATTTCAAAAATTCCCACTTCTGTATTCCTGTCTTCTGTTTTTTTCTTTTTATTGATTAGCTCCTGTCTATCAAGTTTTCCTACCAGCTCTTTCTGTATAAGTAATTTCTCCTTTTTTCTGCATTTTGTCTGCCTCTGTCCGGTATTCAATTTCCTTTGTGCAGTTACGTTTTATTCTCATGAATTGTCCTTTTGGAATGTTTTCCAGCCACTGTGGTAGGTGGCAGCTCTCACGGGAGATAAAGCTATTTACATCTGTCGGTTTGTTATATGTCCTTGTTTGTATGTTACCATCCTCTATGTAGATGGTGAGATCCAAAAAGTTAATTGTGCTGGTACTGAATGTTGGTGTGAATTCCAGATTTTTTGTTGTTTTTCTATGAAGTATTTCTTTAGGGCAAGTCTTCTCATAAATTTGCAAACCCCTATGAAAGCCTCAAACTTGTTGAACAGTGTGCTGGGTGCAGCAGTGGGGTACCGCGATGGGGACGAGATTCGCACCGGGGTTCGCAAACATATATGTAGGCCAGTGGGAACATCAAGTCATCTATCCCCACGGCCAGCTCCGGGCGAATCTCGTCCTATGGAAACGTTTTATAGATGACATTATATTCATCTGGGCAGGGGAAAAAGAAGAATTGATTAAATTTTTTAAGGAAATCAACAAAAATGAATTTTATCTGGAATTCACACCAACATTCAGTACCAGCACAATTAACTTTTTAGATCTCACCATCTACATAGAGGATGGTAACATACAAACAAGGACATATAACAAACCGACAGATGTAAATAGGTTTATCTCCTGTGAGAGCTGCCACCTCCCACAGTGGCTGGAAAACATTCCAAAAGGACAATTCATGAGAATAAAATGTAACTGCACAAAGGAAAATGAATACCATACAGAGGCAGACAAAATGCAGAAAAAATTCGAAGAGAGAGGCTACAACAATAAGAAATTACTTATACAGAAAGAGCTGGTAGGAAAACTTGATAGACAGGAGCTAATCAATAAAACGAAAAAACCAGAAGACAGGAATACAGAAGAGGGAATTTTTGAAATGCCACCCATCATCACACAGTTTAACAGCCAAGCAGGAATACTGAGAAGGATAATCAAAAACATTGGGAAACCTTGAAGGAGGACAAAATAATAGGAGATCAGATCCCCAAAAATCCCAAATTTATCTATAGAAAAGCAAAAAATGTGGGAAGTATAATAGCCCCTACTAATAAATGCTTGAGCAAGAAAAATGACACCCAAACAACAAATGCGAACTCAGGACAAAAACCGCAGGGAGGCTTTTTCCCATGTGGTTGTTGCGGTGTCTGCAAAAAATTAAAAATAAACAGAAAACAGCACACAAACATGGAAATAAAAAATGAATGGACAGGGGACACAGAAACATACAAAATAAAGGATCACATGACCTGCATAAGCCAAGGTGTAATATACGCCATAATATGTCCATGCAAAAAAAACATATATAGGACGCACAAAAAGAACCATAAGTAAAAGAATAGGGGAGCACATCTACAATATAGGAAGAAAATATGAGGGTCACCCGCTCTCTAGACACTATAAGGAGAAACACGGGGGAAACAACAGCGGCACCACTTTTTGTGGAATAGAAATGGTTAAAAAAGATAAAAGGGGAGGAGACTACATCAAAAAAATGTCCAGAACAGAAAGCCGTTGGATATTTAATTTAAACACTCTGGTACCCTCAGGACTAAACTCCGAGATAGAATTATTCGCCTTCCAATAATATAAAACTAGAATGCCAGGGATGAAGGGGTTAAGGAAGGGAGGAGATACGAACCTTTAAAAGTAGCACCAGGAGCCAGAAGAAGCATCCCTGACGAAGATTAGCGCACTAATCAAAACGCGTTGGAGTAACTCTGGTCCTCCTAGTCCACCGTAGCTTCTGCCGCGACGTCACGCAGCACTCCGTGCGAGCGCGAACAAGCGGCTTTTTCAAACAACGAGCTGTGCCACCTGCCGGGTCAAGCTCTGTATTTTACAAAAAATTACAAATAATCATTAGGGTCCAGCCCCTACACCTTTCCTCATCCCGAACGGCACCTAAGAGAAAAGAAAAAAGAAAAACCCAGAAAGACGCAGGAGAAACAGCACTCACAGATGAACACCCAGGATAAGGTATTCTAAAATCTGTGAATTTCTGTATCATTGCATACTGCGGACCTTCAAAGTGCCGACAGGTAGAGAAAATAGAGGGGGTACATGTCGTGCAATACCTAATACACATATTGCATACATCATTTACTTGATTCTCAACAGTGGCGATACCGTTGCGGTACCGCTGCGTCAGTCCATGTTAGTGCAAGCGTCGGTGTATAACTAGTAATTTGTAATTTTACTCACTTATTTAGCGATTAACCTTTTCTGCAGTGCTTTACAGACATTATCATCGCTCACTGTCCCCATTGGGGTTTACAATCTAAATATCAAATCTATCTTCATAAATTTATCTACATCAAAGCATGTTAACATATATCCATAACCTAATAATGATCAGACCACTTCATGTGGGTATCTCAACATCTTCTGAACCATTCTGATCATTGCCAGCATCTTTTATTTATCTTAGAGTACCAGTATCAATAATAGCTACAAAAAATGAAAATGAAAAGCAAATTACTGTCCTTCTGTAGCAAGTGTAGAATTGGGAGAACAGTATGACAGCTCTAGTGTTTTCTTCATAGGCCTTGATAGAGGTGCTCACAAATTGCATTGATGAGTGTAATATGAGATGCTGTAATTGAGTTACTCACTCCTCTTCCCTCACTTGCTGCAGTGAGACAGTTAAGAAGACTGCTATGCTAAAAGTCCTAACAAAGAGGAAGTTGAAAAGTCAGGACAGGAAGTAGACTACATGGAGTGACTTCAAAAATTATATCCAGAAAAACATCCACTTGGTTTAAATAAATAAATAGAATATTCATATATTGTGACAGAACCTGTCCACCAAACTGCGCACTCAGTGCCAGATTTGGTGCTAGCTACCTTTTTCAGTAAGAGCTGAGGAACTTGCCCTGCAACATTCCTAACTACAAGGGCCCTGCCTACACAAGGAGAGCCGCTTCATAAGGGCAATTTAGTACCCATACCAGGTGGTGTCAAAAACAAAGAGGCAAAACATCAAAGCCAAAACAGCATCCAACAGAAATAATAGAATCAAGCCAAGTCAGAACCAAGAGATGCAAAGGTACAGATACACCAAGGCAGGAGAATAGTCACTAAGCAGTCCGAGTTGAAACACAGTAGCAGGAATTGACAAGGCATAGAATAATCAGATAAACAAGGCGGGTCAGAAATGCAATATTCACTATATACACAGGGTAATCTAGCACACACTGGAACCAGGTTCAAATTACAATAGTTGGCATTGCACAGTGCATAGTTCTGACTGATTGGCTCTGAAGCCAAGAATCCTTCTGCGTCTCTGCTCCAGAACTGGTGAGCTCATCAGGCTATGCCCTCCCCACCTCTTTGCCTGACTTCTGGAGCAGAGATTGGCAGACAAATAGGCTGGTAAGGCCTGTTAGTTTTTATATGTGTTCCTTTAATACATCAACTTTTCATGACTGCTGTTTGATTGACATGGCAAGGATGGACAGTTGATATTCCCCACTCTAATTTATCTACTATTTTTCTGGATCCCAAGTGGAATACCTGAAGGACGCAAAAAACCTAATATGAAAAGAACCCAATATGAAAACCAAATACAAGTAAAGTTTTGTTTTGGGGCATACCGCAATGTTTCCAACTTTCGCCACAAAATGGTTACATAGTTACATAGTTAATAAGGTTGACAAAAGACAAACATCCAGCAAGGTTCATTTGCACAAACTTTAAAATGTGTTCTTTAAACTTTATTGTATGAGCAGATTAGGTCACCAGCAGTTGACATATCTAGAATCTAGATTCTAGATCAACAAAACACAAAACAAAGTATCTGCAAATAAATGTAAAGATGCATAGGATGTAGATAAAAAATAGTAAATCCAGGTATTGGAGATTTTTTCCAGGATTTCTACTCCAGTAGGATATGTTAGAATTCTGCAAAGCCATTAAACTCCTGTTCGAAAAGAATGAGAGAAAGGAAACAGAGAACATGAAAATGCCTTCAAGCTGAAAAGAGTCTAATATTAACAATTACAGAAGTGAATAGATCCAGGGTTACAATAGTCCAGTAAGAAAAAAAGAAAAAAAACTCACATGAATGAAGGACAAGTGATACATCTAATGTTTTACTGAGAAGGAAGAGACTGTAGGATTTCAGGACAGTAAGGTCACTTATTGATGCAAAAAATGGACCAATTTATTGTAATGTCTGGAAATATCACTGGCAGTCTTACTGGGTAGTAAGATGTTATTGAAGTGCTACATGCTTTCCTATACCTTTATATATCAGGTGGAAGTAAAATGTAGGGATTCACTAGAAAAATTTAACCTGTATATAGTCTAGTACAGTGATGGCTAACCTTGGCACTCCAGCTGTGGTGAAACTACGACTCCGAGCATGCTCCATTTATTTCTATAGAGTTCTGAGAGCAGCCAGGCAAGGGGGGCATCTTGGGAGTTGTAGTTTTATCACAGCTGGAGTGCCAAGGTTAGCCATCACTGGTCTAGTATGAAAGGTGTCCTGCATTATCAGATGTTGTAATTATCTGACTATTATTAGATCATTTTGATAATGAACTTCTTACCAATAGTAAACCATATGAACCCAACATCTGAGTCACCTAGCACCAGGGTCACCAAATGTGTAGGTGATAACACGTGTATCATGTAAAAGATATATTGACTTAATTGTACTAAAAAAATTATGAAAAATATAACATGGCCGGGGCCTAAGGACTTCATATGCATATGGACTTCCAAGAGGGAGGAATTTGTAGGCAAGGCAACCTTTCAAAAAGTTCCAGTCTGACATGAGGATATTTGAAGAATGTCAGAGATTGTCATATAGGGATCAATAAGGATTGGTAGGTCATCAGTAAGCAAATGTGTTCACATTTACACAAATTCTCAAATTTCCTAAAGGGAACCTGTCAGAATATTTTTGAGCCCCAAAACTGCCACCAGTATCTGACCGTTGCACTCCAGTAGTTTCAAAGGGTGTCCTTAGTTACTATGAGATAACTCATTATGATGAAAAATAACTTTATAGCCTGAGCCACCATATTCTAATCAACTTTTCTAATTGACTGAGATTTTGCAGTCAAGATGTCTGTGCCATAAATCCACCCAGCTAGGCTAAATTGACATTTCTTAGGATAGGGAACGCATCAGAAAATAGGCAATAATCTTGCTACTGGCACATGAGCAGTGAATCAGGATGTACTTGCCTTGGCTTTATGGCACACTGTACATGTGCTGAAAGCCAGGACAAGTAATGTGAAACTATTATGTGTTATTTAAAGTACTAGCAATTTTATATAGGACATGGGGGTCTTTTGAGCCTGTTTAGACTCTAGGTTTTGATTGCAATCTGTGCTCCCTCTATAATTATGGTCCTTTGAAACATTTACCCTATGAGTACGGTATCATACTGTAAGATAATGATATCTTATGCAATAAACACACCTAAACTAAAATTCTCATGACATTTTTGGGATCCTTGGATGTTTCACCATGGGATAAAGTAACAGTGATACTATACAGTATACAAGGCACAGGACCTGGGCTCTGCAGAGAAGCTGCTCCTTGATTTTTATAACTTACTAGGGTTCCAGAGGTTAGACCATTAGACCCTTACAGACAATAAACTGATTAAATTTTTAGAAGGGAACGTTGCTAAGACTTGGCAAAGATACTTTATACAGTTGTAAGAGGTGGACCCGAGGGAGTCCGTTGGGATACAGTGAACCACACAAGAATGAATGCACGGACTGTGAGCTGTGTGAACCAAAATAATTTTACTGACTTTAGAAGAGAAAACTATTTACACTATAATGTACACCGTGATCCAGCCGGACCACACTGAGTGAGGTATGCTCTGGTGTACTGAAGTGGTGATACAACCTCTCTGGGTTGTTAGCAACCCAAGATTGTCCACAGTGGGACCCCAGCCGGGAATTCACTAATTTAGGTATTGTACCTTTAAATATTCATATTTTGCCTAAATGCCACTAAATATGGCAGGATCTCCTAACCAAACACAGCGAACCGAAGCCACTAGGAATCCACACTAAATTTGGGGTCTGTGTACCTGGGATCTCGGCTGAGGGGCACTGTGGCTCACAGAGGCCAAATACAGAAAAATCCCACACTATCCCCCCAAATGCTGGTAATGCCCACTCCCCCACCTCAGCTAGACTCCCTTGAACTTCCATGTGGCTATTTGTAACTCCTGAGCCAGGATGTGGATCCACTTGCTGTCGCAGTAAAGCTTTAATTGCTGCAGCGGTGCCAAAACTTGTCCTCACCCTGATTGCAGGAAGGGACCTGAGCTCAGGATTTAAGTCCCATTAAAAGTGCGCACTAACCGATTGTAAAATGCTTCAGGCTGAGATCTCCAGTGCAGGCTTAAATGGCAGCTTGGTTTTCTTGATGATGATTCACCGCTGGCCTCAGGGCAGGCAGGCCTCTGGTCTCCTCAGCTCCTGATTATAAATGAAGACTACAGATCCTCTTTAGCAGGCAGCAGATATTCACCAATCGTCCCTTGCTTGCTGTGGATAAAGCCTTCAATCTCTGGCTGATCACAGGACACCCCAGGTAAACAATTTATCAGACACGTCTGAATCCGTTGCTCTCCAACTGCCGACTCTCTGTCCTCCTGCCACTTCCTTTCTCCAGCCCCTGTAGCTTTTCTCAGGAAGTTAGGACATGGCAACAAAATAACAAAATGCACAAAATAAATAAGAAGCTATTTTTTACAGTCTATTTCAATAATTAAGCCAATCAGGTGCAGCTACAGTTGCAAGAAAAAGTATGTGAACCCTTTGGAATGATATGGATTTCTGCACAAATTGGTCATAAAATGTGAACTGATCTTCATCTAAGTCACAACAATAGACAATCACAGTCTGCTTAAACTAATAACACACAAAGAATTAAATGTTACCATGTTTTTATTGAACACACCATGTAAACATTCACAGTGCAGGTGGAAAAAGTATGTGAACCCTTGGATTTAATAACTGGTTGAACCTCCTTTGGCAGCAATAACTTCAACCAAACGTTTCCTGTAGTTGCAGATCAGACGTGCACAACGGTCAGGAGTAATTCTTGACCATTCCTCTTTACAGAACTGTTTCAGTTCAGCAATATTCTTGGCATGTCTGGTGTGAATCGCTTTCTTGAGGTCATGCCACAGCATCTCCATCGGGTTGAGGTCAGGACTCTGACTGGGCCACTCCATAAGGCGTATTTTCTACTGTTTAAGCCATTCTGTTGTTGATTTACTTCTATGCTTTGGGTCGTTGTCCTGTTGCAACACGCATCTTCTGTTGAGCTTCAGCTGGTGGACAGGTGGCCTTAAGTTATCCTGCAAAATGTCTTGATAAACTTGGGAATTCATTTTTCCTTCGATGATAGCAATCCGTCCAGGCCCTGACGCAGCAAAGCAGCCCCAAACCATGATGCCCCCACCACCATACTTCACAGTTGGGATGAGGTTTTGATGTTGGTGTGCTGTGCCTCTTTTTCTCCACACATAGTGTTGTGTGTTTCTTCCAAACAATTCAATTTTGGTTTCATCTGTCCACAGAATATTTTGCCAGTACTGCTGTGGAACATCCAGGTGCTCTTGTGCAAACTGTAAACGTGCAGCAATGTTTTTTTTGGACAGCAGTGGATTCCTCTGTGGTATCCTCCCATGAAATCCAATCTTGTTTAGTGTTTTACGTATCGTAGATTCGCTAACAGGGATGTTAGCATATGCCAGAGACTTTTGTAGGTCTTTAGCTGACACTCTAGGATTCTTCTTCACCTCATTGAGCAGTCTGCACTGTGCTCTTGCCGTCATCTTTACAGGACGGCCACTCCTAGGGAGAGTAGCAGCAGTGCTGAACTTTCTCAATTTATAGACAATTTGTCTTACCATGGACTGATGAACAGAAAGACTTTTGTAGATACTTTTATAACCATTTCCAGCTTTATGCAAGTCAACAATTCTTAATCGTAGGTCTTCTGAGAGCTCTTTTGTGCAAGGCATCATTCACATCAGGCAATGCTTCTTGTAAAAAGGAAACCCAGAACCGGTATGTGTTTTTTATAGGGCAGGGCAGCTGTAACCAACACCTCCAATCTCATCTCATTGATTGGACTCCAGTTGGCTGACACCTCATTCCAATTAGCTCTTGGAGATGTCATTAGTCTAGGGGTTCACATACTTTTTCCACCTGCACTGTGAATGTTTACATGGTGTGTTCAATAAAAACATGGTAACATTTAATTCTTTGTGTGTTATTAGTTAAAGCAGACTGTGATTGTCTATTGTTGTGACTTAGATGAAGATCAGATCACATTTTATGACCAATTTGTGCAGAAATCCACATCATTCCATATAGGGATGAGCGAACCCGAACTGTATAGTTCGGGTTCGTACCGAATTTTGGGGTGTCCGTGACACGGACCCGAACCCGAACATTTTCGTAAAAGTCCGGGTTCGGGTTCGGTGTTCGGCGCTTTCTTGGCGCTTTTTGAAAGGCTGCAAAGCAGCCGATCAACAAGTGTCATACTACTTGCCCCAAGAGGCCATCACAGCCATGCCTACTATTGGCATGGCTGTGATTGGCCAGTGCAGCATGTGACCCAGCCTCTATTTAAGCTGGAGTCACGTAGCGCCGCACATCACTCTGCTATGATCAGTATAGGGAGAGGTTGCAGCTGCGACGTTAGGGCGAGATTAGGCAGATTAACTCCTCCAAAAGACTTCATTCTGTGATCGATCTGCAGCTGTGGATCATTGAAGTGCTATTATTGACTTGCTCACTTTTTTGAGGCTGCCCAGAGCGTTTTTAGATCACTTTTTTTCTGGGGTGATCGGCGGCCATTTTGTGACTTGTGGTGCGCCAGCACAAGCTATCACCAAGTGTATTTAACCATCGATAGTGTGGTTATTTTGTGCTATATCCTACATCAGCTGCAGGCTGAGCCTGTGTCACCGAAGTGCATTTAACCATCAACAGTCTGGTTATTTTTTGGCCATATACTACATCAGCTGCAGGCTGAGCCTTTGTCACCGAAGTGCATTTAACCATCGACAGTCTGATTATTTTTTGGCCATATACTACATCTGGTGCAGGCTGAGCCTGTGTCACCCAAGTGCATTTAACCATCAACAGTGTGGTTATTTTTTGGCCATATATTACATCAGGGGCAAGTTGAGCCTGTCACCCAGCACCTAAAAAATAGACCTGACATTTCTATTCAACCAAATCTGTACTGTTATAGCTGGTCAAGTTATTTGTAGTGACCGTAAAAGCACACTTTTTTTTCTGGGTTGAAAAACCATTCCCAAATTTGCCATTCTCAAAATAACTAGTTTCTGGTATTTGAGGCCTACTTGAAATCTATCCCAAAAAGAATATCTTACATTGAAGGTACTGATAGTGTCATTCAGAAAAACCTAAGACACACGCTAGCGTGCAGATAGAAGTCTGATTCTGTGATTAAACCTATACCTGTCACACAGCGCAAAAAAAAACAGGCCTCACATCTCTATTTAACCAAATCTGTACTGTTTTAGCTGGTCAAGTTATTTGTAGTGACCGTAAAAGCACACTTTTTTTTCTGGGTTGAAAAACCATTCCCAAATTTGCCATTCTCAAAATAACTAGTTTCTGGTATTTGAGGCCTACTTGAAATCTATCCCAAAAAGAATATCTTACATTGAAGCTAGTGATAGTGTCATTCAGAAAAACCTAAGACACACGCTAGCGTGCTGATAGAAGTCTGATTCTGTGATTAAACCTATACCTGTCACACAGCGCAAAAAAAAACAGGCCTCACATCTCTATTTAACCAAATCTGTACTGTTTTAGCTGGTCAAGTTATTTGTAGTGACCTAAAAAGCACACTTTTTTTTCTGGGTTGAAAAACCATTCCCAAATTTGCCATTCTCAAAATTGTGGTGAATGGGAACAATGAGGAAAACATCTAATAAGGGACGCGGACGTGGACATGGTCGTGGTCGTGTTAGTGGACCCTCTGGTGCTGGGAGAGGACGTGGCCGTTCTGCCACAGCCACACGTCCTAGTGAACCAACTACCTCAGGTCCCAGTAGCCAGCAGAATTTACAGCGATATTTGGTGGGGCCCAATGCCGTTCTAAGGATGGTAAGGCCTGAGCAGGTGCAGGCATTAGTCAATTGGGTGGCCGACAGTGGATCCAGCACGTTCACATTAACTCCCACCCAGTCTTCTGCAGAAAGCGCACAGATGGCGCATGAAAACCAAGCCCATCTTTCTGTCACATCACCCCCATGCATATCAGGGAAACTGTCTGAGCCTCAAGTTATGCAGCAGTCTCTTATGCTGTTTGAAGACTCTGCTGCCAGGGTTTCCCAAGGGCATCCACCTAGCCCTTCCCCAGGGATGGAAGAGATAGAATGCACTAACGCACAACCACTTATTTTTCCTGATGATGAGGACATGGGAATACCACCTCAGCACGTCTCTGATGATGACGAAACACAGGTGCCAACTGCTGCGTCTTTCTGCAGTGTGCAGACTGAACAGGAGGTCAGGGATCAAGACTGGGTGGAAGACGATGCAGGGGACGATGAGGTCCTAGACCCCACATGGAATGAAGGTCGTGCCACTGACTTTCACAGTTTGGAGGAAGAGGCAGTGGTGAGACAGAGCCAACAGCGTAGCAAAAGAGGGAGCAGTGGGCAAAATCAGAACACCCGCCGCCAAGAGACTCCGCCTGCTACTGACCGCCGCCATCTGGGACCCAGCACCTCAAAGGCAGCTTCAAGGAGTTCCCTGGCATGGCACTTCTTCAAACAATGTGCTTACGACAAGACCCGAGTGGTTTGCACGCTGTGCCATCAGAGCCTGAAGCGAGGCATTAACGTTCTGAACCTTAGCACAACCTGCATGACCAGGCACCTGCATGCAAAGCATGAACTGCAGTGGAGTAAACACCTTAAAAACAAGGAAGTCACTCAGGCTCCCCCTGCTACCTCTTTTGCTGCTGCTGGCTCGGCCTCTTCTGCTGCTGCCACCGACTCGGCCTCTTCCTCCGCCTCTGGAGGAACGTTGGCACCTGCCGCCCAGCAAACATGGGATGTACCACCAACACCACCACCTGCGTCACCAAGCATCTCAACCATGTCACACGGCAGCGTTCAGCTCTCCATCTCACAAACATTTGAGAGAAAGCGTAAATTCCCACCTAGCCACCCTCGATCCCTGGCCCTGAATGCCAGCATGTCCACAGAATATTTTGCCAGTACTGCTGTGGAACATCCAGGTGCTCTTGTGCAAACTGTAAACGTGCAGCAATGTTTTTTTTGGACAGCAGTGGATTCCTCTGTGGTATCCTCCCATGAAATCCAATCTTGTTTAGTGTTTTACGTATCGTAGATTCGCTAACAGGGATGTTAGCATATGCCAGAGACTTTTGTAGGTCTTTAGCTGACACTCTAGGATTCTTCTTCACCTCATTGAGCAGTCTGCACTGTGCTCTTGCCGTCATCTTTACAGGACGGCCACTCCTAGGGAGAGTAGCAGCAGTGCTGAACTTTCTCAATTTATAGACAATTTGTCTTACCATGGACTGATGAACAGAAAGACTTTTGTAGATACTTTTATAACCATTTCCAGCTTTATGCAAGTCAACAATTCTTAATCGTAGGTCTTCTGAGAGCTCTTTTGTGCAAGGCATCATTCACATCAGGCAATGCTTCTTGTAAAAAGGAAACCCAGAACCGGTATGTGTTTTTTATAGGGCAGGGCAGCTGTAACCAACACCTCCAATCTCATCTCATTGATTGGACTCCAGTTGGCTGACACCTCATTCCAATTAGCTCTTGGAGATGTCATTAGTCTAGGGGTTCACATACTTTTTCCACCTGCACTGTGAATGTTTACATGGTGTGTTCAATAAAAACATGGTAACATTTAATTCTTTGTGTGTTATTAGTTAAAGCAGACTGTGATTGTCTATTGTTGTGACTTAGATGAAGATCAGATCACATTTTATGACCAATTTGTGCAGAAATCCACATCATTCCATATAGGGATGAGCGAACCCGAACTGTATAGTTCGGGTTCGTACCGAATTTTGGGGTGTCCGTGACACGGACCCGAACCCGAACATTTTCGTAAAAGTCCGGGTTCGGGTTCGGTGTTCGGCGCTTTCTTGGCGCTTTTTGAAAGGCTGCAAAGCAGCCGATCAACAAGTGTCATACTACTTGCCCCAAGAGGCCATCACAGCCATGCCTACTATTGGCATGGCTGTGATTGGCCAGTGCAGCATGTGACCCAGCCTCTATTTAAGCTGGAGTCACGTAGCGCCGCACATCACTCTGCTATGATCAGTATAGGGAGAGGTTGCAGCTGCGACGTTAGGGCGAGATTAGGCAGATTAACTCCTCCAAAAGACTTCATTCTGTGATCGATCTGCAGCTGTGGATCATTGAAGTGCTATTATTGACTTGCTCACTTTTTTGAGGCTGCCCAGAGCGTTTTTAGATCACTTTTTTTCTGGGGTGATCGGCGGCCATTTTGTGACTTGTGGTGCGCCAGCACAAGCTATCACCAAGTGTATTTAACCATCGATAGTGTGGTTATTTTGTGCTATATCCTACATCAGCTGCAGGCTGAGCCTGTGTCACCGAAGTGCATTTAACCATCAACAGTCTGGTTATTTTTTGGCCATATACTACATCAGCTGCAGGCTGAGCCTTTGTCACCGAAGTGCATTTAACCATCGACAGTCTGATTATTTTTTGGCCATATACTACATCTGGTGCAGGCTGAGCCTGTGTCACCCAAGTGCATTTAACCATCAACAGTGTGGTTATTTTTTGGCCATATATTACATCAGGGGCAAGTTGAGCCTGTCACCCAGCACCTAAAAAATAGACCTGACATTTCTATTCAACCAAATCTGTACTGTTATAGCTGGTCAAGTTATTTGTAGTGACCGTAAAAGCACACTTTTTTTTCTGGGTTGAAAAACCATTCCCAAATTTGCCATTCTCAAAATAACTAGTTTCTGGTATTTGAGGCCTACTTGAAATCTATCCCAAAAAGAATATCTTACATTGAAGGTACTGATAGTGTCATTCAGAAAAACCTAAGACACACGCTAGCGTGCAGATAGAAGTCTGATTCTGTGATTAAACCTATACCTGTCACACAGCGCAAAAAAAAACAGGCCTCACATCTCTATTTAACCAAATCTGTACTGTTTTAGCTGGTCAAGTTATTTGTAGTGACCGTAAAAGCACACTTTTTTTTCTGGGTTGAAAAACCATTCCCAAATTTGCCATTCTCAAAATAACTAGTTTCTGGTATTTGAGGCCTACTTGAAATCTATCCCAAAAAGAATATCTTACATTGAAGCTAGTGATAGTGTCATTCAGAAAAACCTAAGACACACGCTAGCGTGCTGATAGAAGTCTGATTCTGTGATTAAACCTATACCTGTCACACAGCGCAAAAAAAAACAGGCCTCACATCTCTATTTAACCAAATCTGTACTGTTTTAGCTGGTCAAGTTATTTGTAGTGACCTAAAAAGCACACTTTTTTTTCTGGGTTGAAAAACCATTCCCAAATTTGCCATTCTCAAAATTGTGGTGAATGGGAACAATGAGGAAAACATCTAATAAGGGACGCGGACGTGGACATGGTCGTGGTCGTGTTAGTGGACCCTCTGGTGCTGGGAGAGGACGTGGCCGTTCTGCCACAGCCACACGTCCTAGTGAACCAACTACCTCAGGTCCCAGTAGCCAGCAGAATTTACAGCGATATTTGGTGGGGCCCAATGCCGTTCTAAGGATGGTAAGGCCTGAGCAGGTGCAGGCATTAGTCAATTGGGTGGCCGACAGTGGATCCAGCACGTTCACATTAACTCCCACCCAGTCTTCTGCAGAAAGCGCACAGATGGCGCATGAAAACCAAGCCCATCTTTCTGTCACATCACCCCCATGCATATCAGGGAAACTGTCTGAGCCTCAAGTTATGCAGCAGTCTCTTATGCTGTTTGAAGACTCTGCTGCCAGGGTTTCCCAAGGGCATCCACCTAGCCCTTCCCCAGGGATGGAAGAGATAGAATGCACTAACGCACAACCACTTATTTTTCCTGATGATGAGGACATGGGAATACCACCTCAGCACGTCTCTGATGATGACGAAACACAGGTGCCAACTGCTGCGTCTTTCTGCAGTGTGCAGACTGAACAGGAGGTCAGGGATCAAGACTGGGTGGAAGACGATGCAGGGGACGATGAGGTCCTAGACCCCACATGGAATGAAGGTCGTGCCACTGACTTTCACAGTTTGGAGGAAGAGGCAGTGGTGAGACAGAGCCAACAGCGTAGCAAAAGAGGGAGCAGTGGGCAAAATCAGAACACCCGCCGCCAAGAGACTCCGCCTGCTACTGACCGCCGCCATCTGGGACCCAGCACCTCAAAGGCAGCTTCAAGGAGTTCCCTGGCATGGCACTTCTTCAAACAATGTGCTTACGACAAGACCCGAGTGGTTTGCACGCTGTGCCATCAGAGCCTGAAGCGAGGCATTAACGTTCTGAACCTTAGCACAACCTGCATGACCAGGCACCTGCATGCAAAGCATGAACTGCAGTGGAGTAAACACCTTAAAAACAAGGAAGTCACTCAGGCTCCCCCTGCTACCTCTTTTGCTGCTGCTGGCTCGGCCTCTTCTGCTGCTGCCACCGACTCGGCCTCTTCCTCCGCCTCTGGAGGAACGTTGGCACCTGCCGCCCAGCAAACATGGGATGTACCACCAACACCACCACCTGCGTCACCAAGCATCTCAACCATGTCACACGGCAGCGTTCAGCTCTCCATCTCACAAACATTTGAGAGAAAGCGTAAATTCCCACCTAGCCACCCTCGATCCCTGGCCCTGAATGCCAGCATTTCTGAACTACTGGCCTATGAAATGCTGTCATTTAGGCTGGTGGACAGACACAGCTTCAAACAGCTCATGTCACTTGCTGTCCCACAGTATGTTGTTCCCAGCCGCCACTACTTCTCCAAGAGAGCCGTGCCTTCCCTGCACAAACAAGTGTCCGATAAAATCAAGTGTGCACTGCGCAACGCCATCTGTGGCAAGGTCCACCTAACCACAGATACGTGGACCAGTAAGCACGGCCAGGGACGCTATATCTCCCTAACTGCACACTGGGTAAATGTAGTGGCGGCTGGGCCCCAGGCGGAGAGCTGTTTGGCGCACGTCCTTCCGCCGCCAAGGATCGCAGGGCAACATTCTTTGCCTCCTGTCTCCTCCTCCTCCTACTCAGCTTCCTCCTCCTCTTCTTCCACCTGCTCATCCAGTCAGCCACACACCTTCACCACCAACTTCAGCACAGCATGGGGTAAACGTCAGCAGGCCATTCTGAAACTCATATGTTTGGGGGACAGGCCCCACACCGCACAGGAGTTGTGGCGGGGTATAGAACAACAGACCGACGAGTGGTTGCTGCCGGTGAGCCTCAAGCCCGGCCTGGTGGTGTGCGATAATGGGCGAAATCTCGTTGCAGCTCTGGGACTAGCCGGTTTGACGCACATCCCTTGCCTGGCGCATGTGCTGAATTTGGTGGTGCAGAAGTTCATTCGCAACTACCCCGACATGTCAGAGCTGCTGCATAAAGTGCGGGCCGTCTGTTCGCGCTTCCGGCGTTCACACCCTGCCGCTGCTCGCCTGTCTGCGCTACAGCGTAACTTCGGCCTTCCCGCTCACCGCCTCATATGCGACGTACCCACCAGGTGGAACTCCACCTTGCATATGCTGGACAGACTGTGCGAGCAGCAGCAGGCCATAGTGGAGTTTCAGCTGCAGCACGCACGGGTCAGTCGCACTGCGGATCAGACACACTTCACCACCAATGACTGGGCCTCCATGCGAGACCTGTGTGCCCTGTTGCGCTGTTTCGAGTACTCCACCAACATGGCCAGTGGCGATGACGCCGTTATCAGCGTTACAATACCACTTCTATGTCTCCTTGAGAAAACACTTAGGGCGATGATGGAAGAGGAGGTGGCCCAGGAGGAAGAGGAGGAAGAGGGGTCATTTTTAGCACTTTCAGGCCAGTCTCTTCAAAGTGACTCAGAGGGAGGTTTTTTGCAACACCAGAGGCCAGGTACAAATGTGGCCAGACAGGGCCCACTACTGGAGGACGAGGAGGACGAGGATGAGGAGGAGGTGGAGGAGGATGAGGATGAAGCATGTTCACAGCGGGGTGGCACCCAAAGCAGCTCGGGCCCATCACAGCTTGTCCTTACCTCTGGGCAGCCTGGCACACATGAGCGACTACATGCTGCAGTGCCTGCGCAACGACAGCAGAGTTGCCCACATTTTAACGTGTGCGGAATACTGGGTTGCCACCCTGCTGGATCCCCGGTACAAAGACAATGTGCCCACCTTACTTCCTACACTGGAGCGTGATAGGAAGATGCGCGAGTACAAGCGCACGTTGGTAGACGCGCTACTGAGAGCATTCCCAAATGTCACAGGGGAACCAGTGGAAGCCCAAGGCGAAGGCAGAAGAGGAGCAAGAGGTCACCAACGCAGCTGTGTCACGGCCAGCTCCTCTGAGGGCAGGGTTAGCATGGCAGAGATGTGGAAAAGTTTTGTCACCACGCCACAGCTAACTGCACCACCACCTGATACGGAACGTGTTAGCAGGAGGCAACATTTCACTAACATGGTGGAACAGTACCTGTGCACACCCCTCCACGTACTGACTGATGGTTCGGCCCCATTCAACTTCTGGGTCTCCAAATTGTCCACGTGGCCAGAGCTAGCCTTTTATGCCTTGGAGGTGCTGGCCTGCCCGGCGGCCAGCGTTTTGTCTGAACGTGTATTCAGCACGGCAGGGGGCGTCATTACAGACAAACGAAAAAAATGAACCAGGCATGGATCCCACAGGACCTGTCCATCCCTTGTGCAGATTAGATATTAACTACCTCCCCTTAACAATATATTATTCTACTCCAGGGCACTTCCTCATTCAATACTATTTTTAATATTATTTTACCATTATATTGCGGAGCAACCCAAAGTTGAATGAACCTCTCCTCTGTCTGGGTGCCGGGGCCTAAATGTGTGACAGTGGCCTGTTCCAGTGGTGGGTGACGTGATGCCTGATTCTCTGCTATGACATGAATACAGATTCTGCGCTGACATAAGGCCAGATTCTCTGTTACGGGACCTCTCTCCTCTGCCTGGGTGCCTGGGCCTAAATGTGTGACAGTGGCCTGTTCCAGGGGTGGGTAACGTGAAGCCTGATTCTCTGCTATGACATGAATACAGATTCTGCGCTGACATAAGGCCAGATTCTCTGTTACGGGACCTCTCTCCTCTGCCTGGGTGCCTGGGCCTAAATGTTTGACAGTGGCCTGTTCCAGTGGTGGGTGACGTGAAGCCTGATTCTCTGCTATGACATGAATACAGATTCTGCGCTGACATAAGGCCAGATTCTCTGTTACGGGACCTCTCTCCTCTGCCTGGGTGCCTGGGCCTAAATGTGTGACAGTGGCCTGTTCCAGTGGTGGGTGACGTGAAGCCTGATTCTCTGCTATGACATGAAGACAGATTCTGCGCTGACATAAGGCCAGATTCTCTGTTACGGGACCTCTCTCCTCTGCCTGGGTGCCTGGGCCTAAATGTGTGACAGTGGCCTGTTCCAGTGGTGGGTGACGTGAAGCCTGATTCTCTGCTATGACATGAAGACAGATTCTGCGCTGACATAAGGCCAGATTCTCTGTTACGGGGCCGCTCTCCTCTGTCTGGGTGCCGGGGCCTAAATGTGTGACAGTGGCCTGTTCCAGTGGTGGGTGACGTGAAGCCTGATTCTCTGCTATGACATGAATACAGATTCTGCGCAGACATAAGGCCAGATTCTCCGTTACGAGACCTCTCTCCTCTGCCTGGGTGCCTGGGCCTAAATGTGTGACAGTGGCCTGTTCCAGTGGTGGGTGACGTGAAGCCTGATTCTCTGCTATGACATGAATACAGATTCTGCGCTGACATAAGGCCAGATTCTCTGTTACGGGACCTCTCTCCTCTGCCTGGGTGCCTGGGCCTAAATGTGTGACAGTGGCCTGTTCCAGTGGTGGGTGACGTGAAGCCTGATTCTCTGCTATGACATGAAGACAGATTCTGCGCTGACATAAGGCCAGATTCTCTGTTACGGGACCTCTCTCCTCTGCCTGGGTGCCTGGGCCTAAATGTGTGACAGTGGCCTGTTCCAGTGGTGGGTGACGTGAAGCTTGATTCTCTGCTATGACATGAAGACAGATTCTGCGCTGACATAAGCCCAGATTCTCTGTTACGGGACCGCTCTCCTCTGTCTGGGTGCCGGGGCCTAAATGTGTGACAGTGGCCTGTTCCAGTGGTGGGTGACGTGAAGCCTGATTCTCTGCTATGACATGAATACAGATTCTGCGCTGACATAAGGCCAGATTCTCTGTTACGGGACCTCTCTCCTCTGCCTGGGTGCCTGGGCCTAAATGTGTGACAGTGGCCTGTTCCAGTGGTGGGTGACCTGAAGCCTGATTCTCTGCTATGACATGAAGACAGATTCTGCGCTGACATAAGGCCAGATTCTCTGTTACGGGACCTCTCTCCTCTGCCTGGGTGCCTGGGCCTAAATGTGTGACAGTGGCCTGTTCCAGTGGTGGGTGACGTGAAGCCTGATTCTCTGCTATGACATGAATACAGATTCTGCGCTGACATAAGGCCAGATTCTCTGTTACGGGACCTCTCTCCTCTGCCTGGGTGCCTGGGCCTAAATGTGTGACAGTGGCCTGTTCCAGTGGTGGGTGACGTGAAGCCTGATTCTCTGCTATGACATGAAGACAGATTCTGCGCTGACATAAGGCCAGATTCTCTGTTACGGGACCTCTCTCCTCTGCCTGGGTGCCTGGGCCTAAATGTGTGACAGTGGCCTGTTCCAGTGGTGGGTGACGTGAAGCCTGATTCTCTGCTATGACATGAAGACAGATTCTGCACTGACATAAGGCCAGATTCTCTGTTACGGGACCGCTCTCCTCGGTCTGGGTGCCGGGGCCTAAATGTGTGACAGTGGCCTGTTCCAGTGGTGGGTGACGTGAAGCCTGATTCTCTGCTATGACATGAAGACAGATTCTGCGCTGACATAAGGCCAGATTCTCTGTTACGGGACCTCTCTCCTCTGCTTGGGTGCCTGGGCCTAAATGTGTGACAGTGGCCTGTTCGAGTGGTGGGTGACGTGAAGCCTGATTCTCTGCTATGACATGAAGACAGATTCTGCGCTGACATAAGGCCAGATTCTCTGTTACGGGACCGCTCTCCTCTGTCTGGGTGCCGGGGCCTAAATGTGTGACAGTGGCCTGTTCCAGTGGTGGGTGACGTGAAGCCTGATTCTCTGCTATGACATGAAGACAGATTCTGTGCTGACATCAGGCCAGATTCTCTGTTACGGGACCTCTCTCCTCTGCCTGGGTGCCGGGGCCTAAATGTGTGACAGTGGCCTGTTCCAGTGGTGGGTGACGTGAAGCCTGATTCTCTGCTATGACATGAAGACTGATTCTGTGCTGACATGAAGCCAGATTCTCTGCTATGGCATGAAGAGACTGATTCTCTGCTGACATGAAGCCAGATTCTTTGCTATGGCATGAAGAGACTGATTCTCTGCTGACGTGAAGCCAGATCTCTGCTATGGGACCTCTGTCCAATTGATATTGGTTCATTTTTATTTTTTTATTTTTTATTTTAATTCATTTCCCTATCCACATTTGTTTGCAGGAGATTTACCTACTTGTTGCAGCCCTCTAGCTCTTTCCTGGGCTGTTTTACAGCCTTTTTAGTGCCCAAAAGTTCGGGTCCCCATTGACTTCAATGGGGTTCGGGTTCGGGACGAAGTTCGGATCGGGTTCGGATCCCGAACCCGAACATTTCCGGGAAGTTCGGCCGAACTTCTCGAACCCGAACATCCAGGTGTTCGCTCAACTCTATTCACATACTTTTTCTTGCAACTGTATAAGATTACTTTTCTTTTTATATATTAACTAGACATTAGCCTGTTACAATAACGGGCGCTAGAACAGTAGGGCTGGCACTGTGATGGGGGATCTGTGTATGGCACTGTTATAGGGGATCTGTGTATGGCACTGTTATGGGGGGATCTGTGGATGGCACTGTGATGAGGAGTCTGTGGATGGCACTGTAATGGGGGATCTGTGGATGACACTGTTATGGGGGATCTGTGAATAGCACTGTTATGGGGGATCTGTGGATGGCACTGTTATAGGGGATCTGTGTATGGCACTGTTATGGGGGGATCTGTGGATGGCACTGTGATGGGGGATCTGTGGATGGCACTGTTATGGGGGGATCTGTGGATGACACTGTTATGGGGGATCTGTGGATGGCACTGTTATGGGGATCTGTGGATGACATTGTTATGGGGGGATCTGTGGATGACACTGTTATGGGGGGATCTGTGGATTACACTGTTATGGGGGTATCTGTGAATGTCACTGTTATGGGGGATCTGTGGGTGGCACTGTTATGAAGGGATCTGTGGATGGCACTGTTATGGGGGGATCTGTAGATGGCACTGTTATGGGGGACCTGTGGATAGCACTGTTATGGGGGGATCTGTGGATGACACTGTTATGGGGGATCTGTGGATGACACTGTTATGGGGGATCTGTGGATGACACTGTTATGGGGATCTGTGGATGATACTGTTATGGTGGATCTGTGGATGACACTGTTATGGGGGGATCTGTGGATGGCACTGTTATGGGGGATCTGTGGTTGGCACTGTTATGGGGGATCCTTGGATGGCACTGTTATGGGGGGGATCTGTGGATGGCACTGTTATGGGGGGATCTGTGGATGGCACTGTTATGGGGGATCTGTGGATGGCACTCTTATGGGGGTGCTGTGGCTGACACTGTTATGGGGCTGGTCTGTGGCTGACACTTATTGGGGTCTGTGGCTGACACTGTTATGGGGGTATACAGTACAGACCAAAAGTTTGGACACACCTTCCCATTCAAAGAGTTTTCTTTATTTTCATGACTATGAAAATTGTAGATTCACACTGAAGGCATCAAAACTATGAATTAACACATGTGGAATTATTTGCATAACAAACAAGTGTGAAACAAGTGAAAATATGTCATATTCTAGGTTCTTCAAAGTAGCCACCTTTTGCTTTCATTACTGCTTTGCACACTCTTGGCATTCTCTTGATGAGCTTCAAGAGGTAGTCCCCTGAAATGGTTTTCACTTCACAGGTGTGCCCTGTCAGGTTTAATAAGTGGGATTTCTTGCCTTATAAATGGGGTTGGGACCATCAGTTGCATTGAGGAGAAGTCAGGTGGATACACAGTTGATAGTCTTACTGAATAGACTGTTAGAATTTGTATTATGGCAAGAAAAAAGCAGCTAAGTAAAGAAAAACGAGTGGCCATCATTACTTTAAGAAATGAAGGTCAGTCAGTCAGCCTAAAAATTGGGAAAACTTTGAAAGTAAGGGCTATTTGACCATGAAGGAGAGTGATGGGGTGCTGCGCCAGATGACCTGGCCTCCACAGTCACCGGACCTGAACCCAATCGAGATGGTTTGGGGTGAGCTGGACCGCAGAGTGAAGGCAAAAGGGCCAACAAGTGCTAAGCATCTCTGGGAACTCCTTCAAGACTGTTGGAAGACCATTTCAGGGGACTACCTCTTGAAGCTCATCAAGAGAATGCCAAGAGTGTGCAAAGCAGTAATCAAAGCAAAAGGTGGCTACTTTGAAGAACCTAGAATATGACATATTTTCAGTTGTTTCACACTTGTTTGTTATGTATATAATTCCACATGTGTTAATTCATAGTTTTGATGCCTTCATAGTCATGAAAATAAAGAAAACTCTTTGAATAAGAAGGTGTGTCCAAACTTTTGGTCTGTACTGTATGTGGCTGACACTGTTATGGGGGTATCTGTAGATGACACTGTTATGGGGCTGGTCTGTGGCTGACTCTTATTAGGGTCGGTGGGTGACACTTATTGGGGTCTGTGGCTGACACTGTTATGGGGGTATCTGTGGATGACACATAGCATCTTATGCTATGTGTCATCCACAGATCCCCCCCATAACAGTGTCGCTGTTTAGTGTGAATGTAATGGCAGCGGGGCCCGGTGCAGTCACTGTATTGCACCGGCCCCGCTCAGAGTAGTAATACTTTGAATAACTGTAATAATAATAACGATCTTCACTTCTTCACTTACTACATGGTGAGGCAGGAGGCTGGGCGGACGGCCAGGCACTGGCAGCGTAACTCACTACGTCATGCGCCTGCGCCGACTGCTTCATTCATGCAGTGGGCGGAGCAGGGGCGTCACTTAGTGAGTTACGCTACCAGTGCCTGGCCGCCCGCCAGGCCTCCTGCCTCACCATGTAGTAAGTGAGCGGGGCAGGTGCAATACAGTGAGTGCCCCCCGCTGCCATTACAATAGGATGCTGCACATGTAGTGTCCGTGGAGTGTGTGCCGATGGAGCGGCGTCTGGCCGCACTGCGCGTGTGGGGAAGTGGGCGCATGCGCAGTGCGGCATAATGAGTAAGATAGCCGGCTCTCAGTGTGGACGGCTCCCCGGGATCTGTGACGGCTGCGCTGTCCCATGTGCTCCGGGCAGAGTATAACTCTGAAAGCCGCTGTGCCCGGCTCCCGGCGTCCTCCTCCCTGAGCGCTGCTGTCTCGCCGCTGTGCCACCGAGCCCGGCTCTGCGACCTGGATTGGCCTGTGTGTGTGTATGTGTGTGTCCGTCCGCTGCTCATGCGCACTTCTACAGGGAGTGCAGAATTATTAGGCAAGTTGTATTTTTGAGGATAAATTTTATTATTGAACAACAACCATGTTCTCAATGAACCCAAAAAACTCATTAATATCAAAGCTGAATATTTTTGGAAGTAGTTTTTAGTTTGTTTTTATTTTTAGCTATTTTAGGGGGATATCTGTGTGTGCAGGTGACTATTACTGTGCATAATTATTAGGCAACTTAACAAAAAACAAATATATACCCATTTCAATTATTTATTTTTACCAGTGAAACCAATATAACATCTCAACATTCACAAAAATACATTTCCGACATTCAAAAACAAAACAAAAACAAATCAGTGACCAATATAGCCACCTTTCTTTGCAAGGACACTCAAAAGCCTGCCATCCATGGATTCTGTCAGTGTTTTGATCTGTTCACCATCAACATTGCGTGCAGCAGCAACCACAGCCTCCCAGACACTGTTCAGAGAGGTGGACTGTTTTCCCTCCTTGTAAATCTCACATTTGATGATGGACCACAGGTTCTCAATGGGGTTCAGATCAGGTGAACAAGGAGGCCATGTCATTAGATTTTCTTCTTTTATACCCTTTCTTGTCAGCCACGCTGTGGAGTACTTGGACGCGTGTGATGGAGCATTGTCCTGCATGAAAATCATGTTTTTCTTGAAGGATGCAGACTTCTTCCTGTACCACTGCTTGAAGAAGGTGTCTTCCAGAAACTGGCAGTAGGACTGTGAGTTGAGCTTGACTCCATCCTCAACCCGAAAAGGCCCCACAAGCTCATCTTTGATGATACCAGTACTCCACCTCCACCTTGCTGGCGTCTGAGTCGGACTGGAGCTCTCTGCCCTTTACCAATCCAGCCACGGGCCCATCCATCTGGCCCATCAAGACTCACTCTCATTTCATCAGTCCATAAAACCTTAGAAAATTCAGTCTTGAGATATTTCTTGGCCCAGTCTTGACGTTTCAGCTTGTGTGTCTTGTTCAGTGGTGGTCGTCTTTCAGCCTTTCTTACCTTGGCCATGTCTCTGAGTATTGCACACCTTGTGCTTTTGGGCACTCCAGTGATGTTGCAGCTCTGAAATATGGCCAAACTGGTGGCAAGTGGCATCTTGGCAGCTGCACGCTTGACTTTTCTCAGTTCATGGGCAGTTATTTTGCGCCTTGGTTTTTCCACACGCTTCTTGCGACCCTGTTGACTATTTTGAATGAAACGCTTGATTGTTCGATGATCACGCTTCAGAAGCTTTGCAATTTTAAGAGTGCTGCATCCCTCTGCAAGATATCTCACTATTTTTGACTTTTCTGAGCCTGTCAAGTCCTTCTTTTGACCCATTTTGCCAAAGGAAAGGAAGTTGTCTAATAATTATGCACACCTAATATAGGGTGTTGATGTCATTAGACCACACCCCTTCTCATTACAGAGATGCACATCACCTAATATGCTTAATTGGTAGTAGGCTTTCGAGCCTATACAGCTTGGAGTAAGACAACATGCATAAAGAGGATGATGTGGTCAAAATACTCATTTGCCTAATAATTCTGCACGCAGTGTATAATCGGCACACACGCGCGGACACCAGCCCTGATCACGTACACAGGGCTTTTATTAGTATAGATAATATTTTCTCTTACTGTAATACTGACTTATATGTAGCTGTAATATGCGTCACTGGCACTGACTTTTGGCTGAGACTGCAGGCACTGTGACTGGTGGCTGATATAACTGCCACTGACTGGTAGTGCTGAGACCACTTGCTCTGTCACTGGTGACTGATAAAGCTGTCACTGACTGGTGGTGCTGAGACCACTGGCAATGTGACTGGTGGCTGATACGGCTGGCACTGACTGGTGGTGCTGAGAGCACTGGCACTGTGACTGGTGCCTTATACTGCTGGCACTGATTGCTGGCACTGACTGCTGGCACTGACTGGTGGTGCTGAGACTGTGGGCACTGTGACTGGTGCCTGAGATGACTGGCATGGACTGGTGGTGCTGAGACTGCAGCTAATGGCTGAAACAGCTGGCACTTACTGGTGGCTGAGACGACTGGCAGTGCCACGTGGTGCTTAGACTGCTGTCACTGTGACTGGTGGCTGATACGGCTGGCACTGACTGGTGGTGCTGAGACCACTGGCACTGACTGGTGGCTGATAGAGCTGGCACTAACTGGTGGTGCTGAAACCACTGTCACTGTGACTGGTGGCTAATACGCTTGACACTGACTGCTGGTGCTGAGACTGCTGTCACTGTGACTGGTGGCTGATGCGGCTGGCACTGACTGGTGGCACTGAGACCACTAGCACTGTGACTGGTGGCTGATACAGCGCACTGTGACTGGTGCCTGAGATGGCTGGCATGAACTGCTGGCACTGACTAGTGGTGCTGAGACTGCAGCTGATGGCTGAAAAAGCTGGCGCTGACTGGTGGCTGAGACGACTGGCAGTGCCACGTGGTGCTGAGACTGCTGGCACGTTTTGGTGTCCGCCTGGCGGTGCGGAGCCGAACGGATCTGTCCTGACTTACAATGTAAGTCAATGGGGACGGATCCGTTTACATTGACACAATATTGGTGCAATTTTAAACGGATCCGTCCCCCATTGACTTTCAATGTAAGGTCAGGAGTCCCTATTTTAGGCTACTTTCACACCTGCGCTAGGTTCGGATCCGTCTGGTATCTGCACAGACGGATTCGCACCTATAAATGCAAACAATGGTATCCGTTCAGTGCGGATCCGTCTGCATAACAGCTTTTTCAGATCTGAGTTTTCACTATCGTGAAAACTCAGATCCGACAGTATATTCTAACACAAAGGCGTTCCCATGGTGATAGGGACGCTTCAAGTTAGAATATACTAAGAACTGTGTACAAAACTGCCCCCTGCTGCCTGGCAGCACCCGATCTCTTACAGGGGGCTGTGATCCGCACAATTAACCCCTCAGGTGCCGCACCTGAGGGGTTAATTGTGCGTATCTCAGCCCCCTGATTGGGAGATGCCAGGCAGCAGGGGGCCAGACCTCCCTCCCTCCGCAGTATTAAAAACATTGGTGGACAGTGCGGCCCCCCTCCCTCCCAAGTATTATATTCATTGGTGGCCAGTGTGGCCTCCCCCCCTCCCCAGTATTAAAAGAATTGGTGGCCAGTGTGGCCCCCCCTCCCTCCCCAGTATTAAAAGCATTGGTGGCCAGTGCGGCCCCCCTCCCTCCCTCCCCAGTATTAAAAGCATTGGTGGCCAGTGCGGCCCCCCTCCCTCCCTCCCCAGTATTAAAAGCATTGGTGACCAGTGCGGCCCCCCTCCCTCCCTCCCTCCTCAGTATTAAAAGCAATGGTGGCCAGTGCTGCCCCCCCTCCCTCCCCAGTATAAAAAGCATTGGTGGCCAGTGTGGCCCCCCCTCCCTCCCTCCCCAGTATAAAAAAAAGCATTGGTGGTCAGTGTGGCCCCCTTCCCTCCCTCCCCAGTATAAAAAGCATTGGTGGCCAGTGCGGCCCCCCCTCCCTCCCCAGTAGAAAAAGCAATATGTGGCCAATGTGGCCCCCCTCCCTACCTCCCTAGTATTAAAAGCAATATGTGGCCAGTGCGGCCCCCTCCCTCCCTCTCCAGTATTAAAAGCATTGGTGGCCAGTGCGCCCCCCCTCCCTCTCCAGTATAAAAAGCATTGGTGGCCAGTGCCGCACCTGAGGGGTTATTTGTGCGTATCATAGCCCCCTGTAAGAGATCAGGTGCTGCCAGGCAGCAGGTGCTAGACCCCCCTCCCTCCCCAGTTTTAAATTCATTGGTGGCCAGTGCGGCCCCCCTCCCTCCCCAATATTAATGGCATTGGTGGCCAGTGCGGCCCCCCTCCCTCCCCAGTATTAATGGCAATGGTTGGCCAGTGCGGCACCTCCCCAGTATTATATTCATTGGTGGCCAGTGTGGCCCCCCTCCCTCCCTCCCTAGTATTATATTCATTGGTGGCCAGTGAGGCCCCCCTCCCTCCCTCCCAAGTATTATATTCATTGGTGGCCAGTGCGGCCTCCCCTCTCCCTCCCCAGTATTATATTCATTGGTGGCCAGTGCGGCCCCCCTCCCTCCCTCCCAAGTATTATATTCATTGGTGGCCAGTGCGGCCCCCCTCCCTCCCAAGTATTATATTCATTGCTGGCCAGTGCGGCCTCCTCTCTCCCTCCCGAGTATTATATTCATTGGTAACCAGTGCGGCCTCCCCCCCTCCCTCCCTAGTATTATATTCATTGGTGGACAGTGCGGCCCCCCTCCCTCCCTCCCAAGTATTATATTCATTGGTGGCCAGTGTGGCCTCCCCTATCCCTCCCCAGTATTATATTCATTGGTGGCCAGTTCGGCCCCCCCTCCCTCCCCAGTATTATGTTCATTGGTGGCCAGTGCAGCCCCCCCTCCCTCCCCAATAATATATTCATTGGTGGCCAGTTTGGCCCCCCTCCCTCCCCAGTATTATATTCATTGGTGGCCAGTGTGGACCCCCTCCCTCCCTCCCAAGTATTATATTCATTCCCCCCCCCCCAAACCTAATTAAAATCACCCCCCCATCATTGGTGGCAGCGGAGAGTTCCGATTGGAGTCCCAGTTTAATCGCTGGGGCTCCGATCGGTTACCATGGCAGCCAAGATGCTACTGCAGTCCTGGCTGCCATGGTTGCTTAGCAATTTTAGAAGCATTATACTTACCTCTGCTGTCTGTGTCTGGCCGGGTGCTCCTCCTACTGGTAAGTGAAAGGTCTGTGCGGCGCATTGCTTATAGCACAGACCTTTCACTTACCAGTAGGAGGAGCGCCCGGCTGGAAACAGACAGCGCAGGTAAGTATAATGCTTCTAAAAAAGCAATATGTGGCCAGTGCGGCCCCCCTCCCTAGTATTAAAAGGAATATGTGGCCAGTGCGGCCTCCTCCCTCCCTTTCCAGTATTAAAAGCATTGGTGGCCAGTGAGTGCCCCCTCCCTCCCCAGTATAAAAAGCATTGGTGGCCAGTGCGACCCTTCCCCAGTATTATATTCATTGGTGGCCAGTGCGGCCCCCCTCCCTCCCTAGTATTATATTCATTGGCGGCCAGTGCGGCCCCCCTCCCTCCCTCCCAAGTATTATATTCATTGGTGGCCAGTGCGGCCCCCCTCCCTCCCTAGTATTATATTCATTGGCGGCCAGTGCGGCCCCCCTCCCTCCCTCCCAAGTATTATATTCATTGGTGGCCAGTGCGGCCCCCCTCCCTCCCCAGTATTATATTCATTGGTGGCCAGTGCGGCCTCCCCCCTCCCTCCCTAGTATTATATTCATTGGTGGCCAGTGCGGCCCCCCTCCCTCCCTGCCAAGTATTATATTCATTGGTGGCCAGTGTGGCCTCCCCTCTCCCTCCCCAGTATTATATTCATTGGTGGCCAGTGCGGCCCCCCCCCTCCCTCCCCAGTATTATATTCATTGGTGGCCAGTGCGGCCCCCCTCCCTCCCAAGTATTATATTCATTGGTGGCCAGTGCGGCCTCCCCTATCCCTTCCCAGTATTATATTCATTGGTGGCCAGTTCGGCCCCCCCCTCCCTCCCCAGCCTCCCCTCTTCCCACCCCAAACCTAATTAAAATCACCCCCCCCCCCCCCCCTCATTGGTAGCAGCAGAGAGTTTAGCAATTTTAGAAGCATTATACTTACCTCCGCTGTCTGTGTCCGGCGCTCCTCCTACTAGTAGGTGAAAGGTCTGTGTGGCACATTGCTTATAGCACAGACCTTTCACTTACCAGTAGGAGGAGCGCCAGGCTGGAAACAGACAGCGCAGGTAAGTATAATGCTTCTAAAATTGCTAAGTAACCATGGCAGCCAGGACTGCAGTAGCGTCTTGGCTGCCATGGTAACCGATCGGAGCCCCAGCGATTAAACTGGGACTCCGATCGGAACTCTTTGCTGCCACCAATGATGGGGGGGGGGGATTTCAATTGGGGGGGGGGGGGAGAGGGGAGGCCGCACTGGCCACCAATGAATATAATACTTGGAAGGGAGGGGGGCCGCACTGGCCAACAATGAATATAATACTGGGAGGGAGGGCGGGCCGCACTGGCCAACCATTGCCATTAATACTGGGGAGGGAGGGGGGCCGCACTGGCCACCAATGCCATTAATACTGGGGAGATAGGGGGGCCGCACTGTCCACCAATGCCATTAATACTGGGGAGGGAGGGGGGTCTGGCCCCTGCTGCCTGGCAGCACCTGATCTCTTACAGGGGGCTATGATACGCACAATTAACCCCTCAGGTGCCGCACCTAAGGGGTTAATTGTGCGGATCACAGCCCCCTGTAAGAGATCGGGTGCTGCCAGGCAGCAGGGGGCTGTTATGTCCACAGTTCTTAGTATATTCTAACTTGAAGCGTCCCCATCACTATGGGAACACCTCTGTGTTAGAATATACTGTCGGATCTGAGTTTCACAATCTAACTTAAATCCGATGGTATATTCTAACATAGAGGCGTTCCCATGGTGATGGGGACGCTTCAAGTTAAAATATACCATCAGATTGGAGAAAACTCCGATCCAATGGTATATAATCGACACACACTCACCCTGCTGTGTGTGTGGAGTGTGTGCCGATTGGTTTGTGTGCTGCGCATGTGCACTTCACTAATCGGCACACACGCACGGACAACAGCCCTGAGCACGTACACAGGGCTTTTGTTTGTATAGATTGTCAACATCTCGCTCCATTAGTTCTAAGGGGGCTGTCCGACTAAGGGCCTCTAGTGGCCAGTCACACAAACTGCATGTTATATCACTATAGCTTATTCAATGTAGTCACAGATGTATCCAATTGGAGTATCATATGTTTCATCTTGGGGGCCCCAGACTGTGACCCCCTCACATCCCACCCCACTAGAGGGTGACGACCTCGACACCACTCTCACAGACCCAGAGTTCCCCCACACAAACTCCTCCTGAGCATAGCGCTGAGGAGGAATCCATGCCGTGGGCCTTGTCGTCCGACGTAGTTGAGAAGGGGGTGTCTGACTTTGTACCACCACACTCGAGGGTGACACCGGATCAAGGAGTGTACGATTAAAGCGTTCACATGCCCCATTCCCTTGCGGGTGATACGGTGTAGTCCGGGACTTCTCGATACACGTGATATAGTTCATTCATCAGGGCCCCCTGAAAGCAGGCGCCCTGATCCGAATGTATCCGACTTGAACACCCATACACCTGTATAAAATGATGGCAGACGGCCTCCGCTGCTGACTGGGCCGTCTGGTCTCGGGTTGGCACTGTCACCGCAAACTTTGTAAAATGATCGGTCATAACCAAACAAAAACCATGACCAAAATTGGAGTGCCCCACCTGCACATAATCTATCATCAATAGTTCTAATGGCTGGGACGTTTGGATGGTCTGAATCGGAGCCCTCTGCTCCACACTTTTGTTTAGGTCGCAAGCTCTGCACATCTGACAGGCCTTCTCCACCATCCGTTCGAGATCTGGGCAGTAAACCAGCCTCTGTAGCCAGTTATAGGTTTTATCACTACCAAAGTGGGCACCCCTCTCATGAGCTTCTCGAGCAGCCGCGGGAGCCATGGCAACCGGGATAACGATTTGCCACCGATGCTCCAACTCTGTCCGTGTGTAGACCTTCCGATACAACAGGTCGTGGGCCACTGTCAGTTTGTCCCCCTCCTGGAGCATCTTGTGGTCCTCAGGCATCAGACTTTCTCGCTCCTCTGGCTTTGGCCATGTTTTATGCCGGACCCACTGTTTTACCCTCCAGATATCTTCACACTCATTCTGGGCCTGCACCCAATCTGCATGGGTTCTTCCTAACAGTACAGGTGGCCCTTGCGCCACCCCACTTGAGTGTGCCACCGCCGCAAAGGAAGGTAGGCGACCCAGGTCAGGAGTCTCAGAGTCCTTCAGGTCATCATCAACATCTCCATCCGGGGAGCCCACAGGTACTCTGGACAATGCATCAGCGTTAACATTCTCTTTTCCAGACCTGAACTTGATCCGGTAGTTGAACTTCGCCAGTCGAGCTATCCACCGCTGTTCTAAAGCTCCCAACTTCGCATTATTCAGGTGTGCCAAAGGGTTATTATCTGTCAGCACCAACACCTCCATCCCAGTCAGGTATTCAGCGAAGCGTTCCGTCATTGCCCATACCAAGGCCAACAGCTCTAACTTAAAGGAGCTGTAATTATCTGGGTTTCTTTGGACCCTCGGAGGGAGCGACTCCCATACGCAATAACCCGCTCCCAAACATCCTGCATCTGCGCTAGCACGGCCCCCAAGCCATGCAGGCTCCCATCCGTGTACAACAGAAACGGGGTATCGAACCGAGCATAAGCTAAGATTGGGGCTTTTGTCAGAGCATCCTTCACTTCATCTAGTGCTTTCTCCTGCCTCTCCCCCCACGAAATTGAACGTTTTTTAGGGCCGTTAGCTGTCCCCCGGAGCAATTCATTCAAGGGCACCACAATATGTGCAAACTTGGGGATAAATCGACGGTTGTACCCCGCCAGCCCCAAAAACGCCTGGAGTTCTCGTAGGGTCTTCGGTCGTGGCCACTTCTGAACCGCTTCCACTTTTCCGGGAGAGGGTTGCACCCCTTCTGGGGTCACCACATGGCCCAGATACTCAATGCTTCGATGAAAGAGTTGACACTTTTTCGGTTTTATCTTCAACCCATGGTCCCTTAAGCGTTGGAGGACCTGCCGCAGTCGGGCCAGATGGTCTTCAAAGGACTTCCCGAAGACCACCACATCGTCAAGATATATCAACACCGATTCAAAGTTAAGGTCTCCCAGACAGTGCTCCATTAACCGTTGGAATGTACCCGGAGCGTTGGTTAGTCCGAATGGCATCCAATTGAATTCATACAACCCCATCGGGAGGATGAACGCTGTTTTCAACCTTATCTTTCTTCGCCATAGGCACCTGCCAGTATCTGCTGGCCAAGTCAAGGGTGGAGAAGAACTGGGCTCTCCCCAGTGCAGACAATGTCTCTTCGATCCTCGGGAGGGGGTAAGCGTCCCGTACCGTATTTGCGTTCAGCTTCCGGTAATCAACCCAGAACCGGATAGTCACATATTTTTTTCGGACCAGTACCACTGGTGCCGCCCATGGACTTTGGCTTTCCTGAATAACCCCGTTATCCAGCATACTTGCCAACATAATTTTCACCTCTTGATAGACCTTGGGAGGGATCTGCCGGTATCGCTCTCGGATCGGCGGGGAGTCCCCTGTGGTGATTTCATGTTCTATCGCTGTCGCACACCCAAAGTCCACCTCATGGCGGGAGAAGGCACCTTGGCACTCCCACAGAAGGGTCTCTACCTTCCCTCGCTGCTCGGGAGCCAAGGTTCCCTGATACATACCCATGAGCTCCATAATCTTCCGGCCATTCCAATCCGCAGTGGGGATTTCTTCTGGGGTCGTCCCCACAGCGTAAGTCCATACTTTTTGCTGACTTGGCTCGAGAGTGAACTCCTCTTTCCGGAGCACTTCTCTGTCCTGCACTCTGACTTCGGCTAGCAGGGTCCCGGGTAGCACGGTGACCTCCTGGTCCTGCAGGTTGATGCATCTGACGGGTACTCGACCATCTCTCACGGTTGTCAAGGCTCTAGCTACTAACGGTTTCACTCTCCCTTCTCCACTGGGAACAGGTTCTACCATGACCTCCAAGCCGTCTAGCCTCTGGTTGGTGCCCATGGCCATCATAACTACACGCTCCTGATGTGGGCCAAACACCATTGTGGCGCACGATGGAACCCTTACAATCCCCACAGACTGGCCTGAAGTCACGCTGTTCTGCAAGCCACAACTCCTCACCATCTGCCGAAGGACTCTCTGTGTCGGTCGATGAGTCGTGGCATGCTGCCAATAGCGGGGGCCCTCCTTAGCAAAAAGCTGGTTGTCTAGCTCTCGCAGGACATTCATCCCTAATGTCACGGTCAACCCTCGCCCGGGAGTATGTGTCACTAGGATCACTCCTTTCGTTCCCATATCTTGACCAAAATTTTTTATCCTCATCCATACCACCCCCTTCACTACCAAGCTTTCATTGTTGGCCGCGACCAAGTGGATCAGTCTGCCAGCTTCTGGTCTCATTTTGCACCCGAAATGGGCCTCAAAATAGTCATAGGGCATAAGCGTACACTCATACCAAGTATCCACCAGGCAGCGAACCCTCTGCCCCTCGATGTCTGCTTCCAGCCATGGACTCTCGGAGTACAAATCTTGGTTCCCATGGATAGGGCGTCATTTCCCAGTCTCCACCGCAGGCCGCCCTGTCACTGCGGCAGTGGGGAGTTTAAAGGAAGCCCCTCTCCTTCGTCTGCCCGGTCCGAGGAGCAGTTTCGGGCATAATGACCCAGCTGCTTGCACTTGCAGCAGCGGACCCGGATCCGTTCCCTCTGTTCACGGGGTCGTCCCATAGGAATTTCCTCTTCTGCCTGCCGGGTGGCTGGTATGGCCATGGGGCACTCCTCCTTGTCGAATCGGCCGTCCTCCATCGAGCCATCTCGGCACAGAGCGCAGTCACTGCCTCACACAGCTTCTCCTGGACCACCTCTCCAGAGGATTCTTCCCGCACTTTCTGTCTCATCCAGCATGGAGGCAGGGCAGAGTGCTGGATGTAGTGTGCGATCACATTTGCATTTTCCGTTTGTATATGTATTTCGCCATAGTGATATGCACCTACATACGGGTTGTGCTGACCCATTCCCCCACATTTCTTCCCGCACTTTGCCAGTCATTCGCACAGCCGACACAGCCTTGAAGGTTCCCGTAGTCATTCGGAGTTCCCGTGCGATTGCTTCTGTGTAGACTTCCACAAATGGTTTGTCCGGGTTCTGGATTATGTATTCGGACATTTGCTGCCTTAGCCGCTCGTCCCCGATTCCTATCACAAAATGGTCCCTTAAAGGATCGTCTCCACCTCCAGGATCACCCAGAGCCCTAGGGGCTCGACGATTAAGGTTATTCCCTAACTCCTGCAGGGCCGTCGCATAGTCCTGTCGGTCCTCATCTTCCCTTTGGGTCCGGCTAAAGAATTGGGCACGTAGAGTCGTGACCTCTGCAAACCCCCCATGTACCTTTTCGAGATAGGCCACGATTTTATCAAACGTGTCACGCTCCTCCGGGGGCCTAACCATAATGGTCCGTCTAGCCCGCCCCTCTAGTGCGTTAATGGCAACCTCCAAACATATCTCAGGGGCCAGGTTATACATCTTTATGGCTCCCCTAACCCGGTCTACCCAGTCGGATAGCAACATGTTTTTCCCGTCATATTTTGCTAAGTGATTCAACAGAGCACCCGTCGGGAGGTGTCCCATCAGGGCCTGTGGGGGTGCTGCCCTGTGGGTGGCAATGGGTGCCACTGCCTCACCACCCCCTGAACTCGCTGCTACAGTCTGTAGGGCAGGCTGAGCCGCTCCCTCCGCTGCATTCGCCTGCATGGGTGTCACTGTATCCTGCCGACTAGGCCAATTTGTAAGAGATGGACCCGAGGGAGTCCGTTGGGATACAGTGAACCACACAAGAATGAATGCACGGACAGTGAGCTGTGTGAACCAAAATAATTTTACTGACTTTAGAAGAGAAAACTATTTACACTATTATGTACACCGTGATCCAGCCGGACCACACTGAGTGAGGTATGCTCTGGTGTACTGAAGTGGTGATACAACCTCTCTGGGTTGTTAGCAACACAAGATTGTCCACAGTGGGACCCCAGCCGGGAATTCCCTAATTTAGGTACTGTACCTTTAAATATTAATATTTTGTCAAAATGCCACTAAATATGGCAGGATCTCCAAACCAAACACAGAGAACCGAAGCCACTAGGAATACACACTAAATTTGGGGTCTGTGTACCTGGGATCTCGGCTGAGGGGCACTGTGGCTCACAGAGGCCAAATACAGAAAAATCCCACACTATCCCCCCAAATGCCGGTAATGCCCACTCCCCCACCTCAGCTAGACTCCCTTGAACTTCCACGTGGCTATTTGTAACTCCAGAGCCGGGATGTGGATCCACTTGCTGTCTCAGTAAAGCTTTAATTGCTGCAGCGGTGCCAAAACTTGTCCTCACCCTGATTGCAGGGAGGGACCTGAGCTCAGGATTTAAGTCCCATTAAAAGTGCGCACTAACCGATTGTAAAATGCTTCAGGCTGAGATCTCCAGTGCAGGCTTGAATGGCAGCTTGGTTTTCTTGATGATGATTCACTGCTGGCCTCAGGGCAGGCAGGCCTCTGGTCTCTTCAGCTCCTGATTATAAATGAAGACTACAGATCCTCTTTAGCAGGCAGCAGATATTCACCAATCGTCCCTTGCTTGCTGTGGATAAAGCCTTCAATCTCTAGCTGATCACAGGACACCTCAGGTAAACAATTTAGCAGACACGTCTAAATCCGTTGCTCTCCAACTGCCGACTCTCTGTCCTCCTGCCACTTCCTTTCTCCAGCCCCTGTAGCTTTTCTCAGGAAGTTAGGACATGGCAACAAAATAACAAAATGCACAAAATAAATAAGAAGCTATTTTTTACAGTCTATTTCAATAAGAAAGCCAATCAGGTGCAGCTATAAGATTACTTTTCTTTTTATATATTAATTGTCAACATCTCGCTCCATTAGTTCTAAGGGGGCTGTCCGACTAAGGGCCTCTAGTGGCCAGTCACACAAACTGCATGTTATATCACTATAGCTTATTCAATGTAGTCATAGATGTATCCAATTGGAGTATCATATGTTTCATCTTGGGGGCCCCAGACTGTGACCCCCTCACACTGAATTTAAATACATGTAATAAACCTCACCAACCAATATTTCAGTGTAAGGGGTCATGCACACAGCTGTAGCTATTTTTGCGGTCCACAAAACATCGATCTGCAAAACACAGACACCGGCTGTGTGCGTTATGCATTTTGTAGAACGGAATGTCCAGCGTCCTATAGAACTGTCCTATTAGTGTCAGTAAAATGTTTTTTTTTTGCAGGTGCCGTGGAATGGACATACGGATGCAGACAGCACAATTTGTGCTGTCCGCATCTTTTGCGCCCCCATTGAAATGAATGGGTCCACATCCGACATCGTGTGCATGAGCCCTAATACTGTTGTATGGAAATAATGCAGCATACTGCACTGAATTTCTATATTTTGTAGCACTAGTGTTAAATATTAAACAGGAGAAAAGCCTGGAAATGTAAGCAAATAATTACTTGCTCTGAAATACACATTTTAAGCCAAAGTATTCTGAAAATATGTATTGAATCAATTTTATATTCCCTGTAAATTAAGAGCTATAAACCACACAATAAGACAGAGACCTGTTTAATGATACTTTTATGTATTGCTTATCATACACTATTCCCCTCCCAGGAGTATAGCTGTATAGTATAACATTTTTGTACTGAAAAGCACAGCTTGCTACTTGTCAGGAGATAGAACATCTGTGCAGCCTATAAATGTTCTGCCATCAAATGTACCTAGAAAAAGAAGGCTACAAAACAGTTGCATTTTCCGGAGATGACATGGTATAATTTGGCAGTTTGAAACTTTGATTAAAGTCAGAGTTATTGTCATTATTTTAGTGTATAATATTCAATGTCTCTTTTCCGGTCTGAAAACAGGATAATGATGGTCTGACAACGGTTTTGCCTCTCTAAATCTGCTGCAAAGGAATATAAAAATAAGTCTAAAACGAAAAAAGGGATAGACATTTTCTAATTTACTGTACTGTTTAACTTGTTGGTTGAACTCTCCAACAGTAAATATCAGTTACATTAGTATAGGCAAGGATATACATTTAATGGCGGCCAACTAAGCGCATGCTGTGGTCCCACCTGGTGCATGTTTTGGGCAGGCTGACGATTTCTTGTTCCACATATATCTAAAATAAAGAATAGAACAAGACTTCCTTATTAGTATGACTCAAGTGATTGCTATTCAGATCCACACACAACACTGCTTGTGTATTAAATGGGTATTCCTGTTATAACAAGTTATCTTCTATCCACAGGAGAGGGGATTACTATTAGATTGGTGGGGGTCCTGCCGCTGGGACCCCCACCTATCACAAGAACAGGGGCCCCATACCTCGTGGACCCCCACCCCTCGCATCTGTACTTACAATACAAGGCAGACCTTAGAATGTAATACCTAGACTCCTCCTATGCATACATTCTACTTATACTGTAGACATCATTATGGACTAATGTTAGTAAACAAACACTTTTTTAGCCTCTTACCGTATCCCCTTCCTGCACAAGGGGTGCAGATGATCACTATGACAGGTGTAGGTCTGCCAAGTATGAAAGCCTATTAGGCCCTGGCAGAGGCAGGGTCTAATAGGCGTCCTGTCAGAGCTACACTAACAGGCAGGCATAGTACACTGTGGAAATCTATAATTCCAAAATTTCGCCAGTTGAATGATCAGGGAAAACAAAGCTATGAATATATACAAAATACCAAAATACTTTGAAAGTAAGGGCTATTTGACCATGAAGGAGAGTGATGGGGTGCTGCGCCAGATGACCTGGCCTCCACAGTCACCGGACCTGAACCCAATCGAGATGGTTTGGGGTGAGCTGGACCGCAGAGTGAAGGCAAAAGGGCCAACAAGTGCTAAGCATCTCTGGGAACTCCTTCAAGACTGTTGGAAGACCATTTCAGGGGACTACCTCTTGAAGCTCATCAAGAGAATGCCAAGAGTGTGCAAAGCAGTAATCAAAGCAAAAGGTGGCTACTTTGAAGAACCTAGAATATGACATATTTTCAGTTGTTTCACACTTGTTTGTTATGTATATAATTCCACATGTGTTAATTCATAGTTTTGATGCCTTTAGTGTGAATCTACAATTTTCATAGTCATGAAAATAAAGAAAACTCTTTGAATGAGAAGGTGTGTCCAAACTTTTGGTCTGTACTGTAGGTGGGGGTAGTAATACCAAGTGCTTTGTTTAAAAATGACACAAGCCACTTACAGCAATAATGTGGCACATCATGTCTGACTTCCATTTTCTGTCTCATGCCCGGTAACTTGCTGCGCAGAAGTGCCATATACAAAACCACATGGCAATTTTAGCATCTTATTTGCCTCATCTGTTAGGGTCCTATAAATACAGGATGTCAACCTCAGAAGCCTCAGGATGAAACACGCATTGGGGTCTGAGGTGGAGGTTATATCATGTATCTGAATGGTTGGTAAATTGTACTTTATTATACTTTGATATCTTTCTGGAGACCTAATGTTCAGCCTGTTTGAAATGGTGTACATCTGCTACTGTAACATTACTGTTGTAACTGGATACTACTTGGTATTAACCTCCCTCCTCGTACTATTGAACTTTTAATTGTTTTTTTATTGTTTGTGACAGTGTGTCTTTTCTGACTTACTGTATTTAAAGGGGTTGTCTCACTTCAGTAAGTGGCATTTATCATGTAGAGAAAGTTAATGCAAGCCATTTACTAATGTATTGTGATTGTCCATATTGCTTCCTTTGCTGGCTGGATTCATTTTTCCATCACATTATACACTGCTCGTTTCCATAGTTACGACCACCCTGCAATCCATCAGTGGTGGTCATGCTTGCACACTATAGGAAAAAGCACCAGCCCATGTGCACTCCCATGGTCCCGGACACCAGAGAGGCTGACGCTTTTTCCTATAGTGTGCAAGCACGACCACCACTGATAGATTGCAGGGTGATCTGTAACCATGGAAATGAGCAGTGTATAATGTGATGGAAAAATGAATCCAGCCAGCGAAGTAAGCAATATGGATAATAACAATATATTAGTAAGTGGCTTGTATTAACTTTCTGTACATGACAAATGCCACTTACTGAAGTGAGACAACCCCTTTAATAACATTGACTTTTTGTACACATGTGTGTATTATCAGGTATTTTGTACAGTAGGTGTTGGTATACATTGTAAACTACACTACAGTAGTATTGGAGTGTATGATGTAAGCAATCCAAGGACTGCATGTTGAAGTCCCCTTTGGAGGACTGGTAAATATAAAAAAAATGTTTTAGGTAAAAGTTAAAAAAACACATTCTTAACAATAAAAGAGGTTTCATCCTTCCTCCTAAAAATAAAAAATTATGAAAAAGTTATCTGTACCCCAAAAAGATACAAAAAAACAAATACAGATCATCCTGCAAAAAAACAAGCTGTTAGTTTTAAAAACATTTTTTTGCAAAGGTTGAATTAAAAAAAACTATACACAAAAAAATTAGGGCTTTTTCATATCTGATGACAGTTTTCCTCATAATAGAGAAAAACTTCTTCATAACTCTAAATCAGAATAACTACCTGGATCAACAACCCGTCTTTAGAAATCTAATGCTGTTACATTACAGAAATGCATCTAAGTCCTTCTTGAATTCTTTTAGTTAGTTCACCATCAGGATTGTCCCATGTGGATATGTATAGAATAGCCTGTGGAAATGATCAGTAGGCACTGGTTCTGCCTCTCCTGCAATGAGAACAGGACCCTCTCCCGTGAAATTGAAAACAAAAAAAATCACCTCTCTATTCCCAGTTCTGGGGCCCATTCTAGAGTTGAGACCCACACCTATCGAACATTTATGGTATATTCTGTGCTATAAATGTCCAGATGGGATACCTTCTATAGGCAGCACAGTGGTTTGCAGCACTGGGGTCCTGGGTCTGAATCTGACCAAGAGCAGCATCTCCATGGAGTTTGTATATTTTCCCTGTGTTTACATTGGTTTCCTACAGTTTCCACCAACTCTCCAAAGATATACTAATAGGGAATTTAGATTGTGGGGCCATCGAGTTATGATAATGTCTGTAAAGCGCTACGGAATAAGTTTTTACTATACAGTCAGGTCCAAAAATATTGGGACATCGGCACAATTCTAACATTTTTGGCTCTATACACCACCACAATGGATTTGAAATGAAACGAACAAGATGTGCTTTAACTGCAGACTGTCAGCTTTAATTTCAGGGTATTTACATCCAAATCAGGTGAACGGTGTAGGAATTACAACAGTTTGTATATGTGCCTCCTACTTGTTAAGGAACCAAAAGTAATGGGACAATTGGCTTCTCAGCTGTTCCATGGCCAGGTGTGTGTTATTCCCTCATTATCCCAATTACAATGAGCAGATAAAAGGTCCAGAGTTCATTTCAAGTGTGCCATTTGCATTTGGAATCTGTTGCTGTCAACTCTCAAGATGAGATCCATAGAGATGTCACTATCAGTGAAGCAAGCCATCATTAGGCTGAAAAAACACAACAAACCCATCAGAAAGATAGCAAAAACATTAGGCGTGGCCAATGTTTCGAACATTCTTAAAAAGAAGGAATGCACCGGTGAGCTCAGCAACACCAAAAGACCCGGAAGACCACGGAAAACAACTGTGGTGCATGACCAAATAATTATTTCCCTGGTAAAGAAAACATCCTTCACAACAGTTGGCCAGATCAAGAACACTCTCCAGGAGGTAGGTGTATGTGTGTGTAAAGGGGGAATATTAATCACCAATATTTATGTAAATATCAATAATTAATATTCATGAATGGGAGGAGCCGTCTATTGATGACTCCGCCCATTTATACCTTTATATAACAATAATACAATACTTTGCCTTTACCTTACGCTAATCACTAAGCTAGCTACATGCGCCTTACTAAACTAACTATCGCTAATAACCACACATTACACAGATAGTTATATATAAAACACAGTATTTATTATTACCAACAATACACTAAGCACGCAATACACTAACAATACAGTACTATAAATACAGCACTAAACTACACTACACGGTTCCCAAATTCCACTCACAAACTAACTATACAATACACACACACACATTTATATTATCAGCCCACCCACCTGGTTCTACTTACTGTCCCTATTGGGTACGACAAGGGAATAGGGGTGAGGTACAGTGGGGGGGTGATCAGGGCTTCAGGGATCGTTGGTAGGACAGGGTAGGTAAGGGTTGACAATGGGGGTGTTCAAGGCTGTACAGCAATGCAGGGGTTAATACCCTACAAGTGTACAGTGAGGAGGTGTATGCAGGCCACAGACAGAAATACCAAGGCTGCACAGCAATGCAAGGGTTAACCAGGGGGGGGTATATTCGTACAATTATGGCACTGCAGGAGTTAATACATACAGGCCAAGGAACACGGGGTAGTAACTATGCAGGGGTTAACCAGGGGGGGATATAGGGGTAAACCAGGGGGGATAATCGTAATCTAATTATACGTTATATCTATATATATTTATAGATCAATGGTTATAAATATATATACATATAGACGTACACACCACAATACAAACCTAGCTACACTAGACAATTCCCAATTCCACCCCACACTCTAGCTGTACAATACACATACATACATTCCTTAGCAGCACACCCAAAACACACACTCAGCTGCTACTGGGGTAAGCAGGCAGCAGTAAAGGGGTAAGATTACAGGGCAGCTACAGGGGTATGTTGGTGGCAGGGAAGGGGTGAATCAGGGCAGGTGTCTTAGGGGTCTGGAGGGAAAATGTTACTCAGCCATCCTCAGGGCCATGTGGCCTCTCTTCCTTCAGGGAGCAGATCCCATGTGTCTCTCATTGCAGTCCAGGTATCCAAGAGGCCGCACCTCTATCCTGCTTGGGGTTTTATAGCCCAAAAGCAGCCCCCTCCTCCTTCTTCAACAGGAGGGTGATGACATCATCGTGGGGTCGTGTGACGGAATGCTAGAACTGAAACAAAGGACTTCCTGCCCAAGCTGTAAGCCCCCCCCCCCCCCCAGCTGCTACAACATAACATCACACACTCCCACATCATAAACGAACCAGGCTGATCAATATATATATATATATATGTACACATATACACACTACACAACCTGGGGATACTTAGGTATATACATCCATATAGATGTTTGGGGGACATCTACATGCATGTACATATACACAATATCATAAATGGGCAGTAATAAGCCCACCTGCATATGGATATATTATACATAGAGATGTATGCTGACAAGGGGGCATACATACATCTCCATGTATACACCCATACCACCTGGACCGGCCAATGCAAAAGGGCCAATATACATGCATATATGTAAGGGCATACATACATATATATTTAAATCCAACACGTCCCTCAACAATCCCCCTGTTGTCGAAATTACGAAAATCGACTTTTGGGGGAAGGGTTGGGATATTTTTGCCCCCTCAACCCCCCTCTTGGTAACAGTTCAGGAAGGACTGAAGTAATATGGCCCTTAGGTACCTAGTCATCACCCATCGCGCACTAACACCTCCGACCAGCCCTTCAACGTAACCAGGCGTCTCCATCCACAGAATACACCGTCTTCTTCTCTGGAATTTTACTTGCATCTTACATTATGATCCTCAGGTGTCAGCCACTCCCTATGTAGTCTATTTCTGACTCCGGAATGGCTTCACCCTCGCCGTCTTTAGATCACTCCACTCAGCGACCGTGTTCTTTCTCTTTGCCAGTGTTGTTCTCCTGGCGTCCGTCACCCCCAATGTCAGTTCCAGTCTTTCGGTGTCAGTCACTCCCAATGATTCCAGAATGACTTTACCCTTAATCCATGTAGCACCTCCTTATGGGGTACGGACGGCCGTAGGCTGACCTTTTAACACAAGTACGACTATCATCTTGATTGAAGACTCAGTTGTTGGAGAGGTTCTCCCATGGACAGATACGTAGGTTTTTACAAGGCAGGTCAGAATTTCTGGTAAGAGGTGATGTCATAGTACCTAAATACTAACTGCGGGAAAGAACACTGCACTCACTGACATTCAGTCCAACCCTTACAAACGTCACCGTTCTTGGGGTTAAAGTGGCAAATGAACTTGGTAAAGGAGGGGGGGCCTGTCCCTAGGGAATCTACTCTTCCCCATTCACACAAAAACAGGTCACATCCCTCCCAACACCACCAAATTCCATTAAATGTGTGTACCCATAGAGACTCATGCAACCTGGCATATCTCTCTACCTCCAAAGACACAGGTAGGTCGTAGACCCCCGTGTCAATGGGAAACGACTATAGGATGCAAATGTGTACAGTCAAATCCTGGGTATAGGCTGTCACACATTTGCATGTACACATATACACACTACACAACCTGGGGATACTTAGGTATATACATCCATATAGATGTTTGGGGCACATCTACATGCATGTACATATACACAATATCATAAATGGGCAGTAATAAGCCCACCTGCATATGGATATATTATACATAGAGATGTATGCTGACAAGGGGGCATACATACATCTCCATGTATACACCCATACCACCTGGACCGGCCCATGCAAAAGGGCCAATATACATGCATATATGTAAGGGCATACATACATATATATTTAAATCGAACAAGTCCCTCAACAGTGTGTCAAAGTCAACAATCAAGAGAAGACTTCACCAGAGTGAATACAGAGGGTTTACCACAAGATGTCAACCATTGGTTAGCCACAAAAACAGGAAGGCCAGATTAGAGTTTGCCAAACGACATCTAAAAAAGCCTTCACAGTTCTGGAACAACATCCGATGGACAGATGAGACCAAGATCAACTTGTACCAGAGTGATGGGAAGAGAAGAGTATGGAGAAAGAAAGGAACTGCTCATGATCCTAAGCATACCACCTCATCAGTGAAGCATGGTGGTGGTAGTGTCATGGCGTGGACATGTATGGCAGCGATTGGAACTGGTTCTCTTGTATTTATTGATGATGTGACTGCTGACAAAAGCAGCAGGATGAATTCTGAAGTGTTTCGGGCAATATTATCTGCTCATATTCAGCCAAATGCTTCAGAACTCATTGGACAGCGCTTCACATTGCAGATGGACAATGACCCAAAGCATACTGCAAAAGCAACCAAAGAGTTTTTGAAGGGAAAGAAGTGGAATGTTAAGCAATGGCCAAGTCAATCACCTGACCTGAATCCGATTGAGCATGCATTTCACTTGCTGAAGACAAAACTGAAGGGAAAATGCCCCAAGAACAAGCAGGAACTGAAGACAGTTGCAGTAGAGGCCTGGCAGAGCATCACCAGGGATGAAACCCAGCGTCTGGTGATGTTTATGCATTCCAGACTTTAGGCTGCAATTGACTGCAAAGGATTTGCAACCAAGTATTAAAAAGTGAAAGTTTGATTTATGATTTTTATTCTGTCCCATTACTTTTGGTCCCTTAACAAGTAGGAGGCACATATGCAAACTGTTGTAATTCCTACACCGTTCACCTGATTAGGATGTAAATACCCTCAAATTAAAGCTGACAGTCTGCAGTTAAAGCACATCTTGTTCGTTTCATTTCAAATCCATTGTGGTGGTGTATAGAGCCAAAAATGTTAGAATTGCGTTGATGTCCCAATATTTATGGACCTGACTGTATGAGCAAGAGAAATATATTTACTCTGTTTTCTATAACTGAGCCAGTTACATGCCCACTTCCACATTTTCTCCTAGTTCAAGCATTCTCACTATAGAAATTAAACTTACAGGCCCTTTTGAATATTGGCACCACATTTGCTATGTGCTAGCCCTATGGAGCAGACTTGTCATTGTAGAGTCCTTAAAGAGGAGGTCTCACTGCAGAACGTGGCATTTATCATGTAGACAAGGTTAATGTTAATACAAGGCACTTACTAATGTATTGTGATTATTCATATTGCCTCATTTGCTGGCTTGATTAATTTTTCCATCACACTATATACTGCTCATATCCAGGGGTTATGACCATCATTTCAGCGCAGATACGAGGTGGCCGGGATGGGAGCTGCTGCGCATGCATGCCTATGTGCGCTCCCCTAGTCTTTGCCACTAGAGAGACCAGTGGTTTTTAGTGTGCAAGCATTGGAATTTTGCCCACCTTACTTCCCAAAAAAGGTAATAAAAGTGATCAAAAAAGTTGCATGTACGCCAAAATAGTACCAATCAAACCGTCATCTCATCCCGCAAAAATCATACCCTACCCAAGATAATCGCCCAAAAACTGAAAAAATTATGGCTCTTAGACTATGGAAACACTAAAATTAAAATAAAAACGGTGTAAAAAAAGCCATTTTTTGTCATCTTACGTCACAAAAAGTGTAATAGCAAGCGATAAAAAAGTCATATGCACCCCAAAATAGTGCCAATCAAACCATCATCTCATCCCGCAAAAAATGAGTCCCTACTTAAGATAATCGCCCAAAAACTGAAAAAACTATGGCTCTTAGACTATGGAGACACTAAAACATTTTTTTTTGTTTTAAAAATGAAATCATTGTGTAAAACTTACATAAATAAAAAAAATTGTATACATATTAGGTATCGCCACGTCCGTGACAACCTGCTCTATAAAATTACCACATGATCTAACCTGTCAGATGAATGTTGTAAATAACAAAAAAAAAAGTGCCAAAAAATCTATTTCTTGTTACCTTGCCACACAAAAAAGTGTAATATAGAGCAACTAAAAATCATATGTACCCTAAACTAGTACCAACAAAACTGCCACCCTATCCCGTAGTTTCTAAAATGGGGTCACTTTTTTGGAGTTTCTACTCTAGGGGTGCATCAGGGGGGCTTCAAATGGGACATGGTGTCAAAAAAATCCAGTCCAGCAAAACCTGCCTTCCAAAAACGTATGGCATTCCTTTCCTTCTGCGCCCTGCCGTGTGCCCGTACAGTGGTTTACGACCACATATGGGGTGTTTCTGTAAACTAAAGAATAAGGGCCATAAATATTGAGTTTTGTTTGGCTGTTAACCCTTGCTTTGTAACTGGAAAAAATATATAAAAATGGAAAACATGCCAAAAAAGGGAAATTTTGAAATTGTATCTCTATTTTCCATTAAATCTTGTGCAACACCTAAAGGTTAACAAAGTTTGTAAAATCAGTTTTGAATACCTTGAGGGGTGTAGTTTCTTAGATGGGGTCACTTTTATGGAGTTTCTACTCTAGGGGTGCATCAGGGGGGCTTCAAATGGGACATGTTGTCAAAAAACTAGTCCAGCAAAATCTGGCTTCCAAAAACCATAAGGCGCACCTTTCCCTCTACGCCCTACTGTGTGCCCGTACAGTAGTTTACGGCCACATATGGGGTGTTTCTGTAAACGGCAGAGTCAGGGCAATAAAGATACAGTCTTGTTTGGCTGTTAACCCTTGTTTTGTTAGTGGAAAAAATGGGTTAAAATGGAAAATTAGGCAAAAAAATGAAATTCTCAAATTTCATCCCCATTTGCCAATAACTCTTGTGCAACACCTAAAGGGTTAACAAAGTTTGTAAAATCAGTTTTGAATACCTTGAGGGGTGTAGTTTATAGAATGGGGTCATTTTTGGGCGGTTTCTATTATGTAAGCCTCGCAAAGTGACTTCAGACCTGTAGTAGTCCCTAAAAATTGGGTTTTTGTAAATTTCTGAAAAATTTCAAGATTTGCTTCTAAACTTCTAAGCCTTGTAACATCCCCAAAAAATAAAATATCATTCCCAAAATGCTACAAACATGAAGTAGACATATGGGGAATGTAAAGTCATCACAATTTTTGGGGGTATTACTATGTATTATAGAAGTAGAGAAACTGAAACTTTGAAATTTGCTAATTTTTCACAATTTTTGGTAAATATGGTATTTTTTTATGCAAAAAAAATTAACTTTTTTGATCCAATTTTAGCAGTGTCATGAAGTACAATATGTGACGAAAAAAACAATCTCAGAACGGCATGGATAAGTCAAAGCGTTTTAAAGTTATCAGCACTTAAAGTGACACTGGTCAGATTTGCAAAAAATGGCCAAGTCCTTAAGGTGAAATAGGGCTTAGTCCTAAAGGGGTTAAGGACCGACATTTTAGGTTTGAACCTTTTTTCTATTACATATTTTATGGGGCACATTTATTAAGACTGGCATTTTAGAAAGTAAAAAAAAGACTCCTGTATTCCACTGTATTGCTTTTACGTGCTGTATGAATTTATTAGGTGAGTTTCCAGTACATTTAATCATGACTGAATGTTTTCGGCCCAAAGGCCTTCTTCAAATACTGGATGAGCATGACCGAGGTTAGAGAGCTGGGGTAGGGCCCAAGGGCACATAAGTTAAATTTAATGCAAAATGGTGTAGGGCAGTTGCCCTGTATGCATGTCGCTATGTATTCACCATGCATACAGGGCATCTGCCCTATACCATTTTGCGCTAAACCTAACTTATTAGCTGTCTTGCATTTAGACCATTTTCTACGCCTAAAAGAGGCACCACGCCCACAATTTTAGACCTGGTGTGAGAGGGGAGAAGTCACAGATAGCGGCGCAACAAATCATTGCACCACCATCTGCGCCTGACATACGCCTAATATAGGCATATTTCAGTATAATAAATGACTTCCTATATATACATACATGAAAATCCAAACCAAGATATTTGCTGTGGAGGAATACACACAGGAACACTTGCACCCTCCCTAGTTCACTCTAGTATGCCCTCCGCACTAGATCTTAGAAGCAATAAGCAGAATCACGCCCTTACAAATAACCTCTACCTGGAGTGGTACTGATGGTGGTGGTGAGTAGATATGGGAGTCTGTTTGGCAATCAGTCTCCATGTCTACAGCCTTTATCTTTTTTACATAACAGTTAATAAAGATAAGTTATATGTACCTCAATAGGGTTCTAAAGAAAAATACAACTCAAAAAAATGTCCCTCATACAGATTCAATGATGGAAAAATAAAAGATCTTGAGATGTGACGATGCACAATGTTGCTTTGTCCTGAAGGAGCAAAAAAACATGATCCCTGAGATCAGCATATCTTACAGAGGAGTCAAATTTGTATACATTAGGACTGAAATTATACACCTTACAACTGCCAAGCCCACACAGACATAGCTCAGTGCAATGAAGTTAGAAATGTCTCTAAAAAGTTTTATCAGCTCAAACAAATGTGTAGTTTGTGCAGAAATGCTGAGGCAGCCATTATCCTGACACTGTCATCTCCAAATACAATGTGTCTATGTCATTTACAAGCACTTTCAGGCAGTGACATATTAACTGAAGTAGTGATTTAGTTCTTCTAGCCCCTAGTTTTTCTCTTGTAGACAGGCACCCAAAGGCCAATGACTAGTACAGGTCTAGAGCAGGTGCTAGTATGGTTTATTATATTACTTATATTTACAATAATATAGTTTTTTAGCTACTGTTTAATTGCTGACAAATCCAAGAGATAAAGGAATGGGGGACATACGGTATGTGGATTTTAGACAGTATAGTATATTGGATTGTTATTTACATACTGTTTGGATACCGTATGGAACTGTTATGTGGGCAAGTTATTATTAAAAATAATGTGAGCACTTTTTATCAAGGCTATGTTGGTATGTTATGGCACAATTATTATGAATGCTGTATGGCAATATTATTTGTGGCATTATCATGCACTCCAAGTACACCATTAATATGCGGACCCTTTATGGCACTGTTAATAAGGTTCAGTATGTCAATATTATTTAGTATTAAAAATATATGCAAATTGGCATATCTTAATTCAGCTGGCATGAGATACAATTAGCATTTGTTTCTTTTTTGGCAGAAAAACTCATTTGAATATCTTTTCCAGAAACCCAAAGGTATGCAAATTAGTTTGCCTGACAAAATGGAAAAGAGAGGCTATCCTGTCTAATTCCAGCAGAATTAAGATATTTGAATGTGCATATATTCTTCCTAGAAACCGAGAGCAGTGTTGCATTACTCATCATTAGAGATAAGCGAAGTTTTGAAAAATTTGATTTGGCCGATTCGTCGAAGTCAGCTAAGAAATTCTATTAGTTCCTAATTAATTAATCACAAATTGCTATAAATTAGGTATACCCGTATGGAGCGGGCTGCTGCAGTCAGTCCGCTCCATACATGGTGGGTGCCAACTGTATCATACAGCAAACACCCAGCCACAATGATGGGGAATGGCGATTCGTGGCATCTGTGAGGTAAGGCAAAGGGAAGTGACTCCCTCTGCCTTCCGATCGGAGCCCCAACAAATAGAACTCCCGCAAATATTTTTATTCTCTGACCTGCTAGAAAGGTGCATGATGTAATTTGTGGTGAATGTAACTTTCTTACCAGTGGCTATATTTGTGAGTTATACCTCACTTCTCACCTGTGTCATGTGACCAGCAGTCAGACTCTCCAAATGACACAGCATCTTATGTGTGGACAGGAAGTCAGTTTCTCTATATATTCCTATGGGAGCTTCACTCTCAGTTTCATAGGAATGAATAGAGAAGTAATTGACTTCCTGTCCTGTGTCAGTTGGAAATCAGAGAGTTGGTCACATGACCTCACTTTCTAGCAGGTCAGTGAATAAAACGTTTTGCGGGAGTTCTACTTTAAGGGGTTAATATGCTCTGTAAACAAAATAAAAAATGAAAAACATTTAACCCGTAGGATGCCATCGCTTTATCTGTACGGTGCTGCAGGACGTGGCTTGAGTCCCAGCGCAGTACAAGTATGGCAGGCTGATCGGGGGGTTGTAGGAGCTGGGCCACGAGCCCGGCAGACACCAACAGCCCCTGCTGTATACGTTGGCTTGTGGAGGGTACTGGCTCCCTCCACTTCTCCATTGGGTCCCCGTGCTGTGATGACAGGGACCCGATGGTTGAGAACACAGCCCTATGCCTTGGTTCTACAGAAGCCTAGGAGATCCAGCCCCTAGGCTGGGTCTCGTAGGCAGCTATCAGTGTACTACATTGATAGCTCAATGCAGTACAATACAACATGTATTGTATTGCATAGAAACAAGAATTAAACCCTGAAAAGTTGAAGTGCCATAGTGGGCCAATAAAAAAGGAAAAAAGGAAAAATAAAAAAAGTGCATTTCATAATAAAAAAAATAAAAGTATCAAGTAAAAAAAGAAAAACACCCCTTTTCCATAATACTTATAAAAGTGTAAAAAAATAAATAAAATAATAAACTGTAACGACTGGTTCTATAAAAATAAAACATGATCCACCCTGTCAGGTGAACCTGTAAAACATAATAAAAACTGTGCAGAAACAGGCAATTTTTTGTTCACCTTCCCTCACAAAAAGTGTAACCAAGCTATCAAAAAGTCATATGTGCCCTAAAATGGTACCAATCAAACTATCACCTCATCCAGCAAAAAACAAGCCCCTACACAAGACGATCAGAAAAAAAAATATATATATATATATATATATATATATATATTGTGAACTGTTACACCTTCCTGCGGGGTTGTTTTGGGCAGAAACAGGTTCACCGACACCTTTGTAGCTTGTGCGTCAGTTTATTTTGCAAGTTGCTCAAAATAACAAACAAAAACCAAAACAACAATAGCCGTCTGGCTCCTGCCTATCTCACTCGGCAGCCCTAGCTAAGCTCATAACACAAAACACAAAGAGTATTTTCAAGGGGAAAACAGAGCAATTTACAGTTCAGTAGTTAGGTAGAGAAGCCGACGGCTCTCAGAGCTCCTAGGCTTGCAGCTTCTCAAACAGACTGCCCAGACTCCCAGAGAGAGAGCTCCTGGGTCAGGGCTGCTGACTTAATTAGTACATCTGTGTGAGCAGTCCCCCAGGCAGGTAAAACCCGGACTGGCTCCGGGTGGTCAGGGAACCCACCCAACTCTTCCCTGACCGGCTCCAGGACCCTAAACTGCCTTTCTTTTTCCCAGGAAGCTTCTGGATACAAAAAAAACCAAACCTTCCTGGAGCCTTTTAACACATGAAGTGCCGGAAACTTGGTGCAATGTACACACCATCCAGCACTTTCTCTGCAAAACATTGTGACACCCTGTCACATACCCCCTCCCTCTGTTCGAACCCGTGGGTACGGACACTTTCCGAGAACATACAATGAGTTCGGGAGAGAGTGTCAGCATTGGCCTGCAGCTTTCCTGCTCTGTGCTCCATTGAGAAATTATAGTCCTGTAGTGACAGGAACCAGCGAGTCACCCTTGCATTATGATCTTTGGCCCGTGACATCCAGGTAAGAGGGGAGTGATCTGTCACTAACTGAAATCGACCGCCGAGCAGATAGTATCGCAGAGTCTCCAAAGCCCATTTGATGGCCAAACACTCGCGCTCCACAATACTATAGTTTTTTCAGGCGGGGTTAGCTTCCTACTCAAATATATCACTGGATGTTCTTCTCCATGCACCAACTGTGACAACACGGCCCCTAGGCCCACATTGGAAGCATCTGTTTGAACAACAAACTTTTTTTTAAAATCAGGAGCGATCAAAACTGGCCTACTGCATAACACCTCCTTGAGTTTACAGAACGCAACCTCAGCATCTTTGTTCCAAGAAATTCCCCCTGAGCTTTTGCCCTTGATTAGGTCTGTAAGTGGAGCAGCTATGGTGGAAAAATCGGGAATAAACCTCTGGTAATACCCTACCATGCCCAGAAACGTCCTCACCTGTTTTTTTGTGCAAGGTTGAGGCCACTCCTTAATTGCCTGTACCTTTTGAGCCTGAGGCTTGATGAGGCCTTTACCAATAATGTACCCTAGGTATCGTGCCTCTTCAAGGCCCAGGGCACATTTCTTGGGATTGGCCGTCAGACCAGCCTGCCGAATTGAGTTTACCACTGCTTGGACCTTGGGAAGATGACTTTCCCAATCCGAGCTGAATATCACCACGTCGTCAAGGTACGTCGACGCGAAGTGCCGGTGAGGACTGAGGACTTCATCCATCAACCTCTGAAAGGTGGCAGGGGCCCCATGAAGCCCAAATGGCATCCTCACATACTGGAACAGGCCCTGTGGAGTAGAAAATGCTGTCTTTTCCCTAGCCGTTGAAGTAAGTGGAATCTGCCAATAACCTCTGGTTAAATCCAGGGTGGTAATGTACCTGGCTGGACCTAACCTTTCTATCACCTCATCCACCCGTGGCATGGGATAAGCGTCAAACTTTGAGATCTCGTTTAATTTGCGAAAGTCGTTGCAAAACCGCAAGGACCCATCCGGTTTTGGTACCAACACCACAAGGCTACTCCAATCACTATGGGATGGCTCAATAACACCTAGCTCCAACATTCTCTGGATCTCGCCGGCTACTGTCTGTCTGCGGGCTTCAGGAATGCGATATGGCTTCAAGCAAACCCGAGCTTGTGGATCTGTAACAATATCATGCTTAATTACATGAGTGCAACCTGGCCACTCTGAAAACACATCAGCATTCCTACGGAGGAATTCCTTTACCTCTTGTGCTTGTGCCCTTGATAGAGTCTCTGAGACCTTCACCTCAGTAACTTCCCCCTGAAGTGCAGGGCTGAGAGGCTCAGCCGCCATAGAAACTAACGGTTCCTTCCAGGCCTTTATTAAATTGACATGATAGATTTGCATTTTTTTCCGTTTGTCGGGTTGGTGGACTTTATAATTCACATCCCCTATTTTCTCTACAACCTCATAGGGCCCTTGACATTTCGCTAGGAATTTACTTTCCGCGGTGGGAACCAGAACCAGGACCCGGTCACCCGGCTGAAAAACCCTGAGTCTGGCTCCCCGATTGTATATGCGACTTTGGGCCTCTTGAGCCTGTCTCATATGTTCTTGTACTATGGGCATTACAGCTGTGATGCGGTCCTGCATCTGTAAAATATGTTCCACCACGGAGCGGTGGGGAGAGGGCTGCCTTCTTAACTCATATGGCAGCGCTGTCAGGAAGCGATCCATTGTGACTCTTTCGACAATCTGGGGTGCCGTGAGTATCTCCGGTTGCAAACACTTTCGTACCAGATAAATTAAGTCATGCATCTGTGACCTGGGAGACTTATTAGGTTGGTAATTCCATCGGTGCACTCGTTGGGCCCGCACAGCAGGAGTGAAACCCAAACGGCGGAGAATTTCTAGCTTTAGCTTCTCGTAGTCCTGGGCATCCTCGGCAGACAAATCAAAATACGCTTTCTGAGAGTCACCCGTTAGAAACGGAGCAACCAACCCCGCCCATTGAGTCTTAGGCCACGCCTCCCGATCTGCGGTACGTTCAAACATATTCAGAAACGCTTCCACGTCATCGTGTGGGGTCATTTTCTGAAGAAAATGGCTTGCTTTGATCAACCCACTATTGCTAGGTCGATCCTGATGCGGATCAAAAGACGTCTGTGTTGTTTCTGATACTGGCCACACCTCTAACCTCCAGGTGTTGCTATTGTGGTCATTTAACTTTCCTTATTTATAGTTGCTTCTCCCACAATGCTGTGCGGTTTATAGCTTCAGTGGTATCTGTGGTCTGCTGGTGTTTGGTTCTCGGCTGAGTTCCTGTTGCTGCCATAGTTACTGGAAAGTTAAGTGTTTCCTTTCCCTTTTGCATTTTGTTTTGGTTTATCTGTGTGTTGTTTTTCCCCTGCCCTTTATTGTAGGCCTGAGGGAGACTCCTGGTTGTCCTTCCCTTGTGGAGGAACTGGTAGTCTCAGTCCTGTCACTATCGCCAGGATCTTATAGGGTGAGTTCGGACTCTAAGTACTCCTGCGTATAAACTGACCTATTGTACCTTTGGGGCTTGTTCATACTGATAGCCAGTCAGGACTGTGACTAGGGATTTGACTAGGAGGTGTCCTTTTTTCTTCCCTTGCTTTCAGGCCTTGTTCCTTGTTCCCTCTCCTTCTTCGTCCGGTGTGGTGTCTCCCTCCCACACACGGGCATGACAAGATCCCACAAAAGCTAGTGATCAATCTGTAAGAGTCCAAACCTTGTCAGACCATTCAGAATCAGCAGAATCAGAACTGAGTTAGGTAACGTTAAGTGACCCAATGGTCTGGTGTCAACCTGTAATTGTTGTAATGTTATATCCCCTTAGTGACAACCAATACAACTTTTTACAGTGGTCACTAAGGGGCCTTAGACTGAGCCGGCAGCACAGTCTAAGTGATGCACGGGGGACATGACAGAGCGGACTCCCTCTGTCTCCCATTGACACCTCGCAAATGCAATAGCGGGGTGCCGATCTGTGTAAAGGCTGGCTGGGGCCATGTATAAGCCCCAAGCCTGCCTTAAGTGTTTTCGAGCAGGCTGTGCCTCTCTGGCACAGTCTGTTGGTCAATGAAAGTATATCACTGACATTAAAATGCAATGCACTATAGGGATAGTGCATTGTATTTTAAAAGCAATCTAAATATTGCCTGTTATAGTCCCTATGTGGGACTATTACGTGGTTAAAAAAAGTTTAAAAAAAATTAGATTAAAAAATGTAAATAAAAAATAATTTTTTTCCATTGAAAATATGTTTTTCAATGAAAAAAATTGCAAACATAAAATCTACCCCACAGGTTTGGTATCGCCATGTCCATAAAAACAACCCTCACTACACAAATATCATGTAAATTATCCCCTACAGAGAACATCATAAAAAAAGAATAAAATGGCAGATCTGCTAATTTATTTTTAGTCACCACCCAAAATTTATATAACAAACGATAAAAAAACATAAATTTACCCCAAAAAGATACCAATGAAAACAACAAGTCCTCCTGCAAAAATCAAGCACTCACACAACTCCATAGAAAGAAGAAAAAAAAAAGTTATGGGTCTTGGGAAGCAGCGATGCAAAAATATTTTTTTCCTTTAATAAATAAAAAGTTTTATTGCACAAAAGTAGTAAAACGTAAAAAAAAACTATATGTATTTGGTATTTCTGTAATTGTACTGAGCCAGAGAATAAAGATATTATGTTGTTTATACCAAAAAGTGAATGCCATAAAATTTATAAAGTAAAAACTCAGTGGCAATATTGTTGTTTTTCCCACCTCCCTCCCAGAAAGAGTTAATAAAAGTTAATCAGGAAGTTATGTGTACATCAAAATTACACAATTGAAAACTACAACTTGTTCCGTAAAAAATAAGCCCTTATTACAGCTACATAGGAAAAATAAAAAAGTTAGGCGACGATGAAAAAAGGAAGAAAAATGCTTGGTCAGTAAGGTCCAAAACAGGCTGGTCACTAAGGGGATATTTAAGAATAAGTGTCTTCCCATCTTGCTAGCAGATTATAAAGTGTTGACTTATTACTGCACAAAATTTTCCATACCAGGTCATGTAAAAACTATCCTTGAACTGTTATAAAGTTGATCTGCTCTTTTTAAACTTCTTGGTGTTTCTTTTTGTGATTACAGTTCTACTTGGAAAACCAAATAAATAGAAATTACACCCAATTTGTACAAAAACATCATAATTGAATGATTTTTTTTTAAGATTAAACATTTTTATGAACTTTTTGTATAACCAAAAAGTAGAAGAAAATATAGCTTTTTAAAGAATTTGCATTCTGGAGACATTAACTAAAAAGCTCTTACAATAAATATTGCCCACGAACAGCTAAAAGCCTCTTGAATATGCAATAAAGATACCTAGTGACCTTACTTTTACTTTGCTGTGCCAGGTGAATTTTTTCTGTAATAAATTTCTTGCAATCTAATTTTCCATACCGACAGGCATAGAGGAAAAAAAGGAATCCAGTCTAGTTCACAGAATGCTGCCCTTGAAAGGGGGACTTTCAGTTCATAATTCAGCCCCTACATCCCATTTTATATATTTCCTGGTAAATTCATTGACTTACAATTTCCTGCATGGCTTGAAATGTAATCCAAAAGTTCTATTTAAAATCATATAATATAATACGGTAACATATAAAACGTGTGCAGTCAAAAACCGATAGTTAATTTTTATTTTGTACCACTAAATTAATAAATCATCTAACCTTTTTAAACTTGGCCTTGAACGGGTCACATTTCTGCAAGTATAAAAGAGCATAAATAGTGATAACAAATTATGCATTAATGTTCAGCAAAATAGAATTTTCTTTATAGCTTGCAGGATTTTTATTTTATTAATTCTTAGATTTTACATCAGCAATTTAAATTTAAAATCTCATACAAGGAAATGTAATACTTCATATTCTAAACCTTTTCGCCTTATACTTTCTATGGTGTACTGTACAACTCATATATGAACAGATGTGTGTCCATATGGTTTATTGGACTTTCTATAGCAGAAGTAAGATAATAATATTGCAAACTTTATAAATCCGAAAAACAAATATCAACATTAACAAGCTCATTTAACTATGAAAAATAATACAGAATTTCAGATCTAAGCTAATAAGTCTTATTCTATAAATGATAATTATAATGAAAATACCCTGATACAAAGTTCCATGTTATCTGCTTCCCATTACACAGCCAGTGTTAATACTAACATTCTTAGGCCTCATGCACACGACCGTTGTTCTGGTCCACATCCGAGCCACAGTTTTTGCGGCTCGGGTGCGGACCCATTCACTTCAATGGGGCTGCAAAATATGCGGACAGCACTCTGTGTGCTGTCCGCATCCGTTGCTCCATTAAGTAGCCCCGCAAAAAAAATATAACATCTCCCATTCTTGTCCGTTTTGCGGACAAGAATAGGCATTTCTACAATGGGCCGTCTGTTCCGTTCCGCAAATTGCGGAAGGCACACGGGCGGCTTCCATGTTTTCTGGATTCGCAATTTGCGGACCGCAAAAAACAGAACGGTCGTGTGCATGAGGCCTTAAAATGTGATCAACATTGATTACTATCAACTCAATGGAGTTCTTGCTGATTTGATGTGGATAGTATTCTGCAGATTGCTATGTAATGTGATACATGGAAAGCTGCAGAAGCCAGTTTTTTTTTTATCCATATACACTTTCATTTCTCTAGAAAAAGGCTCCCAAATGTGTCTCTACCCTTTAACTATATTGCTGTTTGAAGAGAAACTGTGAATTTGGTTTTCTATATCAGGAAAACATTTCTCCAACCCCATGGATCCACAAAATAAAACAGATGACATCCGTGTGACATCCGTTTTTTGTTTTTTTGTTGTTGTTTTTGCAGCCGCCCCATTAAAATGAATGGTTTTGCATATGGGCCACAAAAAAAAGTTTGTGTTCATGACCCCTAAAGAGGTTGTCTCACTTACACAAATAGTGTTTATCAAGTACAGAAAGTTCATACAAGGCATTAACTAATGTATTGTGATTGTCTATATTGCCTCCTTTGCTGACTGGATTCATTTTTCAATCACATTATATATTGCTCAGTTCCATGGTTACGACCACACTTCAATCCATCAGTGGTGGTTGTGCTTGCACAATACAGGAAAAAGTGTCGGCTTCTCTGGTGGCTGGGACCATAGGAATGCACATAGGCTAGTGCTATTCCCTATTGTGTGCAAGCACGGCCACTGCTGATAGATTGCAGGATGGTTGTAACCCCTGGAAATGAGCAGTGTATAATGTGATGTAAAAATTAATCCAGCCAGCAAAGGAGATAATATGGATATTAACAACTCATTAGTAAGTGCCTTATTTTTACTTTCTCTACATAATAAATGCTATTTGCTGTTGAGAAACAACCCCTTTAAGGTCTTCCTATTAGCAAAACAAATTACAGCCTGCTGTTAGAGGAACTGACTTTTTCCAATAGTTTTGTTTTGTATTATATAAAAGATGGGTTGGAGATTCTAAATTATCATATACAAATATCATATCCTAAAGCATTATTATCGAAGTTCATATTGGGATGTAAAAATATACAATCATCAATCCAGTGGCGTACATAGAGAAGTAAAGGCCCCATAGCAAGAATCAAACCAGGCCCCCCACACAGGACTGAAGGGTTTCCGTCTAAACCCCTTTCAAGGACCCTTGGGCCATTTTTTCCACTGCTTCATTTGCTAAAAGTTGTTTCTTTAGAGAGTCCTGACCAGGTTTTCACCGCCAGTAGAAGAGGAGATGATCCCAACTGGACCCACTCTTGCCCTGGGCCCCATAACATTTGCATGGTTTGCCGCTCTAGTAGTTATGCCCCTGCATCAATCTTTTTTTCTGATTGCACGGTGGCAAATGGACAAATGCAAATCATAAGAAAAGATTAAATATATGAGATAGAATGTCAAACTATCAAACAAATCAATTACAGCAAAAGCCAATTGTAGCAAATATTTACATAGGTAAGGCTTATTTCAAATTTGCGGTAGGCATTCTTCTTTTCTATATATAGGAACTGAAAAATTGTATGCAAGTCAGAGATGTATCTGTCACCACAGCCCCGGACAGACTCCACTGACTATGTTTGGCAGCAGGTCTGTATTGTATTTTACCAGCCAAAAGCTAGCATGCCACGCTATTCTGTCCACGTTTTTGATCAAATATGTGACAGTTGTTTCAAAGTAGATGTGAACAAAGACAAAATCTAATCATTATTTATATAACAATAATAATGTATTCATAATAATAAATATTATTATATATTGCACTCTCAGAAAAGGCAGAATTTTTGGTTCTGGGTCAAGTCACTAATGTGCTTGATCCGACGCAGACACAATGCCTCAACTCTCTACAGCAGAAACTGCTTTTTGTCAACAAAGGGGCAGTATACACATAATATTTCATTCTCTAACAAGACAAAGGGTTTCTACTGACAAGTCATGGTCTTAAGGAAAAATAGGAAAAACAAATTCTTATTCACACAGCTCACAAGTTCTTAGGTTGGACATTGTCCTCATTAAAAGAGAAGACTGCAAGCTATCAAGAAATTTCAGTATGCATAAGTAGATTCCGCACAGCATGGTTATGAATAATAAGTATATGTTTGAGGAACAGCTACAGTATAGTATAGGGGATGAGACTGAACTTGTCATAATTATAGCAGTATATACACATCATTCTACAATGTGTTAAACATTTGACTGAGGAGCAGATAAGATTCAGTGCCTCAACATGCCTCTTGAACTAACAAATTCTTGTGGTAAATGTGAGCTCCTTCTCAATGTAGAGTGTCTTGAGTGTTGTAAATCTGGACAGAGACAAAACATGCAGATAATTTATCAATAAGTAGCATCATTACCATGCTTAAGGTGAACCACCTTTCTAGCCATTGGCTCTCTTATGTTTACTGCATTATCAATAATGCCATAATGAATGCTATATCTACCTGGATTATTCCTCACCATAGTCAGATTTCCTAATTCTGTTTATCACCGGGGGGGTGGGGAGGGGCTTGGGGTCTGGGGTGGTTCCAGCAATGTAGTCCCTTTTGTTCATACACTTACCACTTACCACTTATCCTTAATCATTTATCCTTATACTTACCCAGGGTGACTTAAAAAAAAGTGGGGGAAAAGTTTTTAAAAGTATAAAAAAAATATATAAAAATTCAAATCACCCCCCTTTACCCAAAATCAAAATAAACAAAAAAAAATCATAGTCAGACCACACATGGAGTACTGTGTACAGTTCTGGGCTCCTGTAAACAAGGCAGACATAGCAGAGCTGGAGAAGGTCCAGAGGAGGGCAACTAAAGTAATAACTGGAATGGGGCAACTACAGTACCCTGAAAGATTATCAAAATTAGGGTTTTTCACTTTAGAAAAAAGACGACTGAGGGGAGATCTAATTAATATGTATAAATATATCAGGGGTCAGTACAGAGATCTATCACATCATCTATTTATCCCCAGGACTATGACTGTAACGAGGGGACATCCTCTGCGTCTGGAGGAAAGAAGGTTTGTACACAAACATAGAAGAAGATTCTTTACGGTAAGAGCAGTGAGACGATGGAACTCTCTGCCTGAGGAGGTGGTGATGGTGAGTACAATAAAGGAATTCAAGAGGGGCCTGGATGTATTTCTGGAGCGCAATAATATTACAGGCTATAGCTACTAGAGAGGGGTCTTTGATCCAGGGAGTTATTCTGATTGCCTGATTGGAGTCGGGAAGGAATTTTTCATTCCCCTAAAGTGGGGAAAATTGGCTTCTACCTCACAGGGGTTTTTTTTGCCTTCCTCTGGATCAACTTTGAGGATAACAGGCCGAACTGGATGGACAAATGTCTTTTTTCGGCCTTATGTACTTTGTTACTATGTTACTATGTTACCCCTTTAAAGGAGTTTTTTAGGATTATGCCCAATTTTGGCCAACATCTCAGAACATGAGGTACCTGTTAATAAAAAAAAAACACTAACCTGTTCCCCACTGATCTGTTCAGCAATCTCACGGTCCCTGGTATGTTTACTTTCAGCCAGGGTGTGGATGGGGCCACATGTGCCAATGACTGATCTCAGCAGTGATGTGTCCTAAAGTGGCATGTAACCCAGAAGTGATGTTCTGCTTGGGGAAACGTCACCAACAAGGCCACTGCAGTGGTGCATGTGACTGTGTCCAGAAGTTAACAGACCAGGGACCAGAAGATGGATGAACAGAATGGCAGAGAGTAGGTGAGTATGGCCATGAGGCCGATCGCATGCATTTAACCCCTCAGATACCATGGTCAAATGGGACCATGGCATCTGAGCAGTAAAGCAAGGGAAGCCTCTCACTCCCGTACCTGTAACAGAATTCCCCAGCTGAGATTGAGGAAGCTGTGATATGCTTGTGATGGCTCAGAGCCTCAAGCAGGCTGATACCCATTGTTTAAAAACAATCTGTGTTGCCCGACCCGGGTTTCGCCATAATGCTTCGTCTGGCGCTTGAGGGGACTAATACCCTATACAGAGACTTCATTATTTATTTGAATCATAGCCTCAAGCAGGCTGATACCCATCACTGGTATATTCCAATACAGGTCTGCAGTTGGCAGCACTGTATTGGAATACAGTGAATATTGTGTTCTGTGATGGATATACACCCATCACAAAATACAATTAGCAATCTAATGATTGCTGGTTATAGTCACCCAGGGTGACTTAAAAAAAAGTGAGGATTTTTTTTAAAAAAGTATTAAAAAAATATAAAAGTTCAAATCCACCCCCCTTTGCCCAAAATCAAAATAAACCCCAAAAAATCATAGGCATCTCCAGATCCTAAAATGTCCATACCATAAAAATATAACATTATTTATCCCATACGGCGATAAAAAAATTCAAAATGGCTAATTCGCCATTTTTTGTAACTTTACCTGTGTCACCATGTATGGGGAGAGGAGCAACACCAGAATGACAACAGAAGGAAAATGACCAGGAACTAGGCCTCAAGGCTAGGGCAAGGGATATGGAGACCACCTAACAAAACCCTAAACCTAGCCCTGACTCCTATCCGTATGAATAGACCCTGAAGGTGGGAATATTCATACACCGTAAACCTAGGCCCTAGTAACCCTGAAAATCCCTAGGATTAGTGACAGGGTCTGAAACTACTGGTTCCTTCCCAGAAGAACGAACCAGTATCTCCCTGAGGTCTAGTAAACAACAAGCAAATGGGAGCAACAAAATACCAAGAGAAGTACACTTATCTTCAATAGAAAATGGATGTGTGGGAACTCAGATGAGGACCACACACCAGCTCTTCCAACTCCAGGCAGATAATATCAACCGCATGGTATGAAGTGTGAGTCCAGACTAAACAGAGGAGCAGTAATGACCACAAGCTACACCTGAGACAAGAGGTGTGGTCATTACCAGCAACAACACTGAAACAAGTGAAAACAGATAGGCTGTCAGATAAACTAGCCTGCAGACAGTCTCTCAGGTCTTCTAACCTCTGTCACTGGTTCAGGACTTCCTTCTCCACAACCAGGTAAAAAATAGCCACCTTCTATCTATAGACGCAGAGAAGGCTTTTGATAATGTGAACTGGGAATGGCTTAGGCGGACTCTTGATGCATTTGGTATCAGGGGCTCGTTCAGATCATTGCTGAATAGTATGTATGAGAGGCCACAAGCAAGCGTGAGCATTCCAGGTTTTCTGTCGGAGCCCTTTAACCTTTACAAGAGCACCAGGCAGGGTTGTCCCCTATCCCCCCTTCAATTTTGCTTTGGAACCACTGGTTCGCTTTATGATCCAATCAGATACATTCCAAGGAATTCAAGTTGGAAAAAGAGAGATTGAACTTACCTGTTTTTCAGATGACATTTTGTCGTTTCTGAATTCCCCAAGCAAACACCTGGGAAAAGTGCTGGAAACCATGCTATATTATGGGGAAGTCATTCGATATAAGATCAATGTAAATAAGAGTCAATTGCTGTATCTCTGAGGGCCCCATTGGCCCCATTTTTTCCCAGGAAGTAGAGGTGAAAACACAACATCTGACATATCTGGGCTTTTGGATAGGTAAACAACCTTCTCACTATATGCGCTGAACTATCTGCTCTTAATCAAGAAAATAGAATAGGAGCTGAAAGGTGGTCAAATTTACCGCTCTCCCTTTTCGGCAGAGCTCATCTCTTAAAAATTCTTAGGTTCGCTAGGCTACTCTATCCCATGCAAACAATACCTTTATTAATAAGACACATAGATATTAACAAACTACAAAGAGCCTTTATTTCGTTCCTATGGAAAAATAAAAGACCTAGGATAGCTTATGAAAAACTATGCTTGCTGAATTGGGAGTGGGGAATACAACTACCCAACATAAGGAGATATAATCTGGCAGCCCTCACTAGACATGTTAGAGACTCGATTTGGGATACATCACAGTACTCGAATACTCCTTCGGCAAGGGAATTGGTGGTCCCTTGGGACCTAGCGGCACTTTTGCATACCAGAATTAAAGACACATCACCTTTGGTCAAATCTTATACTCTGATAAAAGACACAACAGCAGCATGGAGGGCGGCCAGGAAAATATATAGACTACCTATGTATATTACACCATATATGCCACTATTGTCCTTGCCGGCCTTCCTGCAAGGGAGACAATCCAAAATGTTAGAAAAATGGAGGGATAAATGTATTAACAAGTTGGGACAACTTTTATCACCGTCAGGAACAATGATACTCTCTTGGCAGGAGTTTCAAGGTAAATTCCAGCTCCTGAATTTACATTTCCTGCCTTTCAGAGAACTAACTTCATATTGCAAAGCGCAAGCAGATAACTTGGGGGACAATGAAAGAATGGTGTGGTTAGGGGCCTTGATGGGTAAGGAGGGAGAAGTAGGCTCATTATCTGACCTATATCGGAAAATTCCAAATACACAATCAATTACACTGGGAGAGGGAGTATTCAAAAAATGGGAGACTGAGTTAGGGGATCCTGCTTTAACACCTAAAATTAGGGCAGGTATGGAAAAAGTAAGACAAGCTATCAGTAGCAAGTTGTGGAGAGAGATGCATTTTAGAATAATACATAAAGCTACATACGCTTTTGACCTTTCATACAGGGATGCCCCGACACATTACCTTAGATGGTGTCCAAAATGTCAACCACAGAAAGCTAACTTACTACATGGTCTATGAGAATGCCCCAACTTAAACCAGTTGTGGAAAGCAGCTATTGAATATATTAAGAAGTTATGGGACATAGATATACCACTTTTCCCAAAACAATGCATCTTCCACTATATCCCATTTGAACCTACTGAAAACTCAACAAAGGTAATAGGTATCAAGGGAGTACATCTTTTATTATTATCGGTTAAAATAAATATACTGAGACACTGGCTATCCCCCACCTCTCCTAGTTTTGACGAAGTGATTGGTACTATGAAACAAATATTATTATATATGGAGAGACTAGACACAGAAAAACAAAAAGAAAAGGCGACCCAGCACTTTTTCCACAAATGGAAAACATTCATTCTACACTCTATGTCCAGTAAGGAATTAGAGGAGGCAGTGGCACCGTTCAAAGAAACTAAGTGGTACCTTATGGACCAAGTGAAGGGCACATTGGGGAGATTAATTCCCAACTAGAAAATTTAATTACTATTAACAGACTATAAAAAGATGGAGGACAACAGGGTTTGATACAGTCATATAGCAGGGGATGTTAAAAGATTAACATGTTATGAGTTAAAAGATTGAAAAGGGGTAAGAAAATAAAAAAATGAGAATCAGAGGGAGATTGCTATTGTTGCTCAATTATCGCAGAAAAACATTCATTTTTTTTATAGGATGATAGTTGTAAACAATGATAGATTTGTAATGTACCTATATACGCTGACTATTGTAATCAAGTAATAACGTGTATAACTCTGTCTTCCCTTAATAAAATTTATTTAAAAAAAAAAGAAAATGCCCCTTTTTCCATAGAAAAAGCAGAGTCTCTTCTTAAGCCTAAAGTACTTATCACCAGGTCCAGGAGTAGCTCCTCCCAGCTGCATTGGTTCATCACCAGACATAAACTCAAGTTTCTCACTACCCAAAGTGTCGGAAGAGGCCACCACTTATATGATAGTACGTCCTGAAAGTGAGGAACCTTAGATCTCTCTCCCTCAGTCGTATATCAATACGTACAGCAAGGGACATGGCCGCTTCCAATGAATCAGGATATTCGTGAAACGCCAATGCATCCTTTAGGCTCTCGGATAACCCTTGACAGAATTGACTACGGAGAGCTGGATCATTCCACTCCGTATCCATAGCCCATCTCCTAAATTCATAGCAATAGGTCTCCGCAGAGTGCTCTCCCTGCCATAAGCCATGCAACTTAGTCTCCGCCAGGGAGATCTGATCTGGGTCATCATAGATAAGACCTAGAGCTCTGAAAAATGTATCTACCTACCACGTGGGACGTAACCAGAGACGCCGGAGCCCAGACGCCGCAGCGGAGAAACACGCAGAGGTGTCACGGAACCATGAACCAGACGTACAACAAGAGATAAGTGAAAATAAGAAGGCTTTATTGAAAATAAAGCTGTAAAGCAAAAGTCCAAACGGATGGTGAAACCGAGCAGAGTCTTTGCGAAGCCAGAGGTCAGGAACCAGAAGGGTAGTCAGACGAAGCCAGGATCAGGAACCAGCAGGGTAGTCAGACGAAGCCAGGGTCAGGAACCAGAAGGGTAGTCAGACGAAGCCAGGATCAGGAACCAGAAGCAGCAGCAGTCTTAGAAGCATGTGAACACAAGAGGACCAAGCAAGGAACTGAAGCCACAGACCTCCTATATATATGAGCTAGGCATCCAGCTCCTCCCAGGGGAAGGAGGAGCCGCAGGGTGGAAGGCTACAAGAAACCAAGATGGCCGCCAGCACATGTCAAACGAAGGAGAGCAGCAAGCAGGTAAGACCATGACAGTACCTCCCCCTCAAGGGCCCCTCCTCCGCGGAGCACAAAACGGTTTCTGAGGGAAGCGTGCGTGGAAGGCTCGGAGCAAGGCAGGAGCATGGACATCTGCGGAGGGAACCCAGGAACGCTCCTCTGGACCATAACCACGCCAATGGACCAAAAACTGCAACCGACCGCGGACCAGGCGTGAGTCCAGGATATTGCTCACCTCATATTCCTCACGATTGCCCACTTGGACCGGACGAGGCCGAGGAACCGAGGAAGTGAAACGATTACACACCAGTGGCTTCAACAGGGAGACATGAAACACGTTGGAGATCCGCATGCCAGGAGGAAGCGCATGGGCATAGGCTACCGGGTTTACCCTGCGAAGCACTCGGAAGGGACCAACAAAGCGAGGCGCCAGCTTGGGAGTGGGCACTCGAAGGTTGAGGTTGCGGGTGGACAACCATACACGGTCTCCGACCTGGTAGGAAGGAGCAGGCGCTCGTCTGCGATCAGCCTGGAGTCTCTGGCGCTGCGCAGAGACCTCAAGGGACTTCTGGATCTGTACCCAAGAAGCACGTAGGACGGAAAGGTGATCCTCCACAGCCGGAATATCCTGGGGAGAGAATACCTCCGGTAACACGGCAGGTTGGAACCCATAATTGGCCATGAAGGGAGACGTCCCAGAGGAAGAGTTCACCGCCGTGTTCCTGGCAAACTCAGCCCAAGGCAGGAGGTCAACCCAATTGTCTTGGTGATCGGAGACATAGCAACGAAGGAATTGCTCCAAGGCCTGATTGGATCGTTCTGCGGCCCCATTGGACTGAGGGTGGTAGGCCGAGGAGAAGGAGAGATGAATCCCCAACTGGGAGCAAAAGGCGCGCCAGAACCTGGACACAAACTGACTCCCCCGATCCGACACAATCTCCTTAGGCAAACCGTGCAACCGGAAGACCTCCCTGGCAAAAATCGTGGCCAACTCTTGTGCAGAGGGTAACTTCTTGAGAGGAACACAGTGGCACATTTTGGAAAACCGATCCACAATCATGAGAATGACCGTATGGCCTCGGGATGCAGGGAGGTCCACAATGAAATCCATCCCCAGGTGTGACCATGGACGCTCCCCGGTGGCTATGGGTTGCAGAAGGCCCAACGGAAGGTGCCGAGGGGACTTACTCTGGGCACAAACGGAGCATGCCGCTACATATGCGGCGATGTCGGAACGTAGGGAAGGCCACCAGAACAGACGTGAAACAGCCCAGGACAGCTGATTCTTTCCAGGATGCCCCGCGGTCTTGGAGTTATGGTAGGTTCGCAACAACCGAGTGCGCAACTCCTCAGGCACAAAACATCTGCCGTTGGGTCTCCCAGAGGGAGCACCAGATTGAGCCGCCAAAATCTGCTCACCCAGGGGAGAGGTCAGGCTGGTGCGAATGGCGGCCAGGATCTGATTCGGAGGTATGACCGAAGTCGGAATCGACTCCTCCCTGGACAGCTCGGAGTACTGCCGTGATAAGGCATCCGCCCTGATGTTCTTGGAACCGGGTAGGTAGGAGACCACGTAATTAAAACGTGACAAGAACAGAGCCCATCTGGCCTGACGTGGTGTCAATCTCTTGGCCTCAGAAAGGTAGGTCAGATTCTTGTGGTCCGTCAGGATGAGAACCGGAACCACCGAACCCTCGAGCAAGTGCCTCCATTCTTTAAGGGCCTGCACGATGGCCAATAACTCCCTGTCACCAATCTGATAGTTGCACTCCGCGGAAGACAGTTTCCGGGAGTAAAACCCACAAGGAAGCAGAGGACCCTCTGGTGTTCTACGCTGAGACAGAAGGGCGCCTACTCCCGTCTCAGACGCGTCCACCTCGAGGACAAAGGGCAACCCAGGGTTGGGATGCGACAGAATCGGAGCCGACACAAAGGCGGACTTTAGGGCCTCAAAAGCTCGGATGGCCTCGAGCGGCCAGACCTGGGAATTACTGCCCTTCCTGGTCAGATCCGTGAGAGGCTTGGCCAGCATGGAAAAGTCCCTGATGAACTTCCGATAATAATTGGCGAAGCCCAAAAAGCGCTGCAGGGAACGAAGACCACTGGGCTGGGGCCACTGTAAGACAGCCGAAACCTTCTCAGGATCCATGGAGAACCCCTCAGCGGAAATGATGTAACCTAAGAAGGTTACCTGGGATCGGTGAAATTCGCATTTCTCAAGCTTACCGAACAGCTTGTTCTCTCGTAACCGTTGCAACACTCGTCTGACATCCAGAATGTGGGCCTCCATGGATTCAGAATATACCAAGATGTCATCCAAATAGACTACCACACACTGCTGCAACAGGTCACGGAAAACATCGTTGATGAATTCCTGAAAGACTGCGGGCGCATTGCACAACCCAAAGGGCATAACCAAGGATTCGTAATGACCGGTCCTGGTGTTAAACGCGGTCTTCCACTCATCGCCCGCCTTGATCCTTACCAGGTTATATGCCGCCCTCAGGTCGAGTTTGGTAAAGACCGTGGCCCCTTTAAGGCGATCGAACAGCTCGGAAATCAAGGGTATCGGGTAAGCGTTCTTGATCGTGATGCGATTGAGACCCCTGTAATCGATGCAAGGCCTCAACTCACCGCCCTTCTTTTTCACAAAGAAAAATCCAGCCCCTGCCGGGGACGAAGATTTGCGAATGTGTCCGCGTGAAAGCGCCTCCCTCACGTACTCCTCCATGGCCTCATTCTCCGCTACCGACAGTGGATAGACTCTGCCACGAGGAGGAACGGCACCAGATTGTAACTCTATGGCACAATCATATGGGCGGTGCGGAGGTAGGGCAACCGCGCGCACCTTATCGAATACATCCCGGTACTCCTCATATTCAGGAGGCAACAGAGAGTCCGAGGAAGTACACAGCAACTTGACAGACCCATGGATGCAACTAGCCCCACACTGCGGTGACCACGAGAGGATCTCGACCGATCTCCAATCGAAAGTCGGATTATGCTTCTGGAGCCAGGGGTACCCCAAGACCACCGAGTAGTGTGGAGACGAAATAACCTGGAGGCAGACCGACTCTCTGTGAACGGCACCAATGGCTATCCCCACTGGAAGGGTCTCATGAGTCACGTGTGGCGGCAGAAGGGGTCTGCCGTCTATCGCCTCAAGAGCCAGTGGGGAACCTCGAGCCTGCAGAGGAATGGAATTGGCGGCAGCGAACACACTATCAATGAACAAACCACCAGCACCAGAGTCCACCAACGCCTGGGTCGTCACCGAGCCCCCGACCCAGGAGAGGACAACAGTGATCAGTGGTTTGTCAACACGGGAAACCGGGGACGAGGAGACTCCACCCAAGATCTGCCCCCGACAGGATCTCAGGGTACGAGCGTTTCCCGGACGGTTCGGACATGCCAACCGAAAATGCCCACCGATACCACAGTACATGCATCGGCCCTCACGTCTCCGGAGTGCCCTCTCCCCCTCGGACAGGCGAGCAAACCCCAGCTGCATGGGTTCACCCCCAGACAAGTCATCCCCAGGAGGCGTGGGAGGAGAGGGAGGCACGGGTGGGACAGCAAACGTAGGCACCAATCTGTTAGAAGACCTCCGCAGGTTCTCCTTAAAGGAAGGTCTCTCCCTGAGTCTGGTGTCAATCAAAATCAGGAAAGAAATAAGAGACTCGAGCTCAACTGGTAGGTCCTTAGCTGCAACCTCATCCTTCAAGGCATCCGAGAGACCATGAGAGAAAGCAGCGACCAGAGCCTCATTATTCCAGCCCACCTCTGCTGCCAGGGTACGAAACTCAATGGCGTATTCCGCTACGGATCGTGAACCCTGTCTGATGGACATAAGGAGCTTCGCAGCAGAGGCAGCACGAGCCGGCACATCGAATACCTTCCGAAGAGAAGCAACAAAAACGGAAAACTCGGCAACCACCGGATTGTTGTTCTCCCATAAAGGGCTGGCCCAGGCCAAGGCCTTGTCCGAGAGCAGCGAGATCAAGAATCCCACCTTTGATCTCTCAGTAGGAAAGGCATGTGGCAGCAACTCGAAATAAATGCCCACCTGGTTAAGGAAACCTCGGCACTGAGTTGGCTCTCCCCCAAAGCGCTGTGGAAGAGGGGCAGAACCGGTCATACCCCGAAACACCGCAGGCGCAACAACAGGTGTCGGGGTAGACTCTGGCGCAACAACCGGAGCGGCAGTAGGAGCGAGCCCAGGAGCGACAACCGACCCATCGGCAACGGGAGCGAAATGAGCCGTGCGTTCAAGCAGGGTTTGCAACGCCACAGCGAACCGACCCAACAGGTGATCCTGCTGATCAAGTCTGGCAACCAGCGTGGGTAGCGAGGATGGCCCTGTACCGTCAGAATTCATGGCTTGGTCCTAATGTCACGGAACCATGAACCAGACGTACAACAAGAGATAAGTGAAAATAAGAAGGCTTTATTGAAAATAAAGCTGTAAAGCAAAAGTCCAAACGGATGGTGAAACCGAGCAGAGTCTTTGCGAAGCCAGAGGTCAGGAACCAGAAGGGTAGTCAGACGAAGCCAGGATCAGGAACCAGCAGGGTAGTCAGACGAAGCCAGGGTCAGGAACCAGAAGGGTAGTCAGACGAAGCCAGGATCAGGAACCAGAAGCAGCAGCAGTCTTAGAAGCATGTGAACACAAGAGGACCAAGCAAGGAACTGAAGCCACAGACCTCCTATATATATGAGCTAGGCATCCAGCTCCTCCCAGGGGAAGGAGGAGCCGCAGGGTGGAAGGCTACAAGAAACCAAGATGGCCGCCAGCACATGTCAAACGAAGGAGAGCAGCAAGCAGGTAAGACCATGACAAGAGGAAACATCGGGACACGTGCGCACCAACGCTTCTCAGGATCGGACCATCTCCCCTACTCACCAAGGGATCGCCAGCACAGAACACTGACAGCCGCCACTTGGGACCTACTTCTAATGGGGTAAGACCGTTCCAGAATCTATACGGCTGCCATAACTGTATCCAGGACACAAAAGAGGGATACCAATATCCATAATAAGAACAGCTATTGGATATATCTTACCCACGGCTTTTATCTCCATTTAAACTGGATATTTGAGACGTCATTATTAATTGTATACTGTGCACATTAACATATACACTCACCTAAAGAATTATTAGGAACACCATACTAATACGGTGTTGGACCCCCTTTTGCCTTCAGAACTGCCTTAATTCTACGTGGCATTGATTCAACAAGGTGCTGATAGCATTCCTTAGAAATGTTGGCCCATATTGATAGGATAGCATCTTGCAGTTGATGGAGATTTGAGGGATGCACATCCAGGGCACGAAGCTCCCGTTCCACCACATCCCAAAGATGCTCTATTGGGTTGAGATCTGGTGACTGTGGGGGCCATTTTAGTACAGTGAACTCATCGTCATGTTCAAGAAACCAATTTGAAATGATTTGAGCTTTGTGACATGGTGCATTATCCTGGTGGAAGTAGCCATCAGAGGATGGATACATGTTCTCATTCTGTTTACGCCAAATTCGGACTCTACCATTTGAATGTCTCAACAGAAATCGAGACTCATCAGACCAGGCAACATTTTTCCAGTCTTCAACAGTCCAATTTTGGTGATCTCGTGCAAATTGTAGCCTCTTTTTCCCATTTGTAGTGGAGATGAGTGGTACCCGGTGGGGTCTTCTGCTGTTGTAGCCCATCCGCCTCAAGGTTGTGCGTGTTGTGGCTTCACAAATGCTTCGCTGCATACCTCGGTTGTAACGAGTGGTTATTTCAGTCAACGTTGCTCTTCTATCAGCTTAAATCAGTCGACCCATTCTCCTCTGACCTCTAGCATCCACAAGGCATTTTTGCCCACAGGACTGCCGCATACTGGATGTTTTTCCCTTTTCACACCATTCTTTGTAAACCCTAGAAATGGTTGTGCGTGAAAATCCCAGTAACTGAGCAGATTGTGAAATACTCAGACCGGCCCGTCTGGCACCAACAACCATGCCACGCTCAAAATTGCTTAAATCACCTTTCTTTCCCATTCTGACATTCAGTTTGGAGTTCAGGAGATTGTCTTGACCAGGACCTCAACCCTACATGCATTGAAGCAACTGCCATGTGATTGGTTGACTAGATAATTGCATTAATGAGAAATAGAACAGGTGTTCCTAATAATTCTTTAGGTGAGTGTACATTAGAAGACCTACTATACAGACTGATCACCTGTATGAGTAGGCAACCTATATTATACAGTGATATTTTACTTGAGTAGATATATTATTCTATTTCAATACCACACTACTTTGTGGTAATTGCTATCTGAGTACTACGTACTTGAATATATCGGGACCTACCTACGGTTTTATTCACCACTTATGGTGTACATTTTATATTCTATACTCAATCATTAAATAACCTTTTATATATTAATCTGCATCGACCTATATCTTTTCATATATCAATATACCCAGTCATCTGAGTGCCCTCCACCCCACCAATTTTCAATATTTAATTCATTATTTTGGCAGTAGGTGCTGCCATTTGGAGAGAGCACCTATCCGTGAATTGCTGACAGTAGCGCCTCTGTATTCCTTTATTTACTACCTGTATACGCTGACTATTGTAATCAAGTAATAACGTGTAAAACTCTGTCTTCCCTTAATAAAATTTATTTTTAAAAAAAGAAAATGTCCCCTTTTTCCATAGAAAAAGCAGAGTCTCTTCTTAAGCCTAAAGTACTAATCACCAGGTCCAGGAGTAGCTCCTCCCAGCTGCATTGGTTCATCACCAGACATAAACTCAAGTGTCTCTCTACCCAAAGTGTCGGAAGAGGCCGCCACCTTATATGATAGTACGTCCTGAAAGTGAGGAACCTTAGATCTCTCCCTCAGTCTTATATCAATACGTACAGCAAGGGACATGGCCGCTTACAATGACTCAGGATATTCGTGAAACGCCAATGCATCCTTTAGGCTCTCGGATAACCCTTGACAGAATTGACTACGGAGAGCTGGATCATTCCACTCCGTATCCATAGCCCATCTCCTAAATTCATAGCAATAGGTCTCCGCAGAGTGCTCTCCCTGCCGTAAGTCTTGCAACTTAGTCTCCGCCAGGGAGATCTGATCTGGCTCATCATAGATAAGACCTAGAGCTCTGAAAAATTTATCTACCGACCGGAGGGACAGTGATCCGATTGGCTACGAAAAAGCCCAAGATTGAGCGTCACCTTTAAGTAACAAAATTATTATACCCACTCTTTGACTCTCGCCCCCAGAAGAGTTTGGACGTAGTCTAAAATATAATTTGCATGACTCCCTGAACCAAATAAAGTTGTCACTTCCCCCAGAAAATCTGTCTGGGAAAGCGACTTAGGTTCAAGGCAGGCCTGGTTCCCGCTGCCAGAACCAGCCGCCTATGGTCTCTGGATCTGTGAGACGGTCGGGCGGAGGACAGCCATCTCCAAAGACAGCCCCTGCAGCTGTTTGCCCAGTGCAAAAATCGTATCCATCGCTGAACTGACACAAACAATATGGTGGTTTTTCGGCGGTTGATAATGTCACAGTGTGGGGGGGGGGGGGGGGGGGGGGGCACCAGAATGACAACAGAAGGAAAATGACCAGGAACTAGGCCTCAAGGCTAGGGAAAGTGAAATGGTGACGACCTATGGAAACCCTAAACCTAGCCCTAACTCCTGTCAGTATGAATAGACCCTGAAGGTGGGAACATTCATACCCCGTGAACCTAGGCCCTAGTAATCCTGAAAATCCCTAGGATTAGTGACAGGGTCTGAGACTACTGGTTCCTTCCCAGATGAACAAACCAGCGTCTCCCTAAGCGTAGTCCCTATTTTTCATACACTTACCACTTATCCTTAATCATTTATCCTTAAACTTACACCTTTAAAGGAGTTTTTTAGGATTATGCTAAATTTTGGCCAACCGCCCAGAACATGAGGTACCTGTTAATAAAAAAAAGCACTCACCTGTTCCCCACTGATCTGTTCAGCAATCTTACGGTCCCTGGTATATTTACTTTTAGCCAGGGTGTGGATGGGGCCCCATGTGCCAATGACTGATCTCAGCAGTGATATGTCCTAAAGTGGCATGTAACCCAGAAGTAATGTTCTACTTGGGGAAATATCACCAATAAGGCCACTGCAGTGGTGCATGTGAGTGTTTCCAGAAGTTAACAGACCAGGGACCAGAAGATGGATGAACAGAGTGGCAGAGAGTAGGTCATGAGGCTGATCGCATGCATTTAACCCCTCAGATGCCATGGTCAAATGGGACCGTGGCATCTGAGTGGTAAAGCCATGGAAGTCTCGCACTCACGTACCTATAACAGAATTCCTCAGCTGAGATTGAGGAAGGTGTAATATGCTTGTGATGGCTCATAGCCTCAAGCAGTAATAGAAAGAAGGATTGCGCTGCAGGAGAAGATTATTTTCTGCTTATGTCAGTTCTCTTTCTTTTATATTCGAAAAAGGTCTTCAGCTAATAGGACCACATACACACTTCAAATCTCAACAGTGGCAAGGAAACCTGCAATGTGGTGAAAAAACGCACTATGGTGTAGTATGCTCCAAACACTTATCGCGCCTTGTGAATACAATATACTCACAAAACTCCACTTGTAAAACGTGTGGATAAAAGGTCTCTACGGTATCTTCTATCGGAGAACTCTGTGGTGAAAAAACGCACTATGGTGTAGTATGCTCCAAACACTTATCGCGCCTTGTGAATACAATATACTCACAAAACTCCACTTGTAAAACGTGTGGATAAAAGGTCTCTACGGTATCTTCTATCGGAGAACTCTGTGGTGAAAAAACGCACTATGGTGTAGTATGTTCCAAACACCTATCGCGCCTTGTGTATATAATATACTCACAAAACTCCACTTGTTAAACGCGTGGATAAAGATCTCGTCGGTGTCTTCTATAGGAGAGCTCTGTTGGTATAGCAGGCAAAGCCTGGAGCCGTTGATTCAGCAGATCTTCATCCAAACCGCGATCCAACCAGTAGAGTGCTGTTTATTCAGGATAACACCGGACTCCCACTTCCAAAGATCTCAAAGGAAGGAGGTCGCAAGAATAGTGAAGTACGTACCAATATGCCAGATAAAAATAATTTAATATACTCACAAAAGTACAGGTATAAAAACGTGTTTAAAAACAATCTGTGTTGCCCGACCCGGGTTTCGCCATAATGCTTCGTCTGGCGCTTGAGGGGACTAATACCCTATACAGAGACTTCATTATTTATTTGAATCATAGCCTCAAGCAGGCTGATACCCATCACTGGTATATTCCAATACAGGTCTGCAGGTGGCAGCACTGTATTGGAATACAGTGAATAGTGTGTTCTGTGATGGATATACACCCATCACAAAATACAATTAGCAATCTAATTTCGGGGGCTCGGGCCGAACACATCGGGATGCTCGGGTGCTCTACCGAGCACCCGAGTATAATGGAAGTCAATGGGAGAACACAGGCATTAAACCAGGCACCCCCTGCTCTGAAGAGGGGAGGGTGCCTGGTTCATAGGAAAAGGTCAGAAATTAATGGAAACACCACCGAAATGGTTCGGGAACAGCAGGGGAGAATGTCTGGATGCATCTTGAACTCCCAGGTCGCTGCTGGGAATGATGTTATCTGAGTAGTACGCCACTTTTACAGACTGAAAATAATATGCACAAAACCGAAGATAAAATTGATTTTAGAGGAAAAAGTGTTAGGAAACATGCTTTCCTGTATATTTACTTGTATATAAAGTGCAAGTGCTGCCAAAAATTACAAGGAAGAGGCACTCCGATACATTCTATATATCACATAAAAGAGGGCCTCATTCACAATGTGGTACAATTGTTCATGTAGTGGGACTCATACACTCATAAAGCCTATGCACTAAGTGAAAGGGCTTCCAAAAATTACAAGGAACCGGCACTCCAATACACCCTTTGTTACACATAAAAGAGGGCATCATACACAGCCTTGGAAAATTATGATTGATGGCCTGCTGGTGACCCTCAAAAACATTTGGAACAAGGGCCTGCTGATCTGACAATCTAAAACATTACGGGCGAGGGCCTGCTGCCGCTTTGGTGACTCTAGATAACCTGGGGCCAATCGCACGTCCCCGTGATGGCGACGATCCATTCAGATGTCTGCCCTATCAACTTTCAATGTTATTTTCAGCCCAAACCATTTAGATCATGGGTAACTGGGGAATCATGGCTCGATGTGCGGGCCTGCAGGTAAACTGACCGTGTAAAAGATTGTAGGTTAAGGCCTGCTGGTGAGCTGACCCTGTAAAAAATTATATGCGAGGGCCTGCTGGTGAGCTGACCCTGTAAAAAATTATATGCAAGGGCCTGCAAGTGATCTGACTTTGTAAAAGATTTTAGGTGTGGGCCTGCAGGTGAGCTGACCCTGTAAAAGATTTTAGGTGCAAGCCTGCAGGTGAGCTGACCCTGTAAACAATTGTAGGTGAAGGCCTACTGGTGAGATGACCCTGTAAAAAATTATATGCGAGGGCCTGCTGGTGAGCTGACCCTGTAAAAAATTATATGCGAGGGCCAGCTAGTGAGCTGACCCTGTAAAAGATTTAAGGTGCGGGTCTGCTGGTGAGCTGACCCTGTAAAAGACTTTAGGTACGGGCCTGATGGTGAGCTTACCCTCTAAAAGGTTGTAGGTGAGGGCCTGCAGGTGAGCTGACCCTCTAAAACATTATATGCGAGGGCCTTCAGGTGAGCTGACCCTGAAAAAGATTTAAGGTGCTGGCCTGCTGGTGAGCTGACCCTCTAAAAGATTTTAGGTGCGGAGCTGCTGGTGAGCTGACCCTCTAAAAGGTTGTAGGTGAGGGCCTGCAGGTGAGCTAACCCTCTAAAGCATTATATGCGAGGGCCTTTAGGTGAGCTGACTCTGTAAAAGATTGTAGGTGAAGGCCTACTGGTGAGATGACCCTGTAAGACATTATAGGCGAGGGCCTGCTGGTGAGCTGACCCTCTAAAAAATTATATGCGTGTGCCTGCTGGTGAGCTGACCCTGTAAAACATTATATGTGAGGGCCTGCTGGTGAGCTTACCTTCTAAAAAAGTATATGCCTGCTGGTGAGCTGACCCTGTAAAAGATTTTAGGTGAGAGCCTGCTGGTGAGCGAACCCTGTTAAAGATTTTAGGTGATGGCCTGATGGTGAGCTGACCCTCTAAAAGGTTTTAGGTGCAGGCATGCAGGTGAGCTGACCCTCTAAAAGGTTGTAGGTGAGGGCCTGCTGGTGAGCTGACCCTGTAAAAGATTTTAGGTGCGGGCCTGCTGGTGAGTTGACCCTGTAAAAGATTTTAGGTGCGGGCCTGCTGGTGAGTTGACCCTGTAAAAGATTTTAGGTGCGGGCCTGCTGGTGAGCTGACCCTCTAAAAGGTTGTAGGTGAGGGCCTGCAAGTGAGCTTACCCTCTAAAACATTATATGCAAGGGCCTGCTGGTGAGCTGAACCTGTAAAAAATTTTAGGTGCGGACCTGCTGGTGAGCTGACCCTGTAAAAGATTTTAGGTGCGGGCATGCTGGTGAGCTGACCTTGTAAAAGATTTTAGGTGCGGGCCTGCTGGTGAGCTGACCCTCTAAAAGGTTGTTGGTGAGGGCCTGCAAGTGAGCTGACCCTGTAAAAGATTGTAGGTGAAGGCCTGCTGGTGAGCAGACCCTGTAAAACATTATATGTGAGGGCCTGCTGGTGAGTTGACCTTGTAAAACATTATATGCAAGGGACTGCTGGTGAGCTGACCCTGTAAAAGATTTTCGGTGCGGGCCTGCTGGTGAGCTGACCCTGTAAAAGATTTAAGGTGCGGGCCTGCTGGTGAGCTAACCCTGTAAAAGATTTTAGGTGCGGGCCTGCTTGTGAACTGACCCACTAAAAGGTTATAGGTGAGGGCCTACAGGTGAGCTGACCATCTAAAACATTATATGTGAGGGTCTTCAGGTGAGCTGACCCTGTAAAAGATTTAAGGTGCAAGCCTGCTGGGGAGCTGACCCTGTAAAAGATTTTAGGTGCGGGCCTGCTGGTGAGCTGACCCTGTAAAAGATTTTAGGTGCTGGCCTGCTGGTGAGCTGACCCTCTAAAAGGTTGTAGGTGAGGGCATGCAGGTGAGCTGACCCTCTAAAAAATATGCGAGGGCCTGCTGGTGAGCTGACCCTGTAAAACATTATATACGAGGACCTGCTTGGTGAGCTGACCCTGTAAATAATTATATGCGAGGGCCTGCTGGTGAGCTGACCCTGTAAAAGATTTTAGGTGCAGGCCTGCTGGTGAGTTGACCCTGTAAAAGATTTTAGGTGCGGGCCTGCTGGTGAGCTGACCTTGTAAAAGATTTTAGGTGCGGGCCTGCTGGTGAGCTGACCCTCTAAAAGGTTGTAGGTGAGGGCCTGCAAGTGAGCTTACCCTCTAAAACATTATATGCAAGGGCCTGCTGGTGAGCTGAACCTGTAAAAGATTTTAGGTGCGGGCCTGCTGGTGAGCTGACCCTGTAAAAGATTTTAGGTGCGGGCATGCTGGTGAGCTGACCTTGTAAAAGATTTTAGGTGCGGGCATGCTGGTGAGCTGACCCTCTAAAAGGTTGTTGGTGAGGGCCTGCAAGTGAGCTGACCCTCTAAAACATTATATGCGAGGGCCTTCAGGTGAACTGACCCTCTAAAAGATTGTAGGTGCGGGCCTGCTGGTGAGCTGACCATCTAAAAATTTATATGCGAGGGCCTGCTGGTGAGCTGACCCTGTAAAAGATTTTAGGTGCGGGCCTGCTGGTGAGCGAACCCTGTTAAAGATTTTAGGTGCTGGCCTGATGGTGAGCTGACCCTCTAAAAGGTTGTAGGTGCAGGCATGCAGGTGAGCTGACCCTCTAAAAGGTTGTAGGTGAGGGCCTGCAGGTGAGCTAACCCTCTAAAACATTATATGCGAGGGCCTTCAGGTGAGCTGACCCTGTAAAAGATTTTAGGTGCGGGCATGCTGGTGAGCTGACCTTGTAAAAGATTTTAGGTGCGGGCATGCTGGTGAGCTGACCCTCTAAAAGGTTGTTGGTGAGGGCCTGCAAGTGAGCTGACCCTCTAAAACATTATATGCGAGGGCCTTCAGGTGAACTGACCCTCTAAAAGATTGTAGGTGCGGGCCTGCTGGTGAGCTGACCATCTAAAAATTTATATGCGAGGGCCTGCTGGTGAGCTGACCCTGTAAAAGATTTTAGGTGCGGGCCTGCTGGTGAGCGAACCCTGTAAAAGATTTTAGGTGCTGGCCTGATGGTGAGCTGACCCTCTAAAAGGTTGTAGGTGCAGGCATGCAGGTGAGCTGACCCTCTAAAAGGTTGTAAGTGAGGGCCTTCAGGTGAGCTAACCCTCTAAAACATTATATGCGAGGGCCTTCAGGTGAGCTGACCCTGTAAAAGATTGTAGGTGAAGGCCTGCTGGTGAGCAGACCCTGTAAAACATTATATGCAAGGGCCTGCTGGTGAGTTGACCTTGTAAAATATTATATGCAAGGGACTGCTGGTGAGCTGACCCTGTAAAATATTTTCGGTGTGGGCCTGCTGGTGAGCTGACCCTGTAAAATATTGTAGGTAAAGGCCTGCTGGTGAGCAAACCCTGTAAAAAATTATATGCGAAGGGCATATATGCGATGGCATTATATGCGACGAATAAGCATGTGTTGATATGATGGAAGAGAAAAAGGAGGATGAGAAAAGTAAGATTCAACTATATACCCTTGTTTGTGGTGGAAGGGGTGCATGGGAATACAGTGTATTCGGTACATTATAAACAACACATTTAAAGTGCTATTATGTTCATCAGCTTTCCTCTAGTGGAGTCGAGAAGTCATGGTCAATCCAGGCCTTGTTCATTTTTATAAGCCTGTCAGCATTTTCAGTTGACAGGCGGATACGCTTATCTGTAATAATGCCACCAGCAGCACTAAATACCCGCTCAGACAAAACGCTGGCGACAGGGCAGGCCAGCACCTCCAAGGCTTAGAGCGCCAGTTTGTGCCATGTGTCCAGCTTGGACACCCAGTAGTTGTAAGGCACTGAGGGATCATTGAGGACGCTGACACGGTCTGCTATGTACTCCTTCACCATCTTCCAAAATTTTTCCCTCCTTGTGACACTAGGCCACGTATCAGGGTGAGGGTGCTGGCGGGGTGTCATGAAACTGTCCTAGGCTTTGGAGAATGTTGCCCTGTCTCTGTTGGAACTGCTGTGTGTTCCCCTTGTCTCCCCTCCTCGGTTGGCCAAGGAACTACTGACTCTGCCGTCAGCGTTGTCAGATGGAAATTTTTGGAGCAATTTTTCAACAAGGATCTTCTGGTATTGCACCTTTTTGCTCGTCCTCTCCACCAGAGGAGTGAGAGATGAGAGGTTCTCTTTGTAGGGGGTTTGAGAAGGGTGAACAATCAGTAATCCGTGTTGTCTAAAATGCGTATAACGAGCGGGTCGCGGGAAAGGCAGCCTAACATGAAGTCAGCCATGTGTGCCAGAGTACCAACAGGCAAGACTTCGCTGTCGTCATCAGGAGGATCACTCTCAATCTCCTCATCCTCTTCCTCCTCTTCTGCCCACCCACGCTGAACAGATGGAATTAAACTTCCATGGGTACTAACCTCTGGAGCGGAGGCAACTGTCTCCTCCTGCTCCTCCACTTCATCGTCCAATTTGCGCTGAGAAGACGAACTGAGGGTGGTCTGGCTATCACCCTGTGTTATGTCTGACCCCATTTCCACCTCTATTACATGCAAAGCGTCGTCCTTAATTGTGAGCAGCGAGCTTTTGAGTAGACACAGAAGTGGGATGGTTAAGCTGATAATAGTGTTATCGCCGCTCACCATCTGTGGTGATTCCTCAAAGTTTCTTTAAACCTCACAGAGGTCAGACATCCATGCCCACTCATCGCTTGTGAATAGCGAAAGCTGACTGGAAAGGCGATGACCATGTTGCAGCTGGTATTCCACTACTGCCCTCTGCTGCTCACAACGCCTGGCCAACATGTGGAACGTTGAGTTCCAGTGAGTGCTCACGTCGCACAACAGCCGGTGAGCTGGCAATTTCAAGCGCTGCTGCAGTGTTGACATACCAGCTGAAGCTGTCGATGACTTGCGGAATTGTGCACACATGCGGCGCACCTTCACCAGTAGCTCAGGCAAATTGGGGTAGGTTTTGAGAAACCGCTGAACCACAAGGTTGAACACGTGGGCTCGGCATGGGATGTGCCTGAGCTTGCCGAGCTCCAAAGCCGCCACCAAGTTAAGGCCATTATCACACACAACCTTGCCTGGTTGTAGGTTGAGTGGCGAGAGCCACAGCTCACTCTGGTCTCTTATTTCTGGCCACAGCTCTGCGGCGGTGTGCTGTTTGTCCCCTAAGCATATCAGCTTCAGCACGGCCTGTTGACGCTTCCCCACTGCAGTGCTACTCTGCTTCCAGCTACCGCCTGATGACTGACTGGTGCTGCACACGGATAAATCGGAGGTTGAAGTGGAGGAGGAGGTGGAGGAGGAGAAGTGGGGATTGGAGCCACTAAAGTAGGTACTGGCAAAAACCCAGATTGACGTAGGGCCCGCAATCCTTGGCATCGGTAGCACCTGTGCCATCCCAGGGTACGTCTCGCTCCCGTGCCATCAGGGAAATGTAGCATCCGTGCCGAATGCACTTGTCCATGTGTTTATGATTAAGTGGACCTTCCCAGAAACTGCGTAGGTCAGGGCACGTGTGATGTTAGGGGACACATGTTGGTGTAAGGCGGGCACGGTACAACTTGAAAAATAGGGGACTGTGTAATGCGGGACGGCCGACGACATCAGGCTGCACAAGCCTAAATGGCAACATTTCCAGGGCCAGTAATTTGGAAAGCTGCACATTTAGTGCTATGGCCTGTGAGTGGGTAGCTGGGTATTTTCGCTTGCATTTAAAGGTCTGGGGTAAGAACATTTGGACACTGCACTGGGACACGGAAGTGGATGTGGTCGCTGATGGTGCTTGCAAAGGTCAAGGTGCAGGGCGGGAGGCATCCGGGCCTGCGCCTTTGACAGGGGATTGGCCAGAACGTAACATAGAGGAGGCTGTGGCGTGACCCGCAGACACAGATTGTGGACCCAGGCGTTCGTCCCCCTTATTACGGTGCTTTGATGCCATGTGGCGGATTATGCTGGTGGTGGTGAGGTTGCTAGTGTTCACGCCCCAGCTCATTTTCTTATGGCACAGGTTGCAAACTACTATTCTTTTGTCGTCCGCACTTTCCTCAAAAAAGCGCTATACTGTGGAACATCTACCCCTTGGCAAGGAAGATTTCCGCAAGGGGGTGCTCAGTTGAACAGTTGTATGCCTGTTTGGTGTGGCCCGCTTTCTCCCTTTTGGCACCCCACTGCCTCTTCCAGCCTGTTGTGTTGCTGAAGCTCCCTTCCCCTCTGTACTGCTGTCCTCGCTCGGCTTTCCACTTTCCCAGGTTAGGTTAGTGACCTCATCGTCCACCGCCTCCTCTTCCACTTCCTCACTCTGATCATCCTCCTGATTTGTTGACCTAACCACAACCTCATTGATTGCCAACTGTGTCTAATCCTCTTCATCAACTTCTTGAGACAGTAATTGCGGTTGACTCATTGGCAACTGCGTCTCATCATCATCCACCTCATTAAATACTAATTCCCCACCGTCATGTTCTTGTGACTGTGGATGCTCAAGAGGTTGGTAATCAGAGCACAAGATCTCATGTCCCTTTTTCAAGCATGCTTGGCAAGAGGGCCAAATCAAGTAATGGCGATAAAAAGCGGTCCTCAGAATATCCAGATCACTTGTTTTGCCAGACTGTACATGGTGGGAGGAAGGAGGATCAGGGTGAGGATTGTGTTGACCAGACTCCTGGCTACGGAGACTGGACTTGGTGGAAGACAGGGCGGTGCTTAACCGGCTGGAAGCATTATCTGCTGCAATCCAACCGACCACCTGGTCGCACTGGTCTGACTTCAAGAGTGGTGTCCTGCACCGCCCTGCAAACTGGGACATGAAGCTAGGTATCGTGAATGATTGTTGTTCTTGTGCTCTGGCAGCAGGCACAGTTACTCCGCGGCCTCTGCATGCACCATCAGCATCACGGCCACTTTCCATTCCCTTACTGCTTGCCTTCTTCATTTTAAATGTGATATATGCTTGAAAGTATGTCACACGTATAGTAGCAAAAGATTTGGAAGTGTATGTACAAAAAAATTTACAAAGGTATTTGTGATTAGGAAACGTTATACAGGTAATGTCGCTGTTCGCAGTGTCTACGGAAAAAGGTACACTGGATGTCACTGATATTTTAGGGATGCGCACACTTTAAACAGGAGATGTGACGTGGATAATTTAACTGTCCGCAGTGGATACCGTCTACGGAAAAAGTACACTGGATGTCACTGATATTTTAGGGATGCGCACACATTTAACAGGAGATGTGGCGCGGATAATTTAACTGTCCGCAGCGGACAACATCTACGGAAAAAGTACACTGGATGTCACTGATATTTTAGGGATGTGCACACTTTAAACAGGAGATGTGGTGCGGATAATTTAACTGTCTGCAGCGGACACCGTCTACGGAAAAAGTATACTGGATGTCGCTGATATTTTAGGAATGCGCCCAGGAGATGTGACGCAAATAATTTAACTGTCCGCAGTGGCCTATTGCACAGTATTTAGCGCAGGATGCGCTAAAAATATATAATGCTGCTGTCTCACACAATAGTCCTTAAAAGGACTTTTGGGTCTTTGAAAATCTGTTTGTATAAAAATCTTCCTATTACACTGCCTACACTGTCTGTCCCTTCCTATGCACAGCTCTCCCTAACACTGAGCAATTTAGAGCAGGTTGCGCTACAAACATATATTGCTGCTGTCACACACAATAGTCCTTACAAGGACTTTTGGTTCTCTGAAACGTTTTTGTACAAAAGAATATTCAATTACACTCCCTACACTCTCTGTCCCTTCCTATGGTCAGCTCTCCCTGACTACGAATGAGCCGAACTTGCGTCATCGGGTACTATATACACTGCGATCAAATGGCTGGCACTCCACTTATGGATACACTTTTGGTGCTCAGTGATGGGGAATATCCCAAAGTTAGGCCTCTTACACACGAACATTTTATTTTTTCCTTTTCCGTTCCGTTTTTTGCGTTCTGTAGACGGACCATATACGGAACCATTTATTTCAATGGATCCATAAATAAAACGGAAGGTACTCTGTATGCCTTCCGTTTCCGTATTTCCGTTTTTCCATTCCGTTCAAAGATAGAACATGTCCTATTATTGTCCTCATAACGGACAAGGATAGTACTGTTCTATCAGTGGTCAGCTGTTCCGTTCCGCAAAAAACGAAATACACACGGACGTCATCCATAGTTTTTGCGTATCCGTTTTTTGCAGATCGCAAAATACTGAAAAAGTCATATGGTCGTGTGCAAGAGGCCTTATGAGGTAGAAAATTCAGGGCACACAAAATATAGGCAAATTCAAAATTACATTTTTATTGTAGCCACCATTAGTTTTCAATACATAAGGCCAACGTTTCAGTCCCTCCCGGACCTTGTTCACGGCCTAAAAGAACATAATATATATTTTAAAAAACTCCAATGCCAATGCCAATACTCAAGATATAATATAATCATGAAAACTAAGGAGCAAAGAATAAAAAATAAATTGAACATAAAAACAAAAACAAAAGTAATAGTGTATCGTGTAAAGACATAATCAAATGCCAAACATATAGGAAAGGGGGTCTTTCCAAAATTTAATTAAAATAAGTAGATGCACTTTGACCATTGTAGCAAGGTTGAATATTGAAGGTAAGATTGGGGGAGGGCAAAGAGAGAAAGAAAAATGAACAAAAAGATGAGAAAAAGAAAAATGGCGTTAGAGTAAGGAAATGTGAAAAAAACTAAGAACTAACTAAGGAAGAGAAAGAAAAAGAAAAAGAAGGCTGAGACAAGAGACTAGACATATAGCATATAGTGTATAGTATGCATACAATTGTGTTTGTGAGGGGTGGAACATGTCTAAATAGCAGGTACAAGTCACAAACATATGTTGGTTCCATCGATGACAATGTATGGTGCTCTAATAATGTATGGCTTCTGGCATTACAGTGAAGGCAATACTCACCTGTACGTTTATTGGCTGCTACGCAGCCAAGAAACGTGTGGGGAGGAGACTCGAGCATAGTGCTCGAGCACAAGCATGCTCGATCATCACTACTGGCTATAGTCACCCAGGGTGACTTAAAAGAAAGTTTTTAAAAGTATAATAAAAAAAAAGTTCAAATCACTCCCCTTTGCCCAAAAAATTAAATAAAAAAATCATAGGCATCTCCGCATCCTAAAATGTCCATACTATTAAAATATAACAATATTTATCCTATACGGCAATAATAAAATAAAAATAGCCAATTCGCCATTTTTTGTAACTTTACCTTTGTCAGAGTGTATGGGGAGGGGAGGAACACCAGAATGACAACAGAAGGAAAATGACCAGGAACTAGGCCTCAAGGCTAGGGCAAGGGAAATGGTGACCACCCTACACCTAGCCCTAACTCCTGTCAGTATGAATAAACCCTGATGGTGAGAATATTCATTCTAAGCCCTAATAACCCTAAAAATCCCTAGGATTAGTGACAGGGTCTGAGACTACTGGTTCCTTCCCAGATGAACGAACCAGCATCTCCCTGAGGCCTAAGAAACAACAAGCAAATGGGAGCAACAAAATACCAAGAGAAGTACACTTATCTTCAATAGAAAATGGATGAGCAGCAACTCATATGAGGACCACACACCAGCTCTTCCAACTCCAGGCAGAGAATATCAACCGCATGGTATGAAGTGTAGGTCCAGACTAAATAGAGGAGAAGTAATGACCACAAGCTACACCTGAGACAAGAGGTGTGATCAGTACCAACAACAACACTGCAACAAGTTAAAACAGATATGCTGTCAGATAACCTAACGTGCAGACAGTCTCTCAGATCTTCTAACCTCTGTCACTGGAGGGACCATGACAACCTCCCCCAGAAAATTGAATAAAAAGGATCTCACACACTTCAAGATGATATTGGGGGAAAGTGCAGATCACCCCGCAAAAAATAAGCCCTTACACAATTCCATAGACATAAATATAAAAATGTTATAGGGGTTAGAATATGGTAATATAAGTCTTACATTTCTTTTCATTATTAAAACACAACAAAAACTATACAAGTGTGGTATTGTTGTAAACCATACTGACCTGGAGAATGAGGGTACTCTAACAGGTGGAATTTATTTTCCAGCTCCCTACTACTTCATATGCAATATTAAATGGTCCCATTAGAAAGTACAACTTATCCTGCAATTAAAAAAAGGACCATTTGTGTAATATACTTTAATTACTAAAATTGTACATTTCTATTAGAAATATAGCTCTAAAGTGAATCTTTCTGAGTCTCTGCAACCTTCCCTGTCTTCTGTTTACAGTAGTGTCGAGCAATTCTCCACAGTTAATGAAGCAGAAGAAATGTATGATTTCAGTAATGTAGGTATATTACAAAAATGGGCAGTATCAAAAATGGGCAATATTTTAAAAAAAGATTGCCAATTACTCTTTAAAGTTTTTTTGTATGACGCATATATATATATATATATATATATATATATATTTATATATATATATATATATATATATACAGTCATTAGCTTCTTTCATATTTATATGATGCTTTGTATATGCTGGATATTCTTTTAGTTCTTTTTTAGCAGAATGTCAACAGCACAATTTACAGTGATATTGCTTTATTTCTACTTCTGAAATTTCACATGGCCAATGTTTGTATATTTTTTTCATTTTATTCTTGTTAAAAGCTTCACTAAAATTATTGAAATACAAAAATGATGGTCTCAGTTTCTGCAGATGTGTGTGCCATGTTAGCAGTAATTTAAACAATTGGGAATGGGCAAAAAAGTCAGAAGGCTTTTAGTGCTAATGTAGTACTAATAACCAGGAGTTCCACTGTAAAAAGAGGAGAAAGGAGAAAGATTATTTCCTCTGAAGTAAAAAAAAAAAAATTACTACTGAATATGAGTCATTACTGAGTTCTGTTAAGGTGCCTTCACATGCGGCTGATTTTGCTGCCAAAATTGCTGTGACTGTAGATCAGTTCCATTCATCTAAATGGGGTAGTGTTGGTGGCAAAAACATGGATCTCTGCAAGCCCCATTCAAACTAAAAGAATCGATTTTCAGGCGCAGAAATTTCTGCATCAAAATCTGTTGCATGTGAAGACACCCTTAAAGTGTTACCAATTCATTTCAGCTGTCTCTACATTGTATCTAATATGTCCAATTCAAGGGTCACCACTGGTGTTGAGCAAAGTGGACTTCGATCCGAATTTCAGGATAAATTTGATTTGCCGCGAAGCCGAATTTCCTCATGCTTCATGGTAGCGAATCAATTTAACCTGAAATAGTGTAAAAAATTTTTAAAAAAAAATACGTACCTGAACCATTTGCTCACGACGGGCCGGGGCACCGCCATCTTGCTTGAAAATCTTACACAACATCCCGTGCATGGTGAAGTATGACGTAACAACGCCAGTCGGTGTGATGATGTCATTATGGGCAGTACAAGATTTCACACTAGATCTTCAAGCAAGTATGATATTTTTTTATTTTTTATTTGACACTCTGTTATTTATATCAGATGCTGCGATCATGTATGAACGCGGCATCTGAAGGGTACAATGATGGGGAACGGCACAATCAATGCTCCCTTTCATTGCACCCACTATTACAAAGTAATTAGTAACAAAGCAAATTTTTGGGTAAAATTTGTCAAAGCAGCAGAATCGAACTTTTGAATAATTCACTCATCGCTAATCACCACCCTGCTTTCCTCAGCTCAGGACTGACATATCTGCATTATTAGATTTGCTGGAATTTAGGATAACTGGGTGGTAAACACTTAGGTTGCTGTCCTCTTCTATGAAGATAAAGTCTTCCCCTATCTCCCAGAAATAGATATTTAAAGAGGTTGTCCAGCCTTTTCCTATACTCAGGATAGGTCATCACTAGCTGATAGGTGGGAATGAAGGGTGCTGGACTATTCTAGTATTTTTTAAAGAAGCTGGACAATCCCCTTAAGAGTTAGCTTTTTATATAGGAGGACAGGCCGGTATCAGGGCATGCGGCGTTTGTGCGTATCCTTATGACAAATTTGATGTCTGAACAGGCAGCGTTTTAGCATATCCCTAAAACAAATCCAAAGTCAAGGCAAGCAGCAGAGGATCGGGGTCAGTAAACAGGCAGAGTTCATACACTGGTAGACAGACAAAAAAAATACACCTTCACTTGGACGAGCAAACTAGTATACCTAAACTCAGGCAAAGGGTTGGAACAAAGTGCCCAGTATAAATAGGAGAGGTTATCAGCACCTTAGACAGCAGCTGGAACAGAAAGCAAAGGGGAAGGTTAACCTTTGCAGTACCGCAGAGAAGTTTCATTGAATACTAGACCCAATACATACAGGGTGAGTGGAGGTATGCCAGCACTTGCCTTGGATAGTGGGGCAGCAGTGGACATGGGTTGCCAGTGCAACAGAAGACTTTAGAAGAGGATGTAGGAAGGTGTCTGCACAGAAGTGATTTGCGACAGCATTACAGTAAAAAAAAATATACAGTATATTTAAATATAAAGATAGAAACGGAAGTTTATAAAAAATGCAAACGGAACAATTTTTTACTTTTTTATTTTATTTACCTGTGCATTGACTCATTCAGTGATATAGACTTAACAAAGAACTTGGGACACTGTCCAAGGAAATGACAATCTACAAAAATCAGATGTTGCTGCAGGGAGTTATCTAGATTCTTAGATATACTGTACAAGAAAGTGGGTCATTAATTTCTTATGCTTAAGGCAAGAGTAAGAATGAACTATTAGGAAAGTATACTCTTCTAAGATGATAGATGCCCGTGACGAGAACATATTCCTACTACTTTACAAATCATTAGTCAGACCACACATGGAGTACTGTGTACAGTTCTGGGCTCCAGTGAACAAGGCAGACATAGCAGAGCTGGAGAGGGTCCAGAGAAGGGCAACTAAAGTAATAACTGGAATGGGGCAACTACAGTACCCCGAAAGATTATCAAAATTAGGGTTATTCACGTTAGAAAAAAGACGACTGAGGGGAGATCTAATTACTATGTATAAATATATCAGGGGTCAGTAAAGAGATCTATCCCATCATCTATTTATCCCCAGGACTGTGACTGTGACGAGGGGACATCCTCTGCGTTTGGAGGAAAGAAGGCTTGTACACAAACATAGAAGAGGATTCTTTACGGTAAGAGCAGTGAGACTATGGAACTCTCTGCCTGAGGAGGTGGTGATGGTGAGTACAATAAAGGAATTCAAGAGGGGCCTGGATGTATTTCTGGAGCGTAATAATATTACAGGCTATAGCTACTAGAGAGGGGTCGTTGATCCAGGGAGTTATTCTGATTGCCTGATTGGAGTCGGGAAGGAATTTTTTATTCCCCTAAAGTGAGGAAAATTGGCTTCTACCTCACAGGGTTTTTTTGCCTTCCTCTGGATCAACTTGCAGGATAACAGGCCGAACTGGATGGACAAATGTCTTTTTTCGGGCTTATGTACTATGTTACTATGATATTTTAAACATCAAGCTTGAGAATTAATTTCATTCACTTAGAATGCATTAAATACATTTCAAGACTAAGACAGAGCGCAGGCTTTCCCCCAGTACATCAAATGGAATTGATCGTGTTTAGAGCTCAGCTTGTGTACATTATGCCTTCAATTACTGTCCAAGAATTTTGCTCAGGCATACCTTCTGATCTTCAGTCCTATACTGGCATCTTGTGTTAAAAAAGAATAACTACAAAGACAGTGACACCTTTTCAATTAAGGAAAAAAATCCCTTAAAGGGAATGCGTCCTCAAACAGATTTCATCTTTTAAAAGGGTTCTCCGGGAATTAAGAAAATTAAAATACTTAAATATTACTTTATAATAAATACAGTCAGGTCCATAAATATTGGGACATCTACACAATTCTAACATTTTTGGCTCTATACACCACCACAATGGATTTGAAATGAAACAAACAAGATGTGTTTTAACTGCAGACTGTCAGCTTTAATTTGAGGGTATTTATATCCAAATCAGGTGAACAGTTTGCATAAGTGCCTCCCACTTGTTAAGGAACCAAAAGTAATGGGACAGTGTGTTATTCCCTCATTATCCCAATTACAATGAGCAGATAAAAGGTCCAGAGTTCATTTCAAGTGTGCTATTTGCATTTGGAATCTGTTGCTGTCAACTCTCAAGATGAGATCCAAAGAGCTGTCACTATCAGTGAAGAAAGCCATCATTAGGCTGAATAAAAAAAAATATCAAAGAGATAGCAAAAACATTAGGCATGGCCAAAATAACAGTTTTGAACATTCTTAAAAGAAGGAACGCACCGGTGAGCTCAGTAACACCAAAAGACCCGGAAGACCACAGGAAAACAGCTGGTGAAGAAAACACCCTTCACAACAGTTGGCCAGATCAAGAACACTCTCCAGGAGGTAGGTGTATGTGTGTCAAAGTCAACAATCAAGAGAAGACTTCACCAGAGTAAATACAGAGGATTTACCACAAGATGTAAACCATTGGTGAGCCTCAAAAACAGGAAGGCCAGATTAGAGTTTGCCAAAAGACATCTAAAAAAGCCTTCACAGTTCTGGAACAACATCCTATGAACAGATGAGACCAAGATCAACTTGTACCAAAGTGATGGAAAGAGAAGAGTATGGAGAAGGAAAGGAACTGCTCATGATCCTAAGCATACCTCCTCATCAGTGAAGTATGGTGGTGGTAGTGTCATGGCGTGGGCATGTATGGCTGCCAATGGAACTGGTTCTCTTGTATTTATTGATGTGACTGCTGACAAAAGCAGCAGGATAAATTCTGAAGTGTTTCGGGCAATATTTTCTGCTCATAATTAGCCAAATGCTTCAGAACTCATTGGACAGCGCTTCAGAGTGCAGATGGACAATGACCCAAAGAATACTGCAAAAGAAACTGAAGAGTTTTTTAAGGGAAAGAAGTGGAATGTTATGCAATGGCCAAGTCAATCACCTGATCTGAATCCAATTGAGCATGTATTTCACTTGCTGAAGACAAAACTGAAGGGAAAATGCCCCAAGAACAAGCAGGAACTGAAGACAGTTGCAGTAGAGGCCTGGCAGAGCACCACCAGGGATGAAACCCAGCATCTGGTGATGTCTATACGTTCCAGACTTCAGGCTGTAATTGACTGCAAAGGATTTGCAACCAAGTGTTAAAAAGTGAAAGTTTGATTTATGATTATTATTATGTCCCATTACTTTTGGTTCCTTAGCAAGTGGGAGGCACATACTCTGTAATTCCTACACCATTCACCTGATTTGGATGTAAATACCCTCAAATTAAAGCTGACAGTCTGCAGTTAAAGCACATCTTGTTTGTTACATTTCAAATCCATTGTGGTAGTGTATAGAGCCAAAAAATTATAAATTGTGTTGATGTCCCAATATTTATGGACCTGACTGTATATTTCCAAATATCTTTCATAATTTTTTATGGCTCAATTTGTCTGGGGAGCAATCATCAGGGTAAATAAAATGGCCGCTGTCCTACCAGTACACGCAGAACCTGTCCTAACCACACAGGAGGACAAGTTACTTCACAACACTGAGGTAAACAGCTGCCTCATCCTCCTCTACTTGTCAGGGATTATGATCCTGAATACAGATGATAAGAACTTTAGCTGAATCTCTGGGGAATTTAGTTTAGAGGAGACATGAAGTACAGAGAGGATGGACAGGACAGACTGTGGTGATGTGGAGCTGTGGTAATGGAGACTGCATACAAGTGCTGCTGCTCTTTACCCTCACCCTCCTCTCTGTACTTCATGTCTCCTCATCATTTCCATTCCCACGAGGAGGATGAGGCAGCTCTTTAGCTCAGTTTTGCTATGAAGGGGGCACAGTGGGCATTATTACTATAAAGGAGGCACAATGGGGATTATTATTATGAAGGGGACACAATGGGGATTATTACTATGAATGGGGCACAATGAGCATTTTTACTGTGAAGGGGGCACAATGGGGATTATTAATGTGAAGAGGGCACAAAAAGGGCATTACAACTGTGAAAGGGGCACAAAGAGGGCATAACTACTGTGAGGGGCACAATGTGGGCATAACTACTGTGAGGGGGCACACATCTGTACAAAACTTCTGTGAAGGTTGTACAATGAGGGCAATACTAATGTGAGGGGGTACAATTTTTTTTAAGTTTTGGGGGGGGTGCCAGAGAAAGAACCTGCCCCGGGTGCCAAACACCCTACCCACGCCACTGAATAGATCATTTGTGTGGACACAAAAATTACCATTTGCCAGCAGCAGATCATGCTGTCTAATCACGCTCTGCTGCTGGCAAACAATGAGTCTATATGGGGATGAGCTATAACATTAGTGATTGCTCCCCCCCATACTGTGGAGGAGATCACTGCATGTAAATCTAAAAGGAACCTTTAGGGACAACTCTGTGAATGTTTTTTTAGTGCCAGAGCCCTGACTTAAACCCAATTGACAGACTTGAAAATGGCTGTCCACAGACAGTCACCATCCAACCTGACAGCTTTAGAGCGTCTGATGAGAAGAATGGCAGAAACTTTCCAAATCCAGGTGTGCAAACCTTGTTGCATCATATCTAAGAAGACTGGAGGCTTCAACTTAGTACTCAGTAAAGAGTCTGAATACTTATGTCAATACAATATTTTAGTTTTTCCTTAAATAAATTAGAAAAGATTTAGAACATTCTGGGTTTACTTCTGAAGCATGCCTGAATATGCAATTGGTGGTGGTCTGTGCACTGTGAAACCTAAGGGGCGCTAGAACAAAGTATAGTGCCCCTTCATTTTCTGATTTTGAGATCTTTGGACAGTCTTCCATTAAAATCTCTCATGCACTGCAATGGGATGGTATGCCACAGTCTTACAACAGTGAATAGGAGATTCCAATGGCAGAACCAGATCAGCAATTTAGAAGATAAAGAAAGCAAGGAAGCACCCCAGTCCTTCATTCTAACATCCCTTGAAGGTGATACAACATGGAGCTCCATTGATGACACGCTATTTAGTACTAGTTAAAGCATGATGTCATGTAAACATAATTTATCAATACAATTACACCAGATTTCGAATGCAATGTTTGATAATACAGCATATCCTACAACAGATTATCACACTAGAGTAAGATAGCACGGTGTGCTTGTGTTACTAAAGGTCTGTTTACATGGGGCGATACAGAAGGCGATTGTTGGGAAGAAAGCGTTCCTTCTCAGCAATTACCTGCTCGTCAGTGGAGGAGACCGCTGCATTTACATGCAATAATCTCCTCCACAGTAAAAAGAGGAGTGATCACTAATGCAATTGCTCGTCCCCATATAAACTCGTTTGCCGGCAGCAGAGCATGTTTACACAGCACGATCCGCTGCCTGCAAACTATGTTTTTTTGTGTCCGCACAAATGAGAGTTTCGCTCATTCATCAGGTAATCGCCGGCACTATTAAACCACCAGATAATTGCTAAAAGCGTTCCTATGTACAGAGTTCATTTTAGGACATGGTTGGGTATCATAGTCAAGTATAAGAATATTGTCAGTGTGAGGCAAAATACTATTTCTGATTCTGACAACTGACTGACACTTGACTTTGATAAATGACACGTGACACCTGACTTTGATATAAAACTATAAATCTGACTTTGACTTTGAGGTCTGACTTTCTTCACAGGTCAGGGTCAAAGTCAGAATGAGTTATAGATTTACTGTTTATTTGTATGCTAAATCACACAGCGGAAGAAAGTCCATAGCTGACTATAGCTGAGCCTATAGATCTATGGTATGTGCAGTTGCATTAATAGGCATTTTACTTCTCTGAAATGATCATTTACTTATTTACCAGAGCTGATAAAGTTGTAAAAGAGCTTATAGCTCAGTGGTAAGATTGCTGCCTTATAAACCAAATATTTTTGCGTTCAAGACTAGTGTTAAGCACGAATTTTCGAATTACGAATATTTATTGCGAATATCGCAACTTCGAGAATTCATGAATATTTCGAATATAGTGCTATATAGTGCTATATATTCGTTTTTTCTAATATTCGTCTTTTTTTTTACTTGAAAAATCGGCGATGTAATGATCGCGTAATATGCGAATATTACACGATCAATACAGGCGTGGGTCAAAAAGGAATATATAGCACTATAGAATATAGAGCTATATATTAGTTTTTTAGAATATTCGTCCTTTTTTTCCATCTGAAGTTATGATTCCCCTTGCTTAAGTTGCTTGTCAAGCAACTTAAACAGGGAGGAATCATGACTTCAGATGGAAAAAAAGGACGAATATTCTAAAAAACGAATATATAGCACTATATTCTATAGTGCTATATATTCCTTTTTGACCCACGCCTGTATTGATCGCGTAATATTTGCATATTACGCAATCATTACATTGCAGATTTTTCTAGTAAAAAATGTAGAATATAACGAATATTCGAATTTGCGAATATTCACCGAATATTCTACAAAATATTTGCAAAATATCGCGAATTAGAATCTGACCCCTGCCGCTCATCACTATTCAAGACTAGTGTTAGGCGCGAATATTAATCGCGAACATCGGCACTTCTTGAATTTGTGAATATAGTGATATATATTCGTATTTTTGAATATTCTAGATTTTTTTTTTTTCATCTGAACCCATGATCCCTCTCTGCTTCTTGCTTGTGGCCAATGAGAAGGCTGCAATGTCTTTGTCTGAGCTTAGCAACATCCCTAGCAACCAATAGGAAAGTTGCCAACCCCTACTATATAAGAACTTCCCCAGCAGCCATTTTCTACAGTTTTTTTAAGTTCTGAGAGAGACAGCAGTGTCATTGCTGTGCTCTGTACTTTCCACTCATTACATTAGATAGATAGTTAGATAGCTTTTATATACTGTATAATACAGATAGTTAGTGGGAGATAGTCAGTGTAGGTTATATCCTGATATAGTGTAGCTGATAGGTTCTGCTGTCCATACATACATGCTACAGACATAGTCCTGTGATGTCACAACAATACATAGTGCACCAGTCAGTAATATGCAGTCAGACCTGCTAAAATGTGAAGTTTCACATATTTCGCCAAAATATGCGCATCATTAATTAGCGCAATCGCGAATATATTGGAGCACTCTATCTGCATATAAAGCCATTTTTAATGTTCTGCCGTGCCAACCATTTTCTCCAGTCTCAGGAAACTTCTAGCAGCTTGGAAAATGTAGCAAAAAGTAACCCACGCCTGTATTGCCGCGCTTTACGCGAATATAACATTGCCAATTTTCGCAATCAAGAAAATAATAGCGAATAATGACAAATATTCTACAAAATATTCGCGAGATATTGCAAATTCGAATATTGCCCCTTATCACTATTCAAGACCCTATAGAAACCTTTATAACAAAAATGTATTTTTAAACCGTAGCTAGGAGACGAATTGAAATGATGTTTGACTTTGATGTCTAACTTTTCTCATTGGTTAGCGTCAGAGTCAAAATGAGTTTTAGAGTTACTGTGTATTTGTCTGCTAAATCAGCTAGCTAACGAAAATCCATAATCACTTTGAACAAGTGAAACCTCTATTGCGCCCTACAGTAAGCAAACCTCCTATTGCACCCTAAAGTAAGTGAACTCCCTATTACATCCTAAAGTAAGTGAGCCCCGCTATTTATGATTTAGCAGACAAATACACAGTAAAGGTGGTGTGAGGCTTTGCTCTGGTAGGCAGGGTAAGAGGACGCAGTACAGAGGCAAAACAAGTTCGTAAATCAAAATGTCAGTGTTTATTCACACAAAAGGCAAAAGAAAAACGACTCATTACAGTCTTGTTGTTAATTCACAGAATGAAAAGTCCATAGAACAGACACGTCACCTTGCTAGCTGTTTTATCCCCGGCAGTCCACAGCAGGCTTTAGGGGGCCTGTTTCCCAGCGTTCAGCGCTCATGCGGCTCTCAACCTTCCAGCACAGCACCATGTTTCAGATCCCAAAATAGAGACTCAGCTGCTGAGCCCAGCTGCCTATTTAAAGGACAGCCAGGTGCTGCCAAAACCTGGACCGGTACTTAAACTCCGGCGGGTATTTGATCTCACCTGGCTGGAAATCAGCCCAGCTGCCCATGTTGGGAGGAAAATACCTGCTTTCCCAAACAAAACCCCTTGCTATATCACAGTGGATTTAGACGGGCTGACTGAGCGGCCGATTGTTAGGAAGGAAGAGTTCCTTCCCGACAGTCAGCTGCTCGTTCAATGAAGGAGACAGCGCATTTACATGCAGCGATCTCCTTCACTGTATGACAGCACGATCTGCAGCTCAGAAGCCATGATCGGTGGTGCCTGCACAAGCGACAGGATCACCCGATGAACAAGCGTTTGGCTCCCTCATCAGGTGATCTGCAGCACATTTAGATGGCCAGATGATCAGGAATAATTTGGACAATTATTGGTGCGTCTAAATGCACCTTAACTCTAAAACGCATTTTTATGCTGACCAGTTAGGAAAATCAGACATCAAAATCACACATCATTTCAATTGTCTCCTAACTAGGATTTAAAAATATATTTTTGTTATTTTAGAGGGTTTTGAATCCAAAAACGTTTTGGCAGCAGTCTTACCATCAAGCTATACGCACTTCTACAGAGCTATAAGCTCAGCTATAGTCAGCTATGGACTTTCTTTGGCTGTGTGATTTAGCATAAAAATAAACAGTAAATCTATAACTCATTCTGACCTGTGAAGAAAGTCAGACATCAAATTCAAACTCAGATGTCATTTATCAAAGTTAGATGTTGAGTCAGGTGTCAGAGTCAGGAGTCAGAATCAGGAGTCAGAGTCAGAACCAGGAGTCAGAATCAGCAGTCAGAGTCAGCAGTCAGAATCAGGAGTCAGAATCAGGAGTCAGAGTCAGGTGTCAGAGATAGCATTTTGCCTCACATTGAAATTATTCTAATACTTAACTATGATATGTGACCATGTCCTAAAATGAACATTGTACCTATGAACGTTCGTTAGGTATTATCTAGCGGATTCTCGGCCACGTAAAGTCTTAAAATCTATGTACACCTTTAGGAGCAATTTTGTTTATTACAGCATTGTACTTATTTTGAACAAAACTATTATTTTTTTCAATTGGTCCTTACTAAAAACATGGAATCATTTTTTCTGTACAGAGCTGACATGCTCTAGAAGCATCCTGTGGATTTTCTGTCTTTTCCCTCATCTGGAGAGCAGATGGACTTCTTATCTCTGCTTTCTGACATTGTAAACACTCATTAAAGCTCAGTCCTTTTCTTACTGATAAGAATAAAGCCTTAAATAAGTGTTTATGACCTCTCAGTAGTTTAGAGATAAAGGTTATTAAGCACAAAATGAAAGTGAAACTACCAGTTAGAAAAACAGTTGACAGGAACAAGCCTCTCTAGAATCGCAGGTGACGCATGCTGCAGTTTTTGTTCGGCCGCCTCTCGGCATGTTTGCCGTGCTGCGGCCACATCTCCCGTCCGTCCCCATTATAGTGAAAGAGGTCGGGCCGGACTTCCGGCAGCACACGAGTGCAAGCGTTAGTACGGATCTGGCAGGCTATTCCCCTGCTGGAACAGCCTGCCGGACGAACCTAACGCCAATGTGAAAGAAGCCTAAGGAAGTAGTGTCTAGGACAGGGTCATTTCAGAAGAACATTATAGGAGTACATCAGCACAGTTGCCCAAACATTTTTTTTTGTCAATAAATGTATTGCTGAACTCTAGTTTCCTGACTCGTTATAATTATTATGCCCAACATAATTGCACATTATCACTGTAAGTCTTTGTTATGAAGTTCTAAACAATATGCTTTCAAAATGTCATTGTTAATCATAAGTGTGACATGGATCACAGCTAAAATGAATCATAACTAGTCATGAACAGTTACCATGTTGGCTCATTGATGCTACTGTTGTGGTTGGAATTTTACAGTTTACAAGTAATCTGTAATCTGATGAACCCATCACACCATTAATCAGTCTTTAACAATCAACAGCAGTGATTCCCTTTACACAGCAGTCACAGCAATGCCTGAAAATTAGAAGCCTTGACATAAGTAGTGAACTTTCGCATTTTGGCTAAAATTTCAAATAATTCCTCAGATATCCAAATAGTTCAGTGACAGAAATCACTTTCAGTCCCAGCATTAACCCACTCTAAGCTGCAAATAAAAACGAAATACTCAAAATCTCCTAGCAACTGTCAGTAAAAAACTCATTGTACCCAGATGCTTTTTGTTTTTCAAGCAAGCCCCATTAATTTCTATGAGGCCGGGGCTCCATAAAAAATGCACAATATAGAGCAAGCTGCGATTTTTCCTGAACGCAAAGGTTATGCTTGAAAAACGTACATGTACACAGACCTATTGAAATGAAAGGGTCAGGATTCAGTCCAGATGCTACAGTGACTTGAAAAAGCATTCATACTCCTTGAACTTTTCCCAATTTTTTCATGTTACATAAAAGTATTTTATTGGAAATTTTATGTGATAAACCAACACAAAGTAGCAAGTATGTGTGAAGTGAAAAGAAAATTATACATGATTTTCGAAACAGAAACATTTGGAAAGTGTGATGTGCATTTGTATTCAGCCTCCTGTACTCTGATACCCCTGAATAAAATCCAGTGTGAGAAACTGCCTTCAGAAGTCACCTAATTAGTAGACTCCCTCTGTGTGTAATTTATTCTCAGTATACCTACAGTTGTTCAGTGAAAGCCTCAGAGGTTTTTTAGTGAATATTAGTGATCAAACAGCATCACACAAAACCAAGGAACACACCAGACAGGTCAGAGTTAAAGTTGTAGAGAAGTGTAAAGCAGGGCAAGGTTATAAAAAAAATATCCCAAGCTCTGAACTTGTCACAGAGCACTGTTCAATTCATCATCCAAAAATGGAAGGTGTACGGCACAACTGCAACCAAGACATGGCTGTCCACCTAAACTGACAGCCCAGGCAAGGAAAGCACTAATTAGAGAAGCAGCCAAGAGGCCCATGGTGACTCTGGAGTGGATGCGGAGATCCACGACTCGTAAGAGAATCTGTCCACTGGACAACTATTAGTCATGTACTCCACAAATCTTTATGGAAGAGTGGCAAGAAGAAAGCTGTGACGGACTGAACCGTCATTGGGGCTGCTGGAGAAGCCTGAGGGCCAGCCTCCTTCCTACAGACTATGGACCGAGAACTATGGAGACCCCCTAAGACCTTTTGGGGTTACAAGAAACTATGAACCCTGATTTATGTGTGTAATTTATATGCCACATATTTCCTATTGCCCAGTAAAAAAGGCATGGTGTGGATTCAGCAACACAAAACTCTGCACTGATACTCCCACTGATTGTGTTAGTGATGGGATTAAGATAGTTGATTAAAATAGCAGCTGACTCCTAGATGAGTAGATCACCATATGATACACTCAGGAGATAATCCCATCACATGTGTCTCCTCCCTCCCTATTCATTCATTATGGAGGGGGTGAAGATGTCTGTTTGCATGTTGTGTTTGTTAATTGTGTCACAGACAATGCCATTGTGTTTGTTGAATAGGGTTAGTTTTTGTGTTTAAACTGTAAAGGATTGGCTGCTATGTCATGTCCTCAGTTCCCAACCAGGTCCACAGGGGTGGTACCCTTGTTGGAAAATGTGTATATAAGTCAATGCTTGTGTGTTCAATAAAGAGTTCCTGTTTTACATTCAACATAGAGCCCCGCCTCATGTGTATGGGGATTGCTATATGCTGTATACTCCCCTGGCTATAACTCCTAGCTCTTGTAAGAGCTGTTCCTGCTCTCTGGATTTAGGAGAGGTTCACTCACTGGAGCCTGGAGCCTTGTCGTAGGTCCAGGGTAGTTAGGAGACAGTGAGACCTCAACAAAGCTTTGGCGGTTCGTGGCATCTGCAGTGCTTACGGTGTCAAGTGGAGTGCTTGGAGTCCTCGGGAAGCCCTAGGAGCAACCATCGACAGAGGTACCCGGTCGGGGTGCAAGGAGATCCGTTACAAAAGCCATTTTTGAAAGGAAGCCATAAGACACAGTATCCCATTTGCAGTTTTCCACAAGACATGTAGGGGACGGGGACACAGCAAACGTGTGGAAGAAGGTGATCTGGTCAGATGAGACCAAAGTTGGACTTTTTGGCCTAAATGCAAAATGCTAAGTGTGGTGAAAATCTAACACTGCACATCACCCTGAACACACCATCCCCACCGTGAAACATGTTGGTGAGAATGCTTTGCTTCACCAGGAAAGGGAAGCTGGTCAGAGTTAATGGGAAGATGGATGGCGCTAAATACAGGGCAATCCTGAAGGAAAACCTGTTACAGGCTGCAACAGACTTGAGAATGAGGTGGAGGTTCACCTTCCAGCATGTAAAGTGCTGACATAGGGAGCGGACTCCCTCTGTCTCCCAAATGCGATTGTGGGGTGCCGATGTGTGCGAAGGCTGGCTGGGGTCTCATGAAGGCCCCAGACCATCCTTGAGTAATTTCCAGCAAGGCTGGATGTCAGATGTCTATGTCAGAATAGCACTGACATTAAAATGCAATGCACTATAGGGATAGTGCATTGCATTTTAAAATTAATCAAAAATCTGTCTGTTACAGTCCCCTTGTGGGACTATTAAGTGGTAAAAAAAAGTAAAAAACAAAAAAAATTTATTCAATAAAAAAAACTCCCATAAAAAACTATGCTTTTTTTCCATTAAATTACGCTTTTCAATAAAAAAAATAAAAAAAAATATCTCCCCCATATGTTTGGTATTTTCCTATCCACAAGGACCCGGACTACATAAATATCATGTAAGGCTACTTTCACACTAGCGTTCGGAGCGGATCCGTCTGATGTTTCATCAGACGGATCCGCTCCGATAATGCAGACGTTCGCATCCGTTCAGAACGGATGCGTCTGCATTAAAACTTAGAAAATTTTCTAAGTGTGAAAGTTGTCTGAGCGGATCCGTTCAGACTTTACATTGTAAGTCAATGGGGAACGGATCCGCTTGAAGATTGAGCCATATGGTGTCATCTTCAAGCGGATCCGTCCCCATTGACTTACATTGTAAGTCTGGACGGATCTGTTCGCCTCCGCACGGCCAGGCGGACACCCGAACGCTGCAAGCAGCGTTCAGGTGTCCGCTCACTGAGCGGAGCGGAGGCTGAGCGCTGGCAGGCGGATGCATTCTCAGTGGATCCGCCTCCATTGAGAATGCATTGGGGCCAGACGGATGCGTTCGGGACCGCTCGTGAGCCCCTTCAAACGGAGCTCACGAGCGGACACCCGAACGCTAGTGTGAAAGTAGCCTAAATTATCCCCTATGGTGAACGCCGTAAAAAAAAAGAATAAAAAAAAAAGACAGAATTGCTCATTTATTCTTAGTTGTCACCGAAAAAAACCAATAACTAGCGGTCAAAAAGTGCCTTTTACTCCAAAATGATACCAATGAAAAATATAAGTGTCCTGCAAAAATCAAGCCCTCATACAACTCCATAGAAAGAAAATTAAGAAGTTATGGGTCTTGGGAAGCGGCAATTAAAAAATATATTTAGTATCACTGTATTCGTACTGACCCAGAGAATAAAGATATCATGGTATGTATACCGAAAAATTAACGCCGTAATTTATCTTTTTTAAACGTAAAAATGCAGTGGCAGTATTGTTGTTTTTCCCATTTCCCTCCCAGAAAGAGTTAATAAAAGTAAATCAGAAAGCTATGTGTACTCCAAAATAGAGCCATTACAAAATACAACTTGGCCCGCAAAAAACAAGCCCTCATAAAGCTATATAGATGGAAAAATAAAAAAGTTATAGCTCTTGGAACACGATGTTGAAAAAAGGAAGAAAAACGCTTGGTCAGTAAGCTTGGCCTTTGTAACTTTTTATATGCCAAAATCTGGTGTAGCTTAATTCATAAATAACTCCCCATACCCCCAATGTTTCAAGATAGAAAGTGGTGAGTGGGAAAAGTTCAGGGGTTCCATTTCAGACTTCACACTGGCAGGTCATGTTCACCATGACAGCTAAATTCGTTAGGCACTACCGCTCAGACTTCCTTGCTAACAATATTATTAAACTATACATTCTGAAATCTACTTACAAACTTAAAGGTTACATACCTGCAATTTCTAAATGTTTTTCAGACTTAATTTGGCAGATCAATCATGATGATGCCTTTCAGGGTATAGCTACACACCGATTTTTGGTGCAACATATGTCACGAAGCCTGTGTTGAGTCTAAGGCCCCTTTCACACGGGTGAGAATTCCGTGCTGGTACAATGCGTGAGGTCCGCACTGAATCCGGACCCATTCACCTCAATGGGGCTGTGTACATGAGCGGTGATTTTCACACATCACTTGTGCATTGCGTGAAAATCGCAGGAAGCTCTATATTGTGCGTTTTTCACTCAATGCAGGCCCCATCTAAGTGAATAGGGCTGCGTGAAAATCGCAAGCATCCGCAAGCAAGTGCGGATGCGGTGCGGTTTTCACACATGGTTGCTGGGAGACGATCGGGATGGGGACCCGATCTTTATTATTTTCCCATTGCATGGTTATAAGGGAAGATAATAGCATTCCTAATACAGAATGCTTAGTAAAATGTCCATTGAGGGGTTAAAAATAATAAACAAATTTAACTCACCCCATCCACTTGGTCGCCTAGCGGATCTCCTCTTCTTTCTACTTTCTTCAGGACCTGGCTAAAGGACCTTTGATGACGTCACTGCGCTCATCACATGGTCCATCACACGGCCCATCGCCATGTTGATGGGCCATGTGATGGACCATGTGATGAGCGCAGTGACATCATCAAAGGTCCCTTAGGCAGGTCCTGAAGAAAGTAGAAAGAAGAGGAGATCCGTTAAGTGGATGGGGTCAGTTCAATGTGCTTATTATTTTTAACCCCTCAATGGACATTTTACTAAGCATTCTGTATTAAGAATGCTATTATTTTCCATTATAACCATGTTATAAGGGAAAATAATAAAATCTACACAACACTGATCGCAAACCCGAACTTCTGTGAAGAAGTCCGGGTTCGGGTCTGGGTACCAAACATGCCTATTTTTCTCACCCACATGCAAAACGCATTAAAACGCTCTGCACTCTCGTGGAAAAATTGTGCATTTTCCCGCAAAGCACCCGCATCTTGTCCGGCCCTCACACGCGACGTCCGTGTGATAGAGGCCTAAGTATCACAGTGCAGCAAGGCTGCCATAGGAGTGAATAGGGTCGCAGCATGACTCGCACGTTTGCTGTAACCACGACACCCGAATCGCAAAAAATCCAGCAGTATTGGAGTTTTTGCAATCCCCGTTCATTCCTTTGGCAGCTCCACTACACTGCACTCTTGGTTTCGGACAGTTGTTGCTGCCAAAATTGCTGTTTAGCTGAACCCCGAATCTGGAGAATAAATTTGCTAATCTCTAAAGATGCAAATTGTGTCACATGTGTTTCTTCCCAACAATCGCCTGTTCGTCAGTGAAGGTGACTGCTGGATTTACTTGCAGCAATCTCCTCCACAGTATGGGCTGGAGCGACTGCTTGTCCCCTTACAGAATCATTGTTTGCTGGCAGCAGAGTGCTTTTTAGACAGCACGATCTGCTGGCCACCAATGATAATTTAGGTGGCCATGTTTCACTCATTCATCAGGTAATCGGTGGCACTTTGAAATGCGCCGACTATCGCTAACATTGGCAATAATCTGCCTGATAATGGAAGTGTAAAGGGGCTTTAAGGGTTATCCTAGAAAAAATAACGATGACTTAGCCTCAGGAACGTTCATGTGCTAAATTACTAACAGCTTTGGTTCTTAATGCAGGCTCCTGCTCCACAGCTGATGTCGGAGGAAACTCCAATCCTGGTAGTTAACCCTTTGATTGCCACAGTCCATACTGCTGCATGATCAAAGAAGACTCCTCACAACAAACAGAGACTGGGGGAACCATCTTCAGTCAGCCCTGAGGACCTAAAAAAGGCATGTCTGGTCAGTAAGTCTGCTGTTAGGGCACACTAATTGTATGTCATAGTGACACAGAACATGATGTATTACAACACAGGAGTATGCTAACACATTACAAGATTAAAATAAAATCATAAAATAGTAACCCCATAATGGGTTAAAAAAAATAAAGTGTTATAAATAATGTAATGAGAGAATAAAAAATGCAATTTTCTGCATAATGCACGTATCAAATTAAAATAAAGAACTATACATATTTGGTATCTACGTGACCTTAATAACCTGAAGAATTAATTTATTAGGTTATTTTGTGTGAAAGGATGGCATAAGAAATAAACAAAGGACAAAATCCCTTTTTCTTATATTTCCACAGCAAAAAATAATAAAAAATCACATAAATTACATCTTAATTTAAACGTACCAGCGAACAACACCAACAAATAAAAAATAAGGTCTCAGACAGCCACATCAATGGATGACATAAAAAAGTTATGACTACTGAAATGCAGAGAGGCAAAAAAGCAGAAATTACGCTGGTCCTTAAACCCATTTCAGGCCTGGCCATTAGGGGGTTAATGAAAGTTGACTTGGGTAATAAAAAATAAAGACACACAATGTGCAGCTAAACAAGCCGGGGCAATAAATAAACCCATCACAAAATGTCAATCTTGTTACAGTGTAATTAACATAAAATTCTAACTATAATATTATAATTTGAATTGAACCAAACAATAAAACACAAAAGAAATTAAACTTGACATTAACATATAAATGTCAGATAAATCCTGAAGCTCCTTTGTACGCAATGCAACATTAAACAGTTGATGCATCTTTATAGGGACCTTTTTATTTTTTGCAGAAGAACATTTCAGAGACAGACCTAAGGGAAGGCAGAAGAGTCAGTGATGACAGTGATAAGAAAATGGAACATAAAAGGTATGATCACTTACACACACAAGATCCTACAGCAATTGAGACGATAACAAGTGATGTGCAATTTGTCACATTTCCTCCATTTACAACCACCCAACATTTCCACTTCTCTGTATAACAATATTATTTTTTTTATATATATATATATATACAGAAAGTTTTCCTTACAATGTGAACAGCTCACTCTTGGATCTATAACTCGCACTTGAAATCATGACATTTACATTCTACCAGACAATACTTTCCATCACATACCGTAGCAGGTGATTCAAAGTACGTCTACGTAGCTACAGGCTGGTAGGCACTGGTATTCTGCTGTGTGGACAAAAAAGTGAGGCTAAATTGTCATCATGAAATTCTGCAGGTTGTGAAAGAATGTAAGGCTACTTTCACACTTGTGTTGTGGATTCCGGTATTGAGGTCCGGCAGAGGATCTTTATAACGGAATTAAATGGGTTTCGGTTTTAGGCTCCTAAAAAACGGATCCGTCCCCATTGATTTACATTGCTTTTAGTGACTGATCCATTTTTTCCGTTTTTATGACCAAACACTAAACCACAGCTTGCAATGGTTTTGTGTCCGGTCACAAAACGGAATCCTGCCGGAATGCAAGACATCCTGATGCATCCTGAACAGATCTCCTACTATTCAGAATGCATGGGGACTAAAGGGAAATGTTTTTTTTTTCCGGTATTGAGATCCTCTGCCGGATCTCAATACCGGAAAACAACAACGCAAGTGTGAAACAGGCCTAAGACAACTAAAATTTAGACAAGCGGTTTATAGATGCACCATATTTATTGCACAACCTGAGCCACCATGATAATTTTGGTGCATTTAAAAACTCCCTTTCTAGATGTCTACCCTGTCTAACCCAATATGCAGTCTAATACACCACATGGTCATTTTAAGGGCAACTAGGGCCAAAACACGTTAAAGGGGGAGGAACTACCAGTAAAGGTGCAGGAGCTATCTGGAGAGATTAACCAATAGCAAGTGAGTAGAAGAAGTTAACATGTAAGGGTATTTGAGGATTACTTGGTTTTCAATGTTAAAGGGTTTATCTCAGGATTAGTGTAAAAATGAAAACCATGTATCATATAGTGCATGGCAATCTATTGCTAACAAAGCTAGAACCAGCTCTGTATCTCACATGGTTCCTGAGATCTCTCCATTCATTGCTCTAATTGCTCTGCTAGATTCTCTACAGGCTGGCAGCTAAGGGGTCATGTCCTTTCTCAGGGGGTTTGTCATTTCTGCTGCCACTCAGTGAGCATGTCCTTTCTAGGGGCCATGTCCTTTCTGTTGTAGCTCTCTTCTTGTAACTGTCACAGCTTCTAACGCACAGTAGATAAAACTGGTGGCAGTTGAAGGATGGAACTGAGCATGTGCGTCCACTTCAGTGATGTTTCTGAGGTAGATAGAGAAATAAGGAAAAGAGCAAACAGCAGGTGGCGCTATACAGATTTTATTGAACATCTCAGTGGCTATAATACGTTTTTAATTACATGAAATTACAAAAGTATTCAGAGCCAGGTGCTGGTTTTAATACACATTTTACCAACCTGGTAATATTGATTGAGGTTGAGTAACATTTCTACATAAATATATGAATACCTAATAAATAAATGGATTAAATGATAAAGGTAATATTAAAATTATGCTAAAAATTTAAAAATGTTGTATAGTACAAATATAAATTTGCACTGCTGCTAAACCATGCTATAAGTGTAAAAAGCTAAATATAAAGTTGCCAACAGCCCCAAATTTTCAGGTACTGTCCCTAATTTTGAGAGAGGCCCCCAACAAATTTGGGCTGTCCTGAGCCAAAAATGGGCATGCTTTATGTAGGCCCCACCCATAAGTAGGTGTTAAAGGTTTTTTTCGACTCTTTGTGATGACTTTTCCTCTGTATAGGTCATCAGTATCTGATTGGTTGGAGGTCCGACACCAAGGACACCCGCCGACCAGCTGTTAGAGACAGCACTAGCAGTCCTGTGAGCCCTGCGGTCTTCTCGCAGGTCACCAGCCCCAACTCTGTACATTGTATAGCGGCTGTGCTTGGTATTGCAGCTCAGCAACATTAACTTGAATGGGACTGAGCTGCTTCGAGGCCATGAGACCAGTGGACGTGATGTAACTGGCCCAGGGTAAGCTACGAGAAGGCCGCAGCGCTCACAGGAGCACCAGTGCCTTCTCAAACAGCTGATCAGTAGGGGTCTCGTTTGTCAGACTCCTGCAATCCGATACTGATGACTAGAGATGAGCGAATCGAATATGACGAAGTGGAATTCGTTTAGAATTTCAGGAAAACTTTGATCCGCTAATGCAAATTTCCTCGCGCTTCGTGGTAAAGAATCAAGTTTTTCCTAAAATGGCAGCTACACGTGTGAGGACTGAGGACATAGGGCAAGGAACTCTGGGAAGGTGGGATCACCCAGATTGACATGCCTGCATGCAGCCAATCAGCAGCCAGCCAGCCCTGTGATGTCACAGCCCTATAAATATGGCGGCCATCTTAGAGTCAGACATTTTCCAGTGTGCAGGAGCAGACGTGTGAAGGCACTAGGGAGAGCAATTTATAAGTGCAGGGAGAAATCATACCACAGCAACGTCAGAAGTCGCTAGTGACATTGATAGGAAAATGATTTACAAGTGCAGGGAACGATTGTTTGGGGATCCAAAAAGCCATTAGACAGCTCTGTCACTCCAACTTTTTGGTATTGGGCTGCAAGTGTTATGTTGAAAAGCCTTTACTGGCTCATATATCTTAGTATCTTTAGTATCTTATATCAGTACTACAAGAAAAATATTTTCTCAATTCACTTCTGCAGTTATTTCTGGTGAAAGCGTCTAGGGCGTATTTCATTAAAAAAATTAAAATATATACACACTGCAGTGTTGCAGTTATTTCAGGGGAAAGCGTATAGGGGTGTATTACAGTAAAAAAAGAAAAATATATACGCACTGCACTGTTGCCGTTATTTCAGTTGAAAGCGTATAGGGGCATATTAAAGTTAAAAAAAGGAAAATATATACGCACTGCACTGTTTCAGTTATTTCAGTTAAATGCGTATAGTGGTGTATTTCATAAAAAATATATATATATATATATACTCACTGCACTGTTATTTCAGTTGAAAGTGTATAGGGGCGTATTACAGTAAAAAAGGAAAATATATACGAACTGCACTGTTGCACTTATTTTAGTTGAAAGCGTATAGTGGTGTATTTCATCAAAAAAATAAAAATATACACGCACTGCCCTGTTGCAGTTATTTCAGGTGAAAGCGTATAGGGGCGTATTACAATAAAAAAAGGAAAATATAAACGCACTGCACTGTTGCAGTTTGTTCTGGTGAAAGCCTATAGGGGTTTATTACTGTAAAAAAAGGAAAATATATATGCACTGCACTGCTGCAGTTATTTCTGTTGAAAGCATTTAGGGGCGTATTTCATTAAAAAAATTAAAATATATACGCACTGCACTGTTGCAGTCATTTTAGGTGAAGGCGTATAGGGGCGTATTACAGTAAAAAAAAAGGAAAATATATACGCACTGCACTGTTGCAGTTATTTCAGTTGAAAGCGTATAGGGGCATATTACAGTAAAAAAAGGAAAATATTTACGTACTGTACTGTTGCAGTTATTTCAGTTGAAATCTACATTGGAATATGAAGTTGAATACATATAGGCATATGTGGTTTGGATGCGATTTTTTACACTTTCGATTTTTTTACGATATTTTTACGATATATTTTTATCATTATTATTACATACATGTATTTTTATATATTTTTTTATATATTTATATTTCATTCGAATAAAGTTATCTATGCAATTAATGTAATATTACTATATAATTGTGGTTCAGAATATGGCAAAAGATTATGTGTCGAGATAATAAATCCAGATCCAGTTTTTGTGGACAACCAGATATTCCAGATACGGCAGAATATATAAAGCCCTCACAAGTAGTCCAGTTTGATAACCACTGATGAAGGGGTGTATACCCTGAAACGCGTTTGGTGCCGTACTGGACTTATCAATGAAAATATTCATAGAAATTTGATGCCACATCTCTGCAGATACCTGCAACTCTGTGAGTGAATGTGATCAGCAGCGGAGGTAAAGCAGGACCCAGGAGATCAGAGATGCCCCACAGGAAGCGGTTACAGAGTCACGTGGGACGCTACGTTCGACTCGGGCACCACGCGGGACGCCGCGTTAGGAATTCATCATAGGACACAACCAGAATCCAGGAGCGGTAATGTAAATAAACCCAGTACAAGTAACATTATGTATTGAGGAAAAGTTATCCGCCACTCACCATACTAATCCTGCCTTAACTTTTTGTATTGTCCGCCTACATTAATTTGGAGCCTTGGGGATAAAGCAGGCTTGAATAATTCATGAGGGATCCCTCATTAAAGTGTGGACTTACGGACTATACACAAATCTGCAATCCACTATATTAATCCTGCTATCAATCAGGAGCCTGTGGGATATAGCAGGCTTGTGTGGATCCACTATTGGTAACATAAAAGGTTGAGAATTAACATTGTGTATTGGAGTCTATAACTAGAGATGTCGCGAACATAAATTTTTCCGCAAATGTTCGCGAACGGGCGAACCGCCATAGACTTCAATAGACAGGCGAATTTTAAAACCCACAGGGACTCTTTCTGGCCACAATAGTGATAGAAAAGTTGTTTCAAGGGGACTAACACCTGGACTGTGGCATGCCGGAGGGGGATCCATGGCAAAACTCGTGTGGAAAATTACGTAGCTGACGCAGAGTGTGGTAAGTTAAATTCGCAATGCGATTAATATAACCTGTATTAATCGCATTGCGATTACAACTTAGATCCGAGTTCCTAATGGTTGTATTGCTAGAATTGACGAATATAGCACTATATTCTCAATCTTCGTTATATTCTAGCAATACAACCATCAGGAACTCAGATCTAAGTTGTAATCGCAATGCGATTAATATAACCTGTATTAATCGCATTGCGATTACAACTTAGATCTGAGTTCCTAATGGTTGTATTGCTAGAATTGACGAATATAGCACTATATTCTCAATCTTCGTTATATTCTAGCAATACAACCATCAGGAACTCAGATCTAAGTTGTAATCGCAATGCGATTAATATAACCTGTATTAATCGCATTGCGATTACATCTTAGAGCTGGGTTTCCTAATGGTTGTATTGCTAGAATATAACGAAGATTGAGAATATAGTGCTATATTTGTCAATTCTAGCAATACAACCATTAGGAACTCAGATCTAAGTTGTAATCGCAATGCGATTAATATAACATGTATTAGGGCTCTTTCACACTTGCGTTGTCCGGATCCGGCGTGTACTCCATTTGCCGGAATTACACGCCGGTGAACTGAAAGCATTTGAAGACGGATTCGTCTTCAAAATGTGTTGAGTGTTACTATGGCAGCCAGGACGGTATTAAAGTCCTGGTTGCCACAGTAGTAGTGGGGAGCGGGGGAGCAGTATACTTACAGTCCGTGCGGCTCCCGGGGCACTCCAGAATGATGTCAGAGCGCCCCATGCGCATGGATGACGTGATCCATGCAACACGTCATTCATGCGCGTGGGGCGCCCTGACGTCACTCTGGAGCGCCTGGGGAGCCTCACGGACGGTAAGTATACTGCTCCCCCGCTCCCCACTACACTTTACCATGGCTGCCAGGACTTTAGCGTCCCGGCAGCCATGGTAACCATTCAGAAAAAGCTAAACGTCGGATACGGCAATGCGCCGAAACGACGTTAAGCTTAAGGCCGGATCCGGATTAATGCCTTTCAATGGGCATTAATTCCGGATCCGGCCTTGCGGCAAGTGTTCAGGATTTTTGGCCGGAGCAAAAAGCGCAGCATGCTGCAGTATTTTCTCCGGCCAAAAAACATTCCGGTCCGGAACTGAAGACATCCTGATGCATCCTGAACGGATTTCTCTCCATTCAGAATGCATTAGGATAAAACTGATCAGGATTCTTCCGGCATAGAGCCCCGACGACGGAAATCTATGCCGGAAGAAAAGAACGCAAGTGTGAAAGAGCCCTTAAGCGCATTGCGATTACAACTTAGATCTGAGTTCCTAATGGTTGTATTGCTAGAATTGACGAATATAGCACTATATTCTCAATCTTCGTTATATTCTAGCAATACAACCATTAGGAACTCAGCTCTAAGTTGTAATCGCAATGTGATTAATACAGGTTATATTAATCGCATTGCGATTGCAACTTAGATCTGAGTTCCTAATGGTTGTATTGCTAGAATTGACGAATATAGCACTATATTCTCAATCTTCGTTATATTCTAGCAATACAACCATTAGGAACTCAGCTCTAAGTTGTAATCGCAATGCGATTAATACAGGTTATATTAATCGCATTGCGATTACAACTTAGATCTGAGTTCCTAATGGTTGTATTGCTAGAATTGACGAATATAGCACTATATTCCCAATCTTCGTTATATTCTAGCAATACAACCATTAGGAACTCAGATCTAAGTTCTAATCGCAATGCGATTAATATAACCTGTATTAAACGCATTGCGATTACAACCTAGATCCAGTGGCGTTGCGAGGGGGGTGCGGTGGGTACAGGCCGCACTGGGTGACACCAGTCTGATGGGGTGTCACCCGCGGCCCGCCAGCGCAGGAGTTCTCACTCACAAGTTCAACTTCTAAACTTCGCAAGCAAGCAAGCACGTCGTGCCGTCACGTGGTAAAGGGGGACGGGGGTGGGACTCACTGCAGCCTGGTGAGTGGTGGGGCGCCGCGGCTGCAGGTAGGTAGAGCGGCTCTGACTTTATAGACCAAATTATTTTAATAATACCCCAATAATAATAAGTTAATAACCTAACCCCATTCATAAATTACTGGTGGATTATTATAGAGACAGCCCCAGGCCAGGAGACATAAGGGGTTGGGTTGAACTGTGGGCTGGGGCCACCCGGCCAAATTTACTAATCTTTGCTCAGGGGGGCCCTCATAAATATAGACCCACATGGTGTGGACTGGTCATTTTTACTAAGGAATATAGTTTAAACGTTTATGTGCAAAAGAGAAAATAAGAAGTCAGCTCCAATCATATATCTGCACATAGACCAAGACTCTGGATCTATGCAGATATCTGATTGGAGCTGACTTAGTGACTTCTTTTTTTTTCTCTTTATCTCTTTATTATGGCTTGGGGGGGGCCAGGGTTGACACCAGCCATAGCAACGCCAACCATTAGGAACCTAGCTCTAAGTTGAATTCGCAATGCGATTAATATAACCTGTATTAATCGCATTGCGATTACAACTTAGATCTGAGTTCCTAATGGTTGTATTGCTAGAATTGATGAATATAACGAATATAGCACTTTATTCTCAATCTTCGTTATATTCTAGCAATACAACAACCATTAGGAACCCAGCTCTAAGTTGAATTCGCAATGCGATTAATATAAGCTGTATTAATCGCATTGCGATTTCAACTTAGTCAAATTTGTGACACTGCAGCTTCCGAATGAATCTAAAATGGATGCTGTCCAGGAGGTGGGAGGGTCTGGGAGGGAGGGTATGCTGCTGATTGGCTGGAATGTGTCTGCTGACTGTGAGGTACAGGGTCAAAGTTTACACAATGATGACGAATAGGGGGCAGACCGAACATCGCATATGTTCGCCAGGCTGCGGCGAACGCGAACAAGCGATGTTCGCCGGGAACTATTCGCCGGCGAATAGTTCAGGAAATCTCTATCTATAACCCACCATACTAATCCTGTTAATAATCTGGAGCTTGAGGGATACCGCAGGCCTGTGTGATTTACAAGTGGGACAATTAACATTGTGTATTGATCCATAACCTACTACACTAATCCTGCTACTAACTATCTGTGTTACCTGCCCACAAAACCTGGAGCCTGTGGGATACAGCAGGTTGTTTGTTTGTGTGAATTGTAAGGGACACCTCACCATCGATACCCTATAAGTGCGGACATATTGGGATTTATTCTGCATATGAAGTGTGGACTTATTGATTTGTATTTTTATTATTGTAGTCAATAGGTAGTCTATTTTAGCTGAGTTTTTACAGTGATATTAATTGTATACCATTGATTATTCCTACATTTCACCATTTTTTTATCCATTTGTATCCATTTGTACAATTTCTGTGTAATCCCATATTTCTGTGTAATCCCATATAGTGAGTGCCCTTCTCCAATCCATATTCCGTATAGTGGTGTATTTCATCAAAAAAAGAAAAATATATATACGCACTGCACTGTTGCAGTTATTTCAGTTGAAAGCGTATAGTGGTGTATTTCATCAAAAAAAGAAAAATATTGTCACGATTTGTGTGGGGGGAAAATTCCACACTGAACACAGGAGGAAAGGGGAACAGTAAACTGGAAACTAGGGAACAAGAACTAGGAACAGGTCACCTCCTAAACAACCCTAATCCGGGCCCTAACTACCTATTAATATGAATAGACCTTAAAGGTAGGAATATTCATATGCTGGATACCTAGGCCCTTATATCCCTATAAGGCCCTGGAATGAGGTTAGGACCAGAGACAACCCATTGCTCCCCAGATGGATGAATGGAAGTCTCTGTCTCAGACCCAGATACAAACAACAGGGAATATAACAAACAAACACAATACAATAAGAAAAGACAAGACTTAGCTGAAAGTAGAAAACTGGCAACTCCAGAAGCACCACAGAGTACAACCAACCAGCTAGTAAGAAAACAGGAAGAAAATCTATAAACCGCACCTCCAAGAGTGAGAAGCAGCTACTTATGGGAAAGGTAAATTACCAACAAGCAACACCTGAAGCAAGGGGTGTGGTATTCACCAAAACACAGACACAATAAGATCCAGAGGGAACTTGTCAATTTAACCCACGAGTTGCCAGTCTCTCTGATCTCCTGGTACCTGCCAAGGGAACGTCCGTGGCAAATATATACACACTGCACTGTTGCAGTTATTTCAGGTGAATGCGTATAGGGGCGATACAGGCTTCCAGTATCCGTAGTTTCAGGTGATGCACATCTCGTATCTTCACAGCATAGACGATTGCCTTCAGATGATAGGAGATGTGCAGCACCTGAAACTACGGATACTGGAAGCCTGTGCTAGCATTTCTCCTGCGGTGTTGCTATCAGTGTGTGAAGAGTGGGAGAAAAGGGTTGCATTGACAATCCAACACAATGGGCAGCACATTGAACACATTTTGTAAGTGGTCAGAAACTTGTAAATAACTCATGAAAGAATAAAGTTACGTTAAAACCAAGCACACCATTGTTTTTCTTGTGAGATTCCCAATAAGTTTGATGTGTCAAATGACCCTCTTCCTATTGAAAAAACAAAAGTTGGATTCAAAATGGCCGACTTCAAAATGGCCGCCATGGTCACCACCCATCTTGAAAAGTTTCCCCCTCACATATACTAATGTGCCACAAACAGGAAGTTAATATAACCAACCATTCCCATTTTATTAAGGTGTATCCATATAAATGGCCCACCCTGTATATACGCACTGCACTGTTGCAGTTATTTCAGGTGAAAGCGTATAGGGGCGTATTTCAATGATACAAGAAAAATACATATGCACTTCACTCTTTAAGTGAGCTTCGTGTGTCATCTAGCAGTCGTGTCTTGACCAGCAACCCTGCGGTTCTTGATTGGTTAACTCGGTCATCCATGTCATCCCAAGTGACATCAGACACCCCCAGCCAACAGTCGGTGGATTCGTCAGATACAACCCTTAGTTAGCATGGCCCTGGAGCAGGCCCTGTGCCCTCACCTGTCCTCAACCTGCTTCTGGCCTTATCTGTTCCCTCACCGCAAGAAGTACAACATGCTGTGGGCTCAGCTCCACTTTTCAGTAAGGATGAGCTACTAGAGGACAGTCAGCAGCTACTGGCCACCCAAGATCTGAAGGAGACATCCGCCGCTTCCTCCGCTAGGCGGGCAAGTAGTGCTGAGGAGAGTGGCGTGGGAGGTGGTGTTGCGAGCGGTCAGGCTCCTGACCCAGAGGCCGTTGAGGAGGACATCAGTGACATGCAGACACTACTCGATGATGATGAAGCCGATCGCACTTGGGAGCCGGGTGCTTTTCAGGAGAAGAGGGTGGCAGCTTGCCCGTAAGACAGCGGCTGAGCCAGCAAGGTGGTAGCATGCTGGGAGTCAGAAGGGTGGCAGCAGTGGGAGGTCGGGAGCCAAACGTGCCTGGGGTAGAGCGCCTGCTTCACAGTTCACGGAGGCACCGGCGATAGCAGTCACTCAGTGCGGACTGTTGGGGGGAAAATCAGGTACTCGGCGGTGTGGCAGTTTTTTGTGAAGTCGTCGGAGGAGATCAACATGGCCATATGTAGCATATGTGGGCAGAAGGTGAAGCATGGCCAGGGTGCCAATGTTGGCACCATGGCCCTGCGTCAACATATGCAGCATCACCATGAAGCATCACCATGAAGTGGCTCCACCACCTCAGCCGAAGGGAGCTGTCTGTCATTCCCTTCTTCTGCTGGTCCAGATGCCCCTGCTCCTACTCCTCATCAGTCATTCCGTCAGCAATTGATCACCGAAGCAATTGCCAAGAGACAGCAGTATGCGTGCACGCATCCAACGGCGCTGTCACGATAGGTAGGTAAGCAGGGAAAAAACCAAACACAGGAAAAACAAACAGAACAAACAACTAGGCCCAAAAGCTAGGGAGAAAAGGGTAACCTCCTAGCGATCCCTAAAAGCTTTCCCTAAACTGCTGTGCCCATGTGCATACCCTTATGGTGGATATGCACATGCCCTCGTGCCTAAACCTAAACACCCTGGGCAAACCCTAAGCAGCAAGGAAAAGGGAAGAGGCAACCTGCTTCTTCAAACCAGAAGGAAGCAAGGGTCTCCCTAGAGGCCTATATAAAACACACAAAGGGAAATAAGGGAGAGGACTTATCTTGAGCAGAGCTGGCGCAGACAATCCATGACACATCAAGAGCTCCCAGGAAACAACTATAACCTGCACAGGCCACTGGGGGAAGGAGGGATAAATAGCCTCACTAACAATGAAACCCAGTACACCTGAGGGAAGGTGGATCCAGCTCAAACCCAAATCAAAACAAATAAGTCAAACATGTACAGCCAGTCTGACAGAACTCCGCACATTCACATGGCAAGGCGTGACAGTACCCCCCCTTCCTTCTACGGGTGACCTCCGGACACCCCGGACCAACTTTATCCGGGTGTGCCCTGTGAAAAGCCCTCACCAGGCAGCTAGCACTGACATCAGCAGACGGAACCCACATTCTTTCCTCAGGACTTTATCCCTTTCAGTGCACCAGGTACTGAAGAGAACCCCGAAGAACAAGTGAGTCGAGAATCTTAGATATTTCAAACTCCAAATTGCCATCCACCAGGACAGGGGGAGTTGGCAATGGAGATGGTTCCACAGGTTCCACATATTTCTTTAATAAAGACCTGTGAAACACATTATGGATCTTCCAGGTCTGCGGAAGATCCAGATAAAACGCCAACGGTTTGACAATCGCAGAGATTTTGTAAGGGCCAATAAATCTTGGACCCAATTTCCAAGATGGTACCTTCAGCTTAATGTTTCTAGTGGACAACCACACCGAATCACCCACACACAGGTCCGGACCAGTCATACGTCTCCTGTCAGCTATCCATTTATATCTTTCACCCATCTTTTCCAAATTAACTTGGATCTTCCGCCAGATAGATGACGAGGCGGAAGAGAATCTCTCCTCTTCTGGCATCCCAGAAGATCCAGTCCCAGAAAAAGTACCAAACTGTGGGTGAAAACCATATCCGCCAAAAAATGGCGACTTATCAGTGGACTCCTGTCTACGGTTATTCAAGGCAAATTCGGCTAGAGACAAGAACGAGGACCAGTCATCCTGGCTCTCGGCAACAAAACACCTCAAATAGGTCTCCAGGTTTTGGTTAGGGCGCTCTGTCTGACCATTCGACTGGGGATGAAAAGCCGAAGAAAAAGTTTAATTCCCAGACGAGAGCAGAACTTTTGGAGGGCCCAAAACCTGGAACAAATTGCGTCCCCCTATCAGACACCACATAAGAGGGAATGCCATGTAGTTTCACAATGTTATCGATAAAAACCTGAGCGAGAGTTTTGGCATTGGGCAAGCTAGGCAACGGTACAAAGTAGGCCATCTTACTGAAGCGGTCCACTACCACCAAAATCACAGTTTTCCCAGAGGAAGTCGGTAAATCAGTAATAAAGTCCATGGACAAATGCGTCCAAGGACGAGACGGGATGGATAAAGTAAGAAGGGATCCTGAAGGCCGAGTGTGAGCCACCTTCGCACGACACAGGTCTCACAAGCTGTCACATAACCCTCCACACCCTTGTGCAACCCTGGCCACCAGAATCTCCGGGAAATAAGATATATGGTGTATTTGCTTCCAGGATGTCCTGTAAGGACCGTATCATGATGTTCCTTGAACACCTTGTATCGTAGTTCAGCATGAACAAACAACTTGTCTGGAGGACAAGAATCAGGAGCCTCCTCCTGGGCCCCCAACACCTCCATCTCCAACTCGGGGCACAGAGCGGAAAACACCACCCCATCAGCCAAAATCGGAGCGGGATCCTCCAAATCACTCCCCCCAGGAAAACTATGTGACAACGCATCTGCCTTGACGTTTTTAACCCCAGGGCGGAAGGTGACCACAAAATTGAACCTAGTAAAAAACAGTGACCATCTAGCCTGTCTAGGATTCAGGCGCTTAGCAGACTGCAAGTAAGCCAAATTCTTGTGGTCAGTATATACCGTAATAGGATGAGTAGCTCCCTCCAACCAATGACGCCATTCTTCAAAGGCCTATTTAATGGCCATCAACTCTCTATCTCCTACATCATAATTTCTTTCAGCGGCCGAGAGTTTCTTGGAGAAAAAAGCACACGGACGCCATTTGCTAGGGGATGGACCCTGTGACAGAACTGCTCCGACCCCCACTTCTGATGCATCAACCTCCACGATGAACGGTTGAGACAAATCAGGTTGCATCAGAATGGGAGCAGATGCAAAACATTTCTTAATAGCAAAAAAGGCCTGTAATGCCTCATCCAACCAGACTGAAAAGTCAGCTCCTTTTTAATTGGTAAAACCCAAAAACCGCATCAGAGCTTTCTGATTTTCAGGCTGGTCCCATTCCAGTACCACCCGGACTTTTTTGGGGTCCATACGAAAACCAGAGTCAGAAAGCAGATATCCTAAAAACGGTAGCTCCTGGACAGCAAATACACATTTTTCCAATTTTGCATACAATTTATTCTCCCGAAGGATCGATAACACCTGTCTCACGTGATCCTGATGGGTCTCCAAATCGGGTGAGTAAATTAGTATATCATCAAGGTAAATAACAATGTACCTTCCCACTAAATGATGGAAAATATCATTGACAAATCGCTGAAAGACCGCTGGCGCATTAGTTAAACCAAAGGGCATGACAAGATTCTCAAAATGACCTTTGGGTGTATTGAAGGCCGTTTTCCACTTATCTCCTTCCTTGATTCTGATCAGATTATAAGCTCCTCTTAAATCCAACTTGGAGAACACCTTGGCTCCGACAATTTGATTAAATAGATCAGAAATCAAAGGAAGGGGACACGGATCACGGACCATAATGAGATTCAATTCCCGGAAATCTAAACACGGTCTAAGTGATCCTTCTTTCTTTTTTATGAAAAAGAAGCCGGCAGCCACAGGGGACTTAGATGGCCTAATATGTCCCTTTGTCAAACTCTCTGCAATATACTTCCGCATAGCTTCTCTTTCGGGTTGGGAAAGGTTGTATAGTCGAGATTTTGGCAGTTTAGCTCCAGGGATGAGATTGACCGGACAATCATATTCTCGATGTGCAGGCAGCTCCTGAGCTCCACCCTCCGAGAATACGTCCGCAAAATCAGAGAGAAACTGAGGTAGGACCGTAGTTGACACCCCTGAGATAGAAGCACAAAGACAGTTGTCCGAACAAAATTCACTCCAGCTACTGATTTGTCTTGTTTGCCAGTCAATAGTAGGGTTATGCTTTATCAAACACGGTAAACCCAGAACCATCGGAGCAGGCAAGCCATTCATAACAAAACAAGAAATGGACCCAACATGTAAATTACACACCCTTAACTTAATGTCATGAACGATATGAGTAAGACCCTTATGTGAGAGAGTGGAGGAATCAATAGAAAACACTGGTATCTCTTTATCTAAAGTGCTAGTTCTAAAACCAAGATTTTGGAGAAACTGAAAATCAATAAGGTTTACCCCAGCACCACTGTCAACAAATACCTCAAAATCAAAATTTCCTGAGTCTAGCGCCACCATGGCAGGCAGGAGGAAATGGGTATTTGCAGGGAGAATGCATATTTGCTTGCTCAGACTCCCCATTCACACTACCAAGAGTCAGGAAAGTCTTTTGTTTTCTCTTTTCCACAGAAGTAACATAGCTTATTCAGCTTCCTAAAATCCCTATCACCTGAGCGAAAGGAAACCTGGCCCAACTGCATAGGATCCTCTCCAGCCCCAGATTCAAAAGTCATATTACCCCGGGGACTAGGTGGGACGGATCCACTTACAGACGGGACCCCCCGCTCGAGAGGAATCATATACCTTTCTCTAAGATGTCTATCAAGCCGCACTGTCAAAGACATGACCGTCTCCAATGAATCGGGATACTCAAGAAAAGCAAGGGCATCTTTCAAACTCTCAGATAGCCCCTGACTAAACTGACTCCGGAGTGCAGGATCATTCCAACCCGAGTCAGTTGCCCATCTTCTAAATTCTGCACAATACGACTCAGCAGTACGTTTTCCCTGTAACAAACTGTGCAGCTTAGATTCAGCTATAGAGACCCGGTCTGGGTCATCATAAATCAAGCCTAAGGCCCTAAAAAATTCATCCACCGGCCGGAGGGACGGTGAACCGGTTGGCAGAGAAAAAGCCCAGGACTGCGCGTCCCCTTTGAGCAGAGATATAATTATCCCCACTCTTTGATTCTCGTCACCAGATGACATCGGCCGCAGACGAAAATACAACCTGCAGGACTCCCTGAACCGAATAAAATCATCACAACCCCCTGAGAACCTATCAGGGAGAGCGACTTTAGGCTCTAAGCAGACCTCCAACGGCGCCAGACGCCAGAGCATTCTGACACCGTGCAACAGAACTGCGGAGATCAGCAACCTCCAGCGATAATCCCTGCATGCGATCAACCGAGGCATCCATAGCCTCCATTTCGCAAACAGCAGGGATATGACAGGTTTTTTGGGCGGCTTATAATGTCACGATAGGTAGGTAAGCAGGAAAAAAAACAAACAGAACAAACAACTAGGCCCAAAAGCTAGGGAGAAAAGGGTCACCTCCTAGCGATCCCTAAAAGCTTTCCCTAAACTGCTGTGCCCATGTGCATACCCTTATGGTGGATATGCACATGCCCTCGTGCCTAAACCTAAACACCCAGGGCAAACCCTAAGCAGCAGGGAAAAGGGAAGAGGCAACCTGCTTCTTCAAACCTGAAGGAAGCAAGCGTCTTTCTAGAGGCCTAGATAAAACACACAAAGGGAAAGGAAGGAGAGGACTTATCTTAAGCAGAGCTGGCGCAGACAATCCATCATACATCAAGAGCTCCCAGGAAACAACTATAACCCGCACAGGCTACTGGGGGAAGGAGGGATAAATAGCCTCACTAACAATGAAACCTAGTACACCTGAGGGAAGGTGGATCCAGCTCAAACCCAAATCAAAACTAACAGAGAAGTCAGACATGTGCAGCCACACTGACAGATCTCCGCACATTCACAGGGACAGGCGTGACAGGCACAGAAGCTGAACGTGCTCCTGTCCAAGTTGCTGGTGCTGCAGTTCCACCCTTTCCAAGTGGTGGACTCTGCACCTTTCACAGAACTGATGGCTTGTGCCGAGCCAAGGTGGAGAGTCCCAAGTCATCATTTCTTTGCGAAAAACGCAGTACTAGCCCTGCACAAATATGTAGAACAGAAGGTGGGCCAGTCCTTGATCCTGTCGGTGTCTGCCGTGATCCTGTCGCTGTTACCGCTCACGTGTGGAGCTGTAACTACGGGCAGGGACTGTACATGTCCTTTAAAGCCCACTGGGTGAATGTAGTTCCTGCACAGCCACACCAGCAACTTGACCAGGTCACGTCGCTTCTGCCTTCACATTGTCACGCTGTTGGTCCTGCGTCAATGTCTGCCTGTGCCTCCTCATCCTCCACCATGTCCTCAGCCTCCACTGCAGGGACAAGTCACAGTGCTCCTCCAGCATACCACATGTGCAGGGCATGGTGGTGTCACTGTCACGGCCTTTGGTGTGCGCTGTGACACTTGGCCACGCTTGCTGTTGCCTGCGGCAACGTGTTGCTGTGTCTGCATGCGGGGGCAGTGTCACGGCCTTTGTGGTGTGTGCCGTGACATGGTTGTCTTGCATGTTGTTGCCTCCGGCAACGTGTATTTGTTATGGTGTTTTCCCTGCTTTGGTGTGCACGGGGTTAAGGTGTGTTTGGTAGGTGTGGTGGGTGTGACCTCAGGCCTCCTTATATGTTGGCATGGTGGAGCGTGAGGTCGGTTTGTATTTTGTTGTCAGCTTGGTGTGGAGCTCTGCTCCTGGGCTGTTGTGATTATGTGTGTGTGAGCCACTGTTATTTGTTATATTGTTTTCCCTTGCTTTCCCTCCTGCTAGCTTCTGTTTACCCTTCCTCACCTGTGGTGTATGTTGTATGGTGTGGGCCTTGTTTGCTGGTGTGTGTGCTCCTAATGGGGCTTGCTTTCCTGGAGGGGTTTAAGCAAACAGCTAGACTGTGAGTTTCTGGTCCATCTCGTCGACGACAGGTAAGTCCTGATAACTTTTGTTGTCTATTGTCTTATGTACTTACCTGTCGTTCGGCTGTGGCCCTGTCTAGTTGGTGGTAAGATGCTGGGCTTCAGGAGACACCATTCATCCGTGGTGAAGGATGAATGGGTGGTCTCTGCCCTGTCTTCAGGATTAGGGCACAGCAGGGATTCCCAGGGTCCTAGGTCGGTGAGCATGAGCCCCCTTACCATCTGATGCGGCTCATGCGCTAGGAGTCTAAGGAGAACCTAGGGTTGCATTAGGAGGTGACTTGCTCCCTGTTCCCTGCTACCTGGCTAGCAGCCACCGCCATTGCACGGCGGGGGGTTTCCCCCACGCCCCGCCGTGACATTCACACAGTTCTGCATCTCCTTTCCCTGGGCAAACAGAGTCACACAGGGGAGGAACTGCTCCGTTTGATTCATCAAGAAATGAAATCCTGTCTTTCTCCGCGACAAATGAAAATCTGAACCATGGTGAACGACAATGGGAAGAACATAGTGTCGGCGCTACGTCAAGGAAGGCTGAGCCATGCGCCTTGCATGGCACACATGTTCAATCTGTTTGTCAAGCGGTTCCTGAAGTCTTTTACCTATTTGCAAGACATCCTAAAAATGGACAGGAAACTTTGCATGTACTTCAGCCACTCATACACCCTAAAGCATACCCTCCTTGAGCTGCAGCGGCAGAACGGCATCCCCCAACATAGGCTTATATGCGACATTTCGACCCCTTGGAATTCTACCCTCCATATGCTGGACCAACTATACGAACAGAGAAAGGCCATCAACGATTTCTTGAGGATGAAAGTGGATAGGAGTACTCCCCTGTGTAATTTTGATGTCAGCCAGTGGCAGTTCATGCGTGACACTTGCCGTTTGCTCAGGCCCTTTGAGGACACCACGTTATTTGTCAGTTGCCAGGACTACAGGCTGAACGACGTCATTCCACTGCTTCATGTCCTGGAACAAATGCTGGTAACAATGGCTGGTCAGGGGACAGGAAACATGGCGCCTAGATCTCATGGCCACAATTGTCACCATTCGGCAGAGGGATGACTTCTGGCTCTCAACCTTGTTGGACCCTCGCTACTGGTCCAGAATGGGGGCCTTTTTGACACCCACCGAGAGGGATGACAAATTGAACTATTACAGAGACATCCTATGTAGTCAGTTGGCCACTGCCTATCTGCACCATCGTCCATCCTCTCGCAGGTCTGACCGGGGGGGGTCCTCTGCACTCATGTTCCACTGCCATGGCTGCTTGGGAGTGGTGGGGTGACAGGAGCAGTACTAGCTCCATCAGCAGCAGGCTGAATCCACAGTCGCTGATGAGTAGGTTTCTTCACTCGCATAGTGAAGAAACTACTCACCAGCAGCAGGTAGACCTGGAGCATGACCTGAACCAGCAGGTGATGGCATACTTGGACAGCACCCTGCCACCCCACATTGAAGATACGCTGGACTACTGGGTAGCCAAACTGGAGTTTGCCCTTGAAAAGCTGTCCTGGCCGGCCAGTAGTGTGGCATCAGAGCGGGTGTTTAGTGCGGCGGGGGCAATAGTTACCCCAAGGAGAACTCGCCTGTCCACCCAAAATGTGGAGAGACTGACATTTGTCAAGATGAATCAGGAGTCGATCAGCCAGGATTTCCAACCACCAATTCCTGATGCATCCGACTAGATCATCCGTGGTGAGACACCAAAACTTTGATTAAGGAGACCGGTTTCTTCTGACTACCTGCCTCAGCTTCTACTCTGTTGCTGCCACCCACCTGATGCCACACATCTGATGCTAAGTGCTTCTTCTTTTAGCCACCTTCATTAGCGGGTACTGGTATTGCCAGCACTGCCCCAGTCTGTTACCGATTTACTTTGTGTTCTCCTGATGCTGCTGCTACTGCCATCTCCACACTATGTCACTTTGCCACTCTGTGGTTTCCTGATGCTGCTGCTGCCATATCCACACTATGTCACCTTGATACTCTGTGGTATCCTCCTGCTGCTACTGCTGCTGCCAACTCCACATTATGTCACCTTGCCACTTTGTGGTATCCTCCTGCTGCTACTGCTAATGCCATATCCACATTATGTCACCTCGGGTGTATTGTGTCACCTGGATGTCAGTCCAGTGGGTTCACACTCTGGTCCTAATTCCCTCATTTTCCAATTCCCCTCTGAGGTAGCACTTGGTACACCCCTCGGGAAAGTCCTCACCATCAGAGGTATCATGTGAAGAATGAGGGGTGTGCTAAGACATCGCCCACAGAGGGAATTGAGCAGTGGGACAGCGGGTTCTCACCCGCTGGTCTTAACAAATGTACAAGCTCAGAAATGAAGATGGATTCCCTGGTTGGGATCTTATAAGTGCCTATAACACAGCCACACACATGGCAGCTGTAGTCCTGCATGATTGGCTGAGGCTGACTTGCAAGGCATTTTGGGCCATCCCGCCGGGCTGGGGAACCACCCATGGTCATGTGATCTTCCTTTTTCATCTTACCTACCCCGGTGGATGTCTACTGATTTTTAAAGTGGCGGATATCATTTTGAGTAATTCACCCAAACAGAATTGCAAAAGATTTGGTTTAGTTGGGGAACTAAACTTTTATGAAATTGGAGATGAATTTAATTTGTTTATAATCAATTTGGTCATCTCTATCAATATACCATTGCATTAGAATTGTACAAGTACAGCTGATTTATGGGTGTATTAAGTTCTTGCGGTTTGCAGATGTCGCTATTTTGGTCAAATTTTGAGGGTGAAATAAGATGTATGAAGTATAAGGTGGTGCTGGTTTGTGTTTCTACAGGCTATGGAAGTCTGAAAGGGTCAAATGCAGTGTTAGTTTAGGCATACAGTTTATCAGGGTGTAATAAATCAATATGACCACAAGGTGTTGGTAGGCTATTTTGGCTTGCTGTGAAAAGTGTTTGACTTTTTGTACACTAGTTGTTGCTCAGATAATAGTTGCAGAAACTTCATTAATCTTCCAGACTCACAGGAATTTGGCTCTGATATGCTTTTTTCCATTTATTTATTTATTTTTTGTTGTGCTTTTGTGGTGTTTTTTTTTGTTGGCGTTTTTGGACACTGTAGCCCAGATTAATTAAACCTTAAGACAGTGTAGGCTTAGACCAGCTGTCTAGACCTGCACTGGATTTATCACCTGGGTTCAGGCGGGATGATAAATCTGGTACAGAGATAGACAATTTTCTCTGACTCTATACTAACTATTGGCTGGCTTATTTCAAGACAGATTTTTACGACAGAAATATTTTGGACAAAATGGTGCATCTTAGGCCCCACCCCATTCCAGAGAAGCTCTGCCCCTCTCTGCTTTGCCCTACCCCCTTGTCAAGCATGTGGGGAAAAATTGTAGAAACCCTAGATGCACCAAATTGAACCACTTTTTAAACTGATTGTTGGTACAGACACATTAATTCGGGGCAATGTGTCTTACCACTGGCATTTTCTTCATGGAGTTTTGTCCCTATAGAGAAGATGATGTAAAAATGCCTGAAAAAAATGCCAAGCTCTTGAAGTGTTTTTGAAAACAAGTCAGAAAGACAAAAACGCCACCAAATGAACAAAGGTGCCCACATTTCATATTTCCCATAGATCTTCAACTAACATTTGAAGCTGCAAAAAATGCATGAAAAACACTGATGCAAAAATGCTGCAACAAAACAAAAACAAAACTCAAGTGTAGAAAAATACCACTAAGCCCAATAAATTGAAAGTACCCTTAAGCCCAATAAATTGAGGGTTTGGAGTTTGTAGATTTAATAGATTTATCTTTTCCTAAAGGGACCTGACAGCAAGATATTCGATATTTAAAGAGGACCTCCCACATCTCCTGACATGTCTGTTGTAGTAACTACTTGCATTCCTTATGTAATAACAAATCTGCAGTATCTATTCTTATGACTCTGTGTTGTGCCATTATTCCTGTGTTATTCCTACAACAATATTACAAATAAATTGCCAGCAGTCTGTAGTAAAAGTACTGCTGGGTGTGGACAGTAGCAGGTGTGTCTGACTCTGTCCAATCAGTGCTGCTGGTGTCAGACTGTGCAGGGATAAACTCCCAACTGGTAACACCCATCTGTACCTTTACTGCAAGCTGCTGACAATTCATTCATAAACTTCTGGTAGAAGTAACATAGGAATGGCGCAACATAGAGTCATGAGAATTGATGCACCAGAATCGTTATTACATGGAGGATGCAAGTAGTCACTACAACAGACATGTCTTGAGAGGTGACAGGTCCTCTTTAACTAAGCACATTACCTCATCTGTCAGAGCATGTTGTCCCCAATGGTGCCCTTGTCTCGATTTTGTGTTTCGTGTATACACAGAAAATAATCTATATTCAGTTCTCCCATCTTATGCTAATGACCTGTTTAAAGTCAAGGAGGCTGGCTCTTGCAGCCTCTGACAGGACGGTATTTGTAGTTGGTGCCGCCCTAAGCACCAGGTCTGACTACTCCTTATCAGGGATCAAATTAAAGAAGGTGGTGTCAACATGAGTAGGCAGGGTCAACTCAAGTAGGTGGGGCTAATATGTAGATGTGACAAGCAATACCATAGGGGTACAGTATATTGTGCTACACTTTGGTATTTGGTTCTGATGCAAGGCACAGCACAATATACTGCCTAGCAGCGCTAAATACAGTACCACAGAGCAGCACAAAATACTGCCCCAGCAGCACCAAACACCACAGTACAGCACAAGAAACTGCCCCAGCAGCACCAAATACCATAGCACAGTACAATATACTGCCCCAGCAGCACCAAACACCACAGTACAGCACAAGAAACTGCCCCAGCAGAACCAAATATCACAGCACAACACAATATACTGCCCCAGCAGATGTTCTTATTGCACTGTGGTATTTGGTTCTACTGGGGGAGTATATTGTGCTGCACTTTAGTATTTGGTTCTGCTGCAGAACCAAATACCACAGTGCAGGACATATACGATCCCAGCAGAAATAAAATACCACAATGCAGCACAATAAACTGCCCCATCAGCACAAAATACCGTTCCAGAAGCTGCCCCTCTGTTTTGGCAAGCACCAGTTGCCATGTTGTCTCCTCCTTCTCCAGTTGTTTCTAAGATATGCAAGAGGGGACTAAGGAGATGTACATTATTTTCTCTGTATACATGAAACACAAAACCAAGAGACAAGGGCACCATTGGGGACAACATGCTTGCACTGATAAGGTAATGTGCTTAGTTAAATTGGTTGTCCGGGTTCTTTACCCAGGCAGCCCCTCTGAGATGAGCGTCGGAGCAGACAGCGCAGGGCAAGAGCCTTTTGATTACATGTTACCTTATCAGTGCAAGCATGTTGTCCCCAATGGTGCCCTTGTCTTGGTTTTGTGTATCATGTATACAGAGAATACTCTGTATACGCTGAACCCAGACAACCCCTTTAAAGGAGTTATGCGGGTATTTGCAATTGATCACCAGGGCCGGTGCAAAGATTTTTGCCAACACAAGTGAAGCTACATTTTGGCGCCCCCCCCCTCCCCCATCGCAGCTCACCTGGCCCTGGTCCCGTCTGCAGCAGCTAGCTTCTCCTCTGTGTGGTCCTGGTATCTTCTCTCTGCTGCAGACAATCGCTGGTTTGAGGACCGAATTTTTCGCCCTCTAAGACGCACCGGCCCATAAGACGCACCTAGGATTTAGAGGAGGATAATAAGAAAAAAATATTTTCCATTGCACCTCAGGTCAGACCAGTATTCAGACCCCCAATGTTAATCAGACCTCAGATCAGCCCCCCATGTCAGGCATCATGCCCCCATGTCAGCCACAAGCCCCCCATGTCAGCCATAAGCCCCCATGTCAGCCATCATGCCCCCCATGTCAGCCATCATGCCCCCATGTCAGCCTTCATCTCCCCATGTCAGCCTTCATGCCCGCCATCAATCATGCCCCCCCATGTCAGCCATCAGCGCAAATAAAATAAAATACCTTACATCTCCTGCTCCTGGACGCTGCCGCTCCTCACCACCAGCGCTCTCTCTCTTCTTCCTGGTTCTCGGCTGTCAGCTGTGAAGGTCACATGGTGCGCAGCCCTGCACAGCAGACAGCCGAGCAGAGGACCAGGAAGCGGTGAGTACAGACCCTTCACCGCTTCCCGGTCCTTCGGTACTAATGAAGCGCTTCCAAGATGGAAGGTCTTCATTAGTATTTGCCCCTTAAGACCAAGGGGCGGGGAAAAAAAAAGGGTATTTAAAAAAAAAAATAAGTTTCATTTTTTTCTGGGTTTATGCTTTTTGATCAAAATGTACAGAAATACCTAGTGGATTGTGGCGTTGTATGCAATTAATTATGCTGAGAAGCAGTGAATTGTGCTGAGAAGCAATAGAATAGATCAATGCATAGCATGTGGATGTGCTATCCATATTCCTCCAGTTGAAGCTCCAGCAGTGAAATTGTGAGGCTCTGATTGGTTGCTATGATAACCTAGGACCCTGTGAAGGCTACCAGGCCTGTTATAGTGATTTTGCAAATCTGACATGTGTCACTTTATGTACTTTAGAATGCTTTTACTTATCCAAGCGATTCTGAGAATGTTTTCTCATGACACATCATACTTCATTTCAGTGGTAAATTTGAGTCGATATATTTTATCTTAATTTCTTTTAAAGGGAGTCTGTCACCTCTTTTTAGGTTATACAGCTGCCGACATGTACAGCTAGATCGCCGCTAGCATGTCCGCAATATTCCTGTCCTATAGGGCTGTGTGCTTTTATTGTGCTTAAAAAATGATTTTATATATATGTAAATGACTCTGGTAAGGTGCACAAGGGGCTGTACTCACCTTCTTTGTGCCCAGCCACGCCCCCCTGTGAAGGAGCCCAGCACCGCCTGCGTCCTCCGAATCTCCTCCTTGCTCACAGTTAGATTGACATAATCTCGTGATGCGCAGTGCCGGTATTGTGTTCCTTCCCTGTGCTGGCATCAGCCTCAGGTAAGTAACTGCGCATGCGCATCGCGAGATTACGGCAATCTAACTGTGAGCAAGGAGGAGATTCGGAGGACGGAAGGCCAGATTAGAGTTTGCCAAACGACATCTAAAAAAGCCTTCACAACATGTCCTATGTACAGATGAGACCAAGATCAACTTGTACCAGAGTGATGGGAAGAGAAGAGTATGGAAAAGGAAAGGAACTGCTCATGATCCTAAGCATAACACCTCATCAGTGAAGCATGGTGGTGGTAGTGTCATGGTGTGGGCATGTATGGCTGCCAATGGAACTGGTTCTCTTGTATTTATTGATTTATTGATGATGTGACTGCTGACAAAAGCAGCAGGATGAATTCTGAAGTGTTTCGGGTAATATTATCTGCTCATATTCAGCCAAATGCTTCAGAAGAACTCATTGGACGGCGCTTCACAGTGCAGATGGACAATGACCCAAAGCATACTGCAAAAGCAACCAAATAGTTTTTTGCCCCCCATGTCAGCCATCATGCCCCCCATGTCAGCCTTCATGCCCCCATGTCAGCCTTCATCCCCCCATGTCAGCCTTCATGCCCGCCATCAATCATGCCCCCCCATGTCAGCCATCAGCGCAAATAAAATAAAATACCTTACATCTCCTGCTCCTGCACGCTGCCGCTCCTCACCACCAGCGCTCTCTCTCTTCTTCCTGGTTCTCGGCTGTCAGCTGTGAAGGCTGCGCACAGTGAGGTCACATGGTGCGCAGCCCTGCACAGCAGACAGCCAAACAGAGGACCAGGAAGCGGTGAGTACAGACCCTTCACCGCTTCCCGGTCCTTCAGTACTAATGAAGCGCTTCCAAAATGGAAGGTCTTCATTAGTATTTGCCCCTTAAGACCAAGGGGCGGGGAAAAAAAAGGGTATTTAAAAAAAAAAAATAAGTTTCATTTTTTTCTGGGTTTATGCTTTTTGATCAAAATGTACAGAAATACCTAGTGGAATGTTATGCAATGGCCAAGTCAATCACCTGACCTGAATCTGATTGAGCATGCATTTAACTTGCTGAAGACAAAACTGAAGGGAAAATGCCCCAAGAACAAGCAGGAACTGAAGACAGTTGCAGTAGAGACCTGGCAGAGCATCACCAGGAATGAAACCCAGCATCTGGTGATGTCTATGTGTTCCAGACTTCAGCCTGTAATTGACTGCAAAGGATTTGCAACCAAGTATTAAAAAGTGAAAGTTTGATTTATGATTATTATTATTATGTCCCATTTACTTTTGGTCCCTTAACAAGTGGAAGGCACATATGCAAACGGTTGTAATTCCTACACCGTTCACCTAATTTGGATGTAAATAACCTCAAATTAAGGCCTCATGCATACGACCGTATTTTTTTGCGGTCCGCAAAACGGGGTTCCGTTTTTCCGTGATCCGTGACCGTTTTTTCGTCCGTGGGTCTTCCTTGATTTTTGGAGGATCCACGGACATGAAAAAAAAGTCGTTTTGGTGTCCGCCTGGCCGTGCGGATCCAAACGGATCCGTCCTGAATTACAATGCAAGTCAATGGGGACGGATCCGTTTGACGTTGACACAATATGGTGCAATTTTAAACGGATCCGTCCCCCATTGACTTTCAATGTAAAGTCAGGAGTTAATATACCATCGGATCTGAGTTTTCTCCAATCCGATGGTATATTTTAACTTTAAGCGTCCCCATCACCATGGGAACGCCTCTATGTTAGAATATACCATCGGATTTGAGTTACATCGTGAAACTCAAATCCGACAGTATATTCTAACACAGAGGCGTTCCCATGGTGATGGGGACGCTTCAGGTTAGAATATACTAAAAGAACTGTGTACATGACTGCCCCCTGCTGCCTGGCAGGTGCTGCCAGGCAGCAGGGGGCAGACCCCCCCCCCCTGTAGTTAACACATTGGTGGCCAGTGTGGCCGGCCTCCCCCTCCCTCCCCTGTAGTTAACTCATTGGTGGCCAGTGCGGCCGGCCCCCCCCCTCCCCTGTAGTTAACTTATTGGTGGCCAGTGGGCCCCCCCTCCCCTGTAGTTAACTCATTGGTGGCCAGTGGGCCCCCCTCCCTCCCCTGTAGTTAACTCATTGGTGGCCAGTGGGTTCCCCCCCTCCCTCCCCTGTACTTAACTCGTTGGTGGCCAGTGGGCCTTCTCCCCTCCCTCCCCCTCCTAATTAAAATCTCCCCCCTATCATTGGTGGCAGCGGAGTGTACCGATCGGAGTCCCAGTTTAATCGCTGGGGCTCCGATCGGTAACCATGGCAACCAGGACGCTACTGCAGTCCCGGTTGCCATGGTTACTTAGCAATTTGTAGAACCATTATACTTACCTGCGAGCTGCGATGGTCTGCGTCCGGTCGGGAGCTCCTCCTACTGGTAAGTAACAGGTCCGGCCGAGAGCTCCTCCTACTGGTAAGTGACATGACCTGTCACTTAAAAGTAGGAGGAGCTCTCGGCCGGACCTGTCACTTACCAGTAGGAGGAGCTCCCGACCGGACACAGACCATCGCAGCTCGCAGGTAAGTATAATGGTTCTACAAATTGCTAAGTAACCATGGCAACCGGGACTGCAGTAGCGTCCTGGTTGCCATGGTTACCGATCGGAGCCCCAGCGATTAAACTGGGACTCCGATCGGTACACTCCGCTGCCACCAATGATAGGGGGAAGATTTTAATTAGGAGGGGGAGGGAGGGGAGAAGGCCCACTGGCCACCAACGAGTTAAGTACAGGGGAGGGAGGGGGGGGGGCCCACTGGCCACCAACGAGTTAACTACAGGGGAGGGAGGGGGGCTGGCCGCACTGGCCACCAATGAGTTAACTACAGGGGAGGGGGGGGCCCACTGGCCACCAATGAGTTAACTACAGGGGAGGAAGGGGCCGGCCGCACTGGCCACCAATGAGTTAACTACAGGGGAGGGAGGGGGGGGGGGCGGCCACACTGGCCACCAATGTGTTAACTACAGGGGGGGGGCTGCCCCCTGCTGCCTGGCAGCACCTTCCAGGCAGCAGGGGGCAGTCATGTACACAGTTCTGTTAGTATATTCTAACCTGAAGCATCCCCATCACCATGGGAACGCCTCTGTGTTAGAATATACTGTCGGTTCTGAGTTTTCACAAAGTGAAAACTCAGCTATGAAAAAGCTTTTATGCAGACGGATCTTCGGATGCCAATCTTGTGTGCATCCGTGTTCTTTCACGGACCCATTGACTTGAATGGGTCCGTGAACCGTTGGCCGTGAAAAAAATAGGACAGGTCATATTTTTTTCACGGCCAGGAAACACGGATCACGGATGCGGCTGCTAAACGGTGCATTTTCCGATTTTTCCACGGACCCATTGAAAGTCAATGGGTCCGCGAAAAAAAAAGGAAAACGGCACAACGGCCACGGGTGCACACAACGGTCGTGTGCATGAGGCCTAAAGCTGACAGTCTGCAGTTAAAGCACATCTTGTTCATTTCATTTCAAATCCATTGTGCTGGTGTATAGAGCCAAAAATGTTAGCATTGTGTCGACGTTCCAATATTTATAGACCTGACTGTATATATAAAATCACACAGCCCTATAGGACAGGTATATTGCGGACATGCTAGTGGCGATCTAGCCGTGCATGTCCGCAGCTCTTTAACCTAAAACGAGGTGACAGAATCCCTTTAAAAATGCCTAATTTAAAGAAAATTTTGAAAAATTAGCAATTTTCTAAATTTTAATTTCTCTGCTTTTAAGACACATAGTGATACTTCAAAAAACAGTTTTTAATTAGCATTCACCATATGTCTACTTTAAATTGGCTTGATTTTGTAAATGCCATTTTTTAGGATGTTAGAAGGCTTAGAATTTTAGAAGCAATTCTTACAATTTTTACGAAAATTTCCAAAACCCACTTTTTTAAGGACAAATTCAGTTATGAATAGAGTTGAGCGGACACCTGGATGTTCGGGTTTGGCAGGTTCGGCCAAACTTAAAAAAAAAAGTTCGGGTTCGGGACCCGAACTTGAACCCGAACCCCATTGAAGTCAATGGGGACCTGAACTTTTGGGCACTAAAATGGCTCTAAAATAGTCCTGGGAAGGGCTAGAGGGCTGCAAAAGGCATCAAAATGTGCTTAAGAGCATAAAAACTGTTCTGCAAACAAATGTGGATAGGGAAATGACTTAAAATAACATAAAATACAGAACATTTTTAAATAACAATCTGGATCTAGGAGTAGGAGGTTGAGGAGGCAGTGGATGGGTGGATGTGGCGGTGTAGGTTGATGTGGCAGTGCAGGTGGAAGCGGCGGTGAAGGAGGAATAGGTAGCCAACACTGATTTGTGTTATTTTTTCTTTTTAAATTGGGGTATCCCCCAAAATATTGGGACATATAACAAAATAAAACAAAGAATAAGTGCACTTGAGTACAAGAATGGATGGTTGAGGCTGGTATTAATGTCTATTCTGCACAAGGTACGGACAAGTCCTGTGGGATCCATGCCTGGTTCATTTTAATAAACGTAAGCTTGTCCACATTGGCTGCGGCCTGTGATAATGCTCTCTGCCGTACTAAACACACGTTCACACTATACACTGGCTGCAGGGCAGGTCAGCACCTCCAAGGCTGACAAAGCTTTTCCACATTTTGGCCATGCTAACCCTGCCTTCTCAGGTGCTGGTGGTGCCCCAGCTGCGTTGGCGACCTCTTCGTCCTCCTCTGCCTTCGCCTTGTGCTTCCACTGTGCGCTTGTAGTCGTGCTTCTTCCGATCAGTAACAGATGTTTTCACTAAATTTAGGCCCCTGTCAGCAATGCAGAGCAGGGGTTCATTCACGGCAAAAGGGGGTTCATGTCACCCAGCAATACAACAGAGGATTTTGAGAGATTTAGGCCCCTGTCAGCAATGCAGAGCAGGGGTTCATTCACGGCAAAAGGGGGTTCATGTCACCCAGCAATGCAACAGAGGATTTTGAAAGATTTAAGCCCCTGTCAGCAATGCAGAGTAGGGGTTCATTCACGGCAAAAGGGGGTTCATGTCACCCAGCAATACAACAGAGGATTTTGAGAGATTTAGGCGCCTGTCAGCAATGCAGAGCAGGGGTTCATTCACGGCAAAAGGGGGTTCATGTCACCCAGCAATAGAACAGAGGATTTTGAGAGATTTAGGCCCCTGTTACCCAGGCACAGCAGGGGTTCATTCACGGCAAAAGGGGGATCATGTCACCCAGCAATACAACAGAGCATTTTGAGAGATTTAGGCCCCTGTCACCCAGGCAGAGAAGGGGTTCATTCACGACAAAAGGGGGTTCATGTCACCCAGCAATAGAACAGAGGATTTTGAGAGATTTAGGCCCCTGTCACCCCGCACAGCAGGGGTTCATTCACGGCAAAAGGGGGTTCATGTCACCCAGCAATACAACAGAGCATTTTGAGAGATTTAGGCTCCTGTCACTCAGGCACAGCAGGGGTTTGTATATGCCAAAAATGGTAAAATGTCACCCGACAATTGAAAATAAGAATTTTTTCAATTTAGGGCACTAAAATTGGCACTTTTTTAAATTAAAATGGCTCTAAAATAGTCCTTGAAAAGGCTAGAGGGGTGTAAAAGGCAGTAAAATGTGCTTAAGAGCATGGCAACTGCTCTGCAAACAAATGTGGATAGGGAAATTACTTAAAATGAAATAAAATAACTAAAAATTACAAATTATTAACCTGCAACTCAGAGAAGGAGGTGGATATGGAGTCGGAGGTTGAGGAGGCGGTGAATGTGGTGCTGTAGGTGGAGGCAGCAATGGAGGAGGAGGAGGTAGCCAACAATGTGTTTTTTTTTTATTATTGGGGTAGGTAGCCCCCAAAATATTGGGACAAATAAAAAATAAAAAAACAAAGAATCATTGCACTTGACTTGAGTACAAGAATGTATGTTTGATGGTGGTATAAATGTCTGTTCTGCACAAGGTACAGACAAGTCTTGTGGGATCCAAGCCTGGTCCATTTTAATGAACGTGAGCTTGTCCACGTTGGCCTTGGACAGGCGCCTGCGTCTGTCTGTAATGACGCCTCCTGCCGTGCTAAATACACGTTCAGAGAGTACACTGGCTGCAGGGCAGGCCAGCACCTCCAAGGCATACAGGGCAAGCTCTGGCCATGTGGACAATTTGTCTTTGTAACGGGGATCCAGCAGGGTGGCCACCCAGTAGTCAGCACACGTTAAAATGTGGGCAACTCTGCAGTCGTTGCGCAGGCACTGCAGCATGTAGTCGCTCATGTGTGCCAGGCTGCCCAGAGGTAAGGACAAGCTGTCCTCTGTGGGAGGCGTATCGTCTGCGTCCTCAGTATCCCCCCAGCCACGCACCAGTGATGGGCCCGAGCTGCGTTGGATGCCACCCCGCTGTGAACATGCTTCATCCCCATCCTCCTCCTCCTCCTCCTGCTCCTCATCCTCCTCCTCCTCGTCCTCCAGTAGTGGGCCCTGGCTGGCCAAATTTGTACCTGGCCTCTGATGTTGCAAAAATCCTCTTTCTGAGCCACTTCTAAAAGACTGGCCTGAAAGTGTTAGAGATGACCCCTCTTCCTCCTCCTCGTCCTGGGCCACATCCTCTTCCATCATCGCCCTAAGTGTTTTCTCAAGGAGACTTAGAAGTGGTATTGTAACGCTGATAACGGCGTCATCGCCACTGGCCATATTGGTGGAGTACTCGAAACAGCGCAACAGGGCACACAGGTCTCGCATGGAGGCCCAGTCATTGGTAGTGAAGTGGTGCTGCAGCTGAAACTCCACTATGGCCTGCTGCTGCTCGCACAGTCTCTCCAGCATGTGCAAGGTGGAGTTCCACCTGGTGGCCACATCGCATATGAGGCGGTGAGCGGGAAGGCCGAAGTTACGCTGTAGAGCAGACAGCCGAGCGGCGGCAGAATGAGAACGCCGGAAGCGCGCACAGATGGCCCGCATTTTATGCAGCAGCTCTGACATGTCGGGGTAGTTGTGAATTAATTTCTACACCATCAAATTCAGCACATGCGCCAGGCAAGGGATGTGCGTCAAACCGGCTAGTCCCAGAGCTGCAACGAGATTTCGGCCATTATCGCACACCACCAGGCCGGGCTTGAGGCTCACTGGCAGCAACCACTTGTCGGTCTGTTGTTCTATACCCCGCCACAACTCCTGCGCGGTGTGGGAAACTGTCCCCCAAACACATCAATTTCAGAACGGCCTGCTGACGTTTACCCCTGTGCTGAAGTTGTTGGTGAAGGTCCGTCGCTGACCGGATGAGGAGGTGGTAGAAGAGGAGGAGGAAGCCTAGTAGGAAGAGGAGGCAACAGGAGGCAAAGAATGATGCCCTGCGATCCTTGGCGGCGGAAGGACGTGCGCCAAACAGCTCTCCGCCTGGGGCCCAGCCACCACTACATTTACCCAGTGTGCAGTTAGGGAGATATAGCATCCCTGGCCGTGCTTACTGGTCCACGTATCTGTGGTTAGGTGGACCTTGCCACAGATGGCATTGCGCAGTGCACACTTGATTTTATCCGATACTTGGTTGTGCAGGGAGGGCACGGCTCTCCTAGAGAAGTAGTGGCGGCTGGGAACGACGTACTGTGGGACAGCAAGCGACATGAGCTGTTTGAATCTGTCCGTCTCCACCAGCCTGAATGACAGCATTTCAAAGGCCAGCAGTTTAGAAATGCTGGCATTCAGGGCCAGGGATCGAGGGTGGCTAGGTGGGAATTTACGCTTTCTCTCAAAGGTTTGTGAGATGGAGAGCTGAACGCTTCCGTGTGACATGGTGGAGATGCTTGGTGACGGAGGTGGTGTTGTTGGTGGCACATCCTCTGTTTGCTGGGCGGCAGGTGCCAATGTTCCTCCAGAGGTGGAGGAAGAGGCCGAGGCAGCAGCAGAAGAGGGAGCCGGAGGGGCCTGAGCCCTTTCTTGGTTTTTAAGGTGTTTACTCCACTGCAGCCCGTGTCTCGCATGTAGATGCCTGGTCATGCAGGTTGTGCTAAGGTTCAGAACGTTAATGCCTCGCTTCTGGCTCTGATGGCACAGCGTGCAAACCACTCTGGTCTTGTCGTCAGCACATTGTGTGAAAAAATGCCATGCCAGGGAACTCCTTGAAGCTGCCTTTGGTGTGCTCGGTCCCTTGCTGCGGTGGGCAGTAGCAGGCTAACTGTTTTGGCGACGGCTGCTCTGCTTTTGCTACGCTGTTGGTTCGGTCTCACCACTGCCTCTTCCTCCGAACTCTGAAAGTCAGTGGCACGACCTTAATTCCATGTGGGGTCTAGGACCTCATCGTCCCCTGCATCGTCTTACACCCAGTCTTCCTCCCTGACCTCCTTTTCGGTCTGCACACTGCAGAAAGACGCAGCAGTTGGCACCTGTGTTTCATCATCATCAGAGATGTGCTGAGGTGGTATTCCCATGTCCTCATCAGGAAACAAAAGTGGTTGTGCGTCAGTGCATTCTATGTCTTCCACCCCTGGGGAAGGGCTAGGTGGATGCCCTTGGGAAACCCTGCCAGCAGAGTCTTCAAACAGCATAAGAGACTGCTGCATGTCTTGAGGCTCAGACAGGTTCCCCGGTATGCACGGGGGTGATGTGACAGACTGATGGCCATGGGTTTCAGGCGCCACCTGTGCGCTTTCTGCAGAAGACTGGGTGGGAGATAATGTGAATGTGCTGGATCCACTGTCGGCCACCCAATTGACTAGCGCCTGTACTTGCTCAGGCCTTTCCATCCTTAGAACGGCATTAAGCCCGACCACATATCGCTGTAGATTCTGGCGGCTACTGGGACCTGAGGTAGTAGGTTCAGTAGGACGTGTAGCTGTGACAGAACGGCCACGTCCTCTCCCTGCACCAGAGGCTCCACCAACACCACCACCACGACCATGACCGCGTCTCTTATTAGATGTTTTCCTCATATTTAGCGTTCACAAAGCAAAGTAAAAAGTGGTTAAGTATGTTAAAAATAATTAACCGCCAATATAAACCCTGATGTAGGGTATTGCACTCAAATTTTTTTTTTTTAACTCTATATGACAGCAGTATTTGTGGCCTAAATGTGACACTCACTTATGCTTGTCTTATCCCAGATGTGCAGTATATCAAAGGGTTTTTTCACCCCAGTAACCAAAAAGCCATATTTCTGGCCTAAATGTGACAGTCACTTATGCACGTGTAATCCCAGATGTGCAGTATATTAGAGGGTTTTTTAACCCTAACCAAAAAGCTGTATTTCTGTCCTAAATGTGACAGTTACTTATGCACGTCTAATCCCAGATGTGCAGTATATCAGAGGGTTTTTTCACCCCAGTATGCCAAAGCCGTATTTATGGCCTAAATGTGACAGTCACTTATGCACGTGTAATCCCAGATGTGCAGTATATTAGAGGGTTTTTTCACCCTAACCAAAAAGCTGTATTTCTGTCCTAAATGTGACAGTCACTTATGCTTGTCTAATCCCAGATGTGCAGTATATTAGAGGGTTTTTTCACCCCAGTATCCCAAAGCTGTATTTCTGGACTTGCAGATAGCCTATGCTTGTGCACTATCGTTGCATAAAATGGCTGCCGATCATGTATTGATATTGACTAACTGAAGAAAAAACAGTTCGTTTTCTGCAGTAGTTGGCTCAGGGCAGGCTTAAAAAAATTGTGCACTGCACCCACAAAACACTTTTTCTGTAGATCGCTGAGTACATAAACCAGTTCTTGATAAGATTTCTCCCTGATCTCTCCCTCACAGATACCCTGATTCTGCAGTTTACAGGAACACCTCATATTTGGTTGTAGACTGCTGTATGGGCACATGGCAGGGTTCAGAAGAGAAGAAGCACTATATGGTTTTTGGAGAGCAGATTTTGCTGGAATGGTTTTTGGACACCATATTACATTTTAAGAGACCCTAAGGTACATAAGTAACCTCATTTTGGAAACTACATCCCTCATGGAATTTATTGAGGGGTGTACTGATCTCTGACTGCACAGGTTCTTCATAGGATTTAGAAACACTTGGCTGTGAAAATGAAAAATTTCATTTCTTCCAATGAAATGTTGCATAAGCCCCCCATTTTTCAGTTTCACAAAGGGTAACAGGAGAAAAAACATACCAAATTTTGTTACACATTTTCTCCTGAACACAGCAACACCCCATATGTGGTCATAAACTGCTGTTTGGGCACACATCAGGGATCAGAAGGGATGGAGCGCCATATGGTTTTTGCAGGGCAGATTTTGGTGGAATGGTTTTTGGGTACCATATCACATTTGAAGAGAGGCTAAGGTACCCCTACAGTAGAAACCCCTTATAAGTCACCCCATTTTGGAAACTATACCTCTCAAAGAATTTATGGATGGGTGTAGTGAGTGCTTTGATCTCACAGGCGTTTCATAGAATTTAGAAATGCTTGTCTGTTAAAATGAAAAATTTAATTTTTTTTCCAATAAAATGTTGCTTTTGTCATGGATGATGTTGCAGAAAGCTGGAACTTATAAATAAACATCCGACTGGCTTGATCCCAAACTAAGGAGCATATGGGTGAGCCCTATAAAACCCCTAGAGCTCTCCCTGACTGCTATGCCCTTGCAAGGTTCTCTATGGTAGACGATTGCATGCCCACGTACCTAATACTGTGTGACACCTGAAAACCCTATTATAGTGAGGGGACACGACCACCGGCTCCCTGCACTTAATACGGACGGAGTCAGGGTCACCTAGAATCAAGCCAGCAAGGAAACACAAAAAAAGGAAAAAGACTTATCTGAGGAAACAGCAGCAGCCTCCAACAGTGAACACCTCATCCAGGAAGTAGTATAAACCGCAAAGTGAGGCAGTATGGGAGGGAATATAAAGGGAGACAATTAGTCTAAATAGGTGACACCTGGGAGAAGGAAAGGAGATGACAAAGTGAAACCAAAACAAAGAACGTCATGCAAGAGGTAGAGAAGAACGTCTGCCAGACCTTCTCACAAAACTGGCGGTGACCGCTTTAGCCCCAGATTTTTCACAAGGTGTAACATGAGAAAACAGACCCTATGCAATTTCTGCTGAATACAGCAACCCCCTATATGTGGTCGTAAACCACTGTATGGGTGCGCCACAGGACTCAGAAGGGAGGCAAAGATAGCCATATGCATTTGGAGGGTAGATGAATGGATGCTGGAATGATTTTCGGGCACCATGTCACATTTGAAGAGACGCTGAGGTACCTTTACAGTAAAAATCGCCTAAAAGTAAACCCATTTTGGAAAGTACACCCCCCAAATTAATTTTTCAAGGGGTGAACTTTGACTCAACAGGCGTTTCATAGAATTTAGAAACATTTGGCTGTGAGCATGAAATATTACATTTTTTACAAGAAAATTTCACTTTAGGCTCAGATTTTTCATTTTTAAGAGGTAAAGGGAGAACAAGGACCCACAATTTGTTACCTATCTCTTCCCAAATACGGCAACAAACTGTGCATTTAAGGCCTAGTTTGGTGATTTATACAGCACTGGCCAACAACTGCAGAGGCTCTGAGGTTAAATAGAAAAAAGAAACCCACAAGAAGTGACCCCATTTTAGAAACCTCACCCCTCACAGCATTTAACAAAGGGTGTAGTGAACATTTTGACCCCAGTTAATTCACAGCACAGCAAACTGAAAATTGCAATTTTTACACAGATGTGCAATCTCAGTGCCCAGCATATGCCAGTGTGAAAAACAAGCCCTCTTAGGCCTCTTTCACACGAGTGTGTCCGGATGCGTTGTGGCAAACCCGCGCGAGTAGGCACCCAATTGCAGTCAGTTTTTATTGCGCGAGTGCAATGCGTTTTGCACGCGCGTGATAAAAAACTGAATGTGGTACCCAGACCCGAACTTCTTCACAGAAGTTCCGGTTTGGGTTCAAGGTTGTGTAGATTGTATTATTTCCCCTTATAACATGGTTATAAGGGAAAATAATAGCATTCTGAATACAGAATGCTTAGTACAATAGGGCTGGAGGGGTTAAAAATAAATAAAAAATAATTTAACTCACCTTAATCCACTTGTTTGCATAGCCGGCATCTCTTCTGTCTTCTTTTGTGAGGAATAGGACCTTTGATGACGTCTTCTGTCAAGAAGACAAAAGAGATGCCGGCTGTGCGAACAAGTGGATTAAGGTGAGTTAAAAAATAATATTTTTTTTTAACCCCTCCAGCCCTATTGTACTATGCATTCTGTATTCAGAATGCTATTATTTTCCCTTATAACCATGTTATAAGGGGAAATAATAAAGATCGGGTCCCCATCCCGATCGTCTCCTAGCAACCGTGCGTGAAAATCGCACCGCATCCGCACTTGCTTGCGGATGCTTGCGGTTTTCACGCAGCTCCATTCACTTCTATGGGGCCTGCGTTGCGTGAAAAAAACGCACAAAATAGAGCATGCTGCGATATTCACGCCACGCACAAGTGATGCGTGAAAATCACCGCTCATGTGCACAGCCCCAAAGAAATGAATCGGTCCGAATTCAGTGCGGGTGCAATGCGTTCACCTCACGCATTGCACCCGCGCGGAAAACTCGCCTGTGTGAAAGGGTCCTTATTATTATGCTGTGCTTTTTAGTTTTAGAAACCCCCTACATGTGACACTAATCTTTTGCCTCGACATACATTTGAGGCCTATTGTATAAAAATTCATGGTTTTATTCAAAACCTGAGTGCTGGACCTGCTACTTTGCTTCTAAAATGCTCACTCCGCTCCTCAATAAGTATCTTGAGGGGTGTAGTTTCCTATATTGGGTCACTTCTCGGGGTTGCATAATAAATGCAACCCCGAGAAGTGACCCAATATAGGAAACTACACCCCTCAAGATACTTATTGAGGAGCGGAGTGAGCATTTTAGAAGCAAAGTAGCAGGTCCAGCACTCAGGTTTTGAATAAAACCATGAATTTTTATTTCAAATATTTTTTAAAAAAAAGCCCAAAATAGTACACAGCAGGACACCTTCCCACACCAGTCAACACGTTTTGGACTGTACTCAGTCCTTATTCATGACAACATGAATAAGGAGTCCTACTGGTAGTATCTGAGGAAAGGGATTTAGGGATCATTATTTCAGAAGACTTAAAGGTAGGCAGACAATGTCATAGAGCAGCAGGAAATGCTAGCAGAATGCTTGGGTGTATAGGGAGAGGCATTACCAGTAGAAAGAGGGAGGTGCTCATGCCGCTCTACAGAGCACTAGTGAGACCTCATTTGGAGTATTGTGCTCAGTACTGGAGACCATATCTCCAGAAGGATATTGATACTTTGGAGAGAGTTCAGAGAAGAGCTACTAAACTAGTACATGGATTGCAGAATAAAACATACCAGGAAAGATTAAAGGTCCTTAACATGTATAGCTTGGAAGAAAGACGAGACAGAGGGGATATGATAGAAACTTTTAAATACATAAAGGGAATCAACAAGGTAAAAGAGGAGAGAATATTTAAAAGAAGAAAAACTGCTACAAGAGGACATAGTTTTAAATTAGAGGGGCAAAGGTTTAAAAGTAATATCAGGAAGTATTACTTTACTGAGAGAGTAGTGGATGCATGGAATAGCCTTCCTGCAGAAGTGGCAGCTGCAAATACAGTGGAGGAGTTTAAGCATGCATGGGATAGGCATAAGGCCATCCTTCATATAAGATAGGGCTGGGGGCTATCCATAGTATTCAGATATATTGGGCAGACTAGATGGGCCAAATGGTTCTTATCTGCCGACACATTCTATGTTTCTATGTTTCTATGTTTTTTGTAGTTTATTTTTTGTCATTTTTTTTTATTGATGATGTCTTCTGTAACTGAGGCCGACATAATATCCTCAGTTACTGACTCCTATCATACACTGCTAAGACCCAGCAGCTCCTGCAATTACCCAGCTGCCAGAGATCATGATGATTGTTAGGATTGGAACAGGAAGAATTATTCGTTGAGTGCTGGGTAAACAATAATGGGGAAGGCAGGGATAGTAAAAATTATTTTCCTTCTCTATTAGGAGCCTGGCTGTCACTGACAACTAGCTCTGCCTCAGTATAGGTCATCAATATCAGATTGGTGGGAGGCCAAATCCCGGTACCACCGGCAATCAGCTGTTTGAAGAGAATGCAGTGCTCGTAGTGGCGCTGCCTTCTCTTCATTGTTTACCTGTTCGCCATTGCAACCGCAGCGGTTAGCAGGTGTAATTACATCTCAGCCATCCCATTGACTTTAATAGGACAACTCCTTCCTGTTCAAGTGAATACTACAGAGTCGCCCTATTGAAGGGAATGGGATGGCTTAGTGGTAATTACACTGCTCACTGCTGCGATGGCAAGCAGGTAAACAGTGAAGAGAAGGCAGCGCTGTGTTCTCTTCAAACAGCTTATAGATGGGGGTGCCGGGAGTCGGCCCTTCGCCAATTTGATATTGATGACCTATCCTGAGGCTAGGTCATCAATATTAAAAAGTAGACAACCCCTTTAACTCTGCAAGGCTATTTCTGTCTAATGTTTCTGAAAAAAAGCAGACAGCCCCTTTAAAGGGAACTTGATAGCTGAATACAGACTGCCCACTGTATCTTAAAAATCTGGTCTTCAAAAAATCATCTTTAATCCAAGCTCCCCTTCATATGCAAATTAGCACTTACAAGTAAAGGAGCCTGGTGTCTTCCTCCTCAAAGTTAAAGAGGTTATCCCATAACTAATGTGAAAAATGATGATCAGACATCATATAGTACATGACAATCTCTAACAAAGCTAGAACCAGCCCTGTACCTCACATGGATCCAGAGATATCCTCTTTCATTGCTCTGCTAGGTTTTCTTCAGGCTGGCAGCTCAGGGGGCACGTATTTTCTGCTGCAGCTCACTCTCTATCACAGCTCAGGAGGCAGTTGAAGGATGAAAGTGAGCAGGTGCGGCCATTTCAGTGAGCCAAAGAAATAAGGAAAAAAAAAACAGAAGGTGGCGCTATACAGATACAGCTCAATGAATAACTCAGTGGCTGTACTAAATTTTTTCATTACATTTAATTACAAAAGTATTCAGATCCAGGTGCTGGTTGGAAAACTGGATGAGTCCTAACATAGATCTCATACAAAACACTTATGTAAGTAATTTAGTAATGGAGGAAAAATACTAAAAGTATTTACAAAAATAATTATTATATATTATAGGACAATTCAACCTTTTACCAAAATGGTAAATAAGTATTGTTGTCAATATTTTATTTTTTTTTTTTTTGCAGCAATTTTATTTTCCCCAAAGCACATAGCTGCTTTCAGTACTCGTACAAAATTACTCCAGACTTTATTGGATATGTTAGAATAATATTGGTTAATTCCTTAAAATGACCACTAGATGGCAGTTGTTACTAATAAAGTTTTCATGCCATGTTGAAAAGCCAATCAAATAGGAAGCATCCAAAAGACAAAAATGTATTTATTTTTGTTTAGCTTTTTATATATATTTTAACATTTGCACTTTATTTAAAAATGTGTTTTTATTATTAGCAGTTTATGCATGGCACTATTTGCATTAGTACATAATAATTTTAGAATATAGTGCCTCTAACATAGCGTCAGTCACAGCGTACAGATGTTTGCCGTTATAATAGTCCCAGACTCTTTGCCCCTATAACAGTTTCAACTAGGGTACTGCTAGAATGGCATGGAGCTCCAGTGAAAGTGTCAGCCACTAGCCTTGGTTTAGTGCTATACAGCACTGAGGACAGTGATTGGCTGCAGCGATCATGTGCCATATACCTGCACATCACAGCTGCTAACTTGTGGGAGAAGGATCGGAATTGGGGTGTAGAGAACAGCAGTGGAAGAAGACATGGTGAAATATACTAGTGTATACCTATGTCAGCTATGAGGTGGTATAAAGAAAAGTGTCTTGCATCTCAAGTATTGGTAGATCTCCATCATTGCATTAATTGATAGAAACATTTAGGGGAGATGTATTAAGACCGGCATTTTGTATGCTGGTCTTTATTTGCCCTTCACAAGTGTGAGAAGCAGACACCTCTTAACTATTGTGGCAAATGTTGGGTTGCTGGTGTGCCAGAACTGAAATCTACTCCAGCCAGGAGCTGGAGGAAATCTATGGTATAATATGCACCAGTTTTCTGGTGCACATGCTGCTAAATGACTTGGGGGTCCCACCAGTGGAAGTCCTGCCTCCTCCCGTTCACTTTTTGAAAAAGTGGTGAGGGCGTCGGAAAAAACGGAGAAGTCACATAGTTCACTAATCTGCTGCTGCTCCCATGTGCTATCTACTTCCCGATCCCTCTCAACACAGAGGAAATGACCACTCACTCCATCAATGGCTAATGCGAGTATCCACTGTGGCGAGTGATTGGCTGAGCCACTATTTGCTGTGTGTCAAGGGGTCCATGAAGTAGAGACATCATTAGAACGGGAGTTACAGGAGATTAGTCAGGTGAGTATCACTTGTTTTGGTGAAAACCTGCAAACAAAAAAATATACTCATAATGTATAATACCAAACTGTACATCATGGAGATGATGTGTATATAATACAAGGGCTAGAGGATATCAGACTGTACTCTAAGTGATATATCCAGAGCACATCATACGTGTCAAATCGGGCAGCAGTACAGATAGTTTGACCTAGGGCTAACCCTAAGGGCGTTGTTCTGGCCTCCTTATGTGTGAAGGTACATAGCTTGACAGACAGCTAAACCTTTCCCAGCAATGAATTGACAATGGAGTAACATCCAACTTCATCTTTATTGCAAGGTATACGGTAAAACTGGGGGAAAGAAAAATAATGCACTTACTAATGTAGTCTGACATCTGACTATACACATAATACAATATGCATACAGATGCAAACCATGTGAAACATACCAGCGATGCTACTGTAAGCTTACATGAAGAGGATAGATCAGGACACTACTAGACCGTGCGGATACCTCTGCAATGGTGGCAGTGCATGAAGGAAATGGCTGCTATGTGCAGGGCTGATGGTATCACTAGAGTTCATAGGCTACAAGTAATGGAAGCTAAAGTGGGTCAAACTTCTAGTGTGAAGAGCTGCAGTGTAAAAATAAAACGCCCACTAGATGGTGCAGTTACACAATGAACAGAGAATTATGCATTATAAAGCATACTGACTGTGAATAAATTAATAATAGCAAACTGCTGAAGGCATGACACTCCCCTCCTGGTATCTTAAGGATACCACATTGAGTCACCTCTGGAGAGAGCAACAAAATCAGTTCAGTAACGGGTCTGAGGAAGACTTTAGGCTCATGTTGCCTGCAGACTTTAACTTCCACCTTTCTGACTCTCAGTCATTTCTTCTTGACTGAGAGTCTTTGACAAGAACAATATTACTAACCTCCATGTTGGCTTTGCTGGTGTCACGGCCTTTGGTGTGCGCTGTGACACTGTTGCCACACTTGAGGCTGCCCGCGGCAACGTGTTGCTGTGAGAGCATACGGTGGCAGTGTCTTGGCCTTCTGGGTGATTGCCGTGACATGGTTGCTATGCATGCTGTTGCCGGTGGTAACGTGTGGTTTGGCATGCTTGTGTGTGCACTTTCCCTTTAAGTGGCTTCCTTCCTCTGTCTGGTGTTGGAAGAGTTAACTCCCTTCCTAGTGTTTTGTGAACACTGGGTTTATGTGTGTGTGGGTGTGGCTGCTTGGGCTATTTAGCCTCTGCTGGATGCCTGAAGCTGAGGGTTCCTCCAGCCTTGGTGTATGCTGGTGGTTCACTGCTCCTGGCTTTACCATCTTTCCAGTGAGGGCCACCCTTGTGGTCATAGATGTTCAATGTCATCCCGGTGTCTCCTTCCCTTCCTGTCCCTATTTGTATGGAGTGGGTTATGTTCAGGGTGTTTATATGTCTGGTGGTGTTTGGTGTCATGTTTACTAGACATTCCCTTGTCTCATGTCATTGCAGCTATGGTGTTCTGGGTTCCTGTGTGGTTTGTGGTGTGCTGTGTCCTTTAATGTTGGTGTGGACACCAGCACTTGTACACGGGTTCCAGTCAGTGTGTCTGTGGCAGGTAAGTGTGTTATTGGTTTCGCTTACCTGCCATCTCCATATGCTGTATTTGTTCCCCTCTCCTTGCAGCCTGGCCTCAGATAGAAACTCCTGTTCCTCCATGACTGGGATGAACAGGTCGTCTCTTCCCTGCTCCTTGGTGAGGGATTACCAGGGCGACCTAGGGTCTCTAGGAATCCTAAGTATGAGTCGTCCTACCATCGGGGTCCGCTCATACGGTGAAGAGTCAGGGAGATGATTAGGGATGCTTTAGGAGGTGACCTGCTTCCTTATTTCTCCTTTTGGCCATGATGATCCCCTTTTACCCTTTTAAATCGCACGGTGGGGGGTTTCCCCCACTCCCCGCCGTGATAGCTGGTTTGCCATTTATTCCGCACATGTAGGGTAGAGATGTAATTGTTTCCTCCATTTATTCCAGAAGGCATCTGCTAAGGTCTGCACTCGTCTCCACTGACACTTGTACAAGTCTTTAGTACTAAATTCACCAGGAGGAGCTGATGCTGTACCGACAAGCCTTTTTGCTCCCATTATCCAGAATCCAGCTGTTCGTAAAGCTCCTTCAGTGAACAAACGTACCTGGTGTTTAATCTTCTCATGGTAGTGTTGCACAAGTAGAGATACAATATGATTGTTTAGGAGTATTATGGGATAACATTCATTACTCTCGAGTTTCACATTCGAATACGTCCCCCAACTCTCAACAGTCCATTAGCATCTATAAAGGGGTCAAGTCTCTTGAGGGAACTGTCTTTGGGAACACTCTTTTGATTTTCGGAGGAGTTCAAATTCTTGAGCATAAACCTCTTGTTGGATACTACGGATGATAATGTCTCTGACCTGTGTGAGCTCGTCCACTGTATGGGCCTTATGACAGTAATGCCAACCTTTGCAATGTTCTGATCTTGTATGTGTGGCTCTAAAGAATCTAGCTATGTGAATCAAACCAGCTATAGCTCTGTTCAGTGATTTCCACGTAGAAAACTAGTTGAATCGTTTGGATCCAAGCTCTCTGTTAGAAACTTTTGTGGTGAGTACAGAAACATGAGGACGAATCTCTGCATCAACATTTGGCTTTAGTAGTTCAAATGTGTCTTTCTCAAGAGTGTCAAGTACAGGTTTGTAGAGGAATGGTAGTCCTGTGAGCCATGTGGCATCTTTAAGGTGGGCTCCAGAAACAGCTCTTGTAGCATGGTCTGCAGGGTTGAGGTCAGTTGGTACATAGCGCCACTGGGTAGGCTGTGTTGAGCTCCTAATTCTTTGAACTCTGTTATGATCATAGACATAAAATCTCTTAGTCTCATTGTAAATGTAACCCAACACTACTTTGCTATCTTATGAAATACTGTACTATCAAGTTTTGTATCTATTTCTGACATGATAAGGTCTGCTAGTTCTACTGCCAGAACAGCAGCACAAAGTTCCAGTCTTGGTATGGTAAGCTCAGGACTTGGTGTCAGCTTTTCCTTGCCCATTGCAAAGCCAATTTGGACTTTTGGAGTTTTACTTTTACTGAAGCATCACAAAGTATGCACAGCTGTCTGGACTGAACCTCTGCAGAAGCGAAGTGGGCATATGGTCTATGTATACGTAAGTTAGATAATGCCGTTAGAGAGTCTCTCCATGTTATCCATAGTGCCTCTTTCTCTGAGGGAAGTGGCAAATCCCAATCACATGAATCTGTGGTTAACTCTCTGAATAGAGTCTTACCGTGGATGATCACGGCGGCTGCAAATCCAAGTGAATCATACAGACTGTTAATGGTGGATAAGACTCCATGTCGTGTGAAGGGCTTTTGTTCTTAGTGGACCTAAAAGGTAAAGGTGTCAGACTTGAGGTCCCAGATGAGCCCTAGGCTGCGCTGCATGGGTATTGGGTCTGTCGCCAAGTCTAGATCTTTCAAAACACTGGCATGATCTTGAGTGGGAAAGGCCTCCATAACAGCTTTGCTGTTTGAAGCTATCTTATGCAGTCTGAGGTTTGAACAGGAAAGCATACATTGAGTCCTTTTGAGTAGACTGATTGCAGCCTCAGGTGAGGGAAGCAACTTTAAGCCATCATCTACATAGAAGTCTCTTTCAACAAACTTCTTAACGTCCTTCCAATAGTCTTTTTCACCTTCGTGGGCAGAGAGTCTGAGTCTATAAATAGCGACTGCAGGAGATGGGCTGTTGCCGAAAACATGCATCTTCATGCGATATTCTATGATGTCTTGGGTAGGGTCATTGTCCTTGAACCAAGAGAATCTTAAGAAGTTCATGTGCTCTTCTTTAACTAGGAAACAATAGAACATTTGTTGTATGTCAGCAACTACAGCAATGGATTCTTTGCGGAATCTGATAAGGACACCAAGAAGTGTGTTGTTGAGGTCTGGTCCTGTCAAAAGAACATCATTGAGAGACTCCCTCATATTGTGAACTGGAGTCAAATACTACTCAGATTTGTCCTGGCTTCTTAGGGTGGTAAATGCCAAAGATTGGTAGGTACCAGCATTCTTCCTTTTTCTTTAGGGGTGGAGCTACTTCTGCATGACAGTTCTCCAATATCTTGTTAATGAATAAGAAAAAATGTTCCATCATCTCTGGTCTTTTCTGAAAGTTGCGTTTGAGTGAACAGAAGCGTTTAAATGCCTGATCTCTCTTGTTGGGAAAGACGGCGTCTCTGTGTTTTGAAAGGCAGTGGTGCCACCCAAGTGTTCGTTTTATCCTTGAGGAATCCTTGCTTCATTATGTTTAAGAAGGCCTCATCTTCAATAGAGGGAGCTATCTTGTGGTCTTCTCTTGATTCTCGATTTCTGTAAAATCAGGATATAGCACACTTGCCGGCTTCTCTCTTACAAGGAATCTGTTATGACAAGGCTGAAAAAGGGATGGATGTCCATTCTCTAAGGCATTTGTGTAAAGAGAATTCACCGTGGTTGGCTTGTGAACATTTCCTAGGCAGACATCACCTATAATGACCTACCCAAGGTCAAGCTTCTGAGCATATGGAGAACTGTGAGGACCGTTTATTTGTTTTCTCACCTTGTGGACTCTTATGATATCTCTTCCGAGTAGAAGTACTATTTAGGCCTCTGGGTCGAGTACAGGTATGAGATGCGCTTTGGATTTCAGATGTCCATGATGTAATGCTGCCTCAGGTGTAGGAATTTCTTCTCTGTTGTTTGGCATCCGATTGCATTCGATTAAGGTAGGTAGAGGCAGGGATGCTTCATCATTTATGCAAACTGAAAAGAATGGCGTGGTATTAAACAAGCAGGAAGTGCTCAAACCCACATGCAGTTGTGCATATATATGCAGGGGAGCAGATCCTGCACTTATGGCCCATTGCTAATGACGATCCCCAGCAAAAATGCATACAGTGGAGGATAACCGCAGCGAACCACAAGTACCACAATAGACATCCTACACAAGATAGAAATTATGTGGATGTGATAATCAATATAACAATATAACAAAATAATAGCAAAGACAGGTGCACTCTGCGGTCTTACTAAACCCTCAAACTCATTTTAAAATTGAGAGATTAGCCAACATGTCCTAGGGTGTAGGACATGTCTGAGCCCGAGCACCGCTCCAAGGTTTCTCAAGTAGCTCGGGACATAACATTCACCTACCTGTGCCTATGTGGGCAATACCAGGAGCCAGTGGGCAAATTACAGGAGCATGAGGCTGACTCACAAACAACTCACCAGTTACCTCCAGCATGGTATTGCCCACAAAGGCACAGGTAGGTGAATGTTAGGTCCCGAGCTACTAGAGAAACCTTGGCGCAGTGCTCGGGCTCAGACATGTCCTACACCGTAGGACATGTTGGCTAATCTCTCAATTTTAAAATCAGTTTGAGGCTTTAGTAAGACCGCAGAGTGCACCTGTCTTTGCTATTATTTTGTTATATTGCTTCATCATTTATGGGTTCGATTTGGAAGCCAGTAGCTTCACTTTTTCTTCACTCACACCTGTGCAAGTTTTAAGTGAATACGAAGAGCAGTGTCCTTTAACCCCTTAAGGACTTAGGACGTATCGGTACGGCATGGGTCTCTAATCCTTAAGGACCCATGACGTATCGGTAGGTCATGGCTTTAATTTGCGATTCCGGCGCTGAGGGGGTTAATCGTTAATCGGAACGGGATGCCAGCTGAAATCATTCAGCCGGCATCCTGTAACAACGCAGGGGGGGGTCATTTGACCCCCCCCCCCCGTATCGACGATCGCAGAAAACCGCAGGTCAATTCAGACCTGCGGTTTGTTGCGCTTTTAGCCGATTCTGAAATGCCCCAAATAAAGTTTTATTAACCCCCCCTGCACCCCTGAATGATATTATGTGTGCGGGTGGTGCAGGGGGGGTGTCGTAGGCGGTGCGGGAGGTGTGGGAGGCGGGCGGTGCGGCAGGCAGGATCGCGATCCCCCGCCCGCCTCCCCTTGAATAATCGTTGGCGTCTAGTGGGTATACCAGGGTGCCAGCACATTGCTGACACCCTGGTATAAACGGCTGACATTGGTGATGCGATGTCAGCCGTTTAACCCTTTCCATACAGCGGTCCGTATGGACCGCTGTATGGAAAAGGTTAACAGCTCAGGGAGCTCCCTCCCTCTCCCATCAGGGGGCTGCTGTGCCTTTGCAGCCCCCCGATGGGAGAGAGCCCCCAGACACCCCTCCGACAGCCCCGTCCTTACCCTTCCCCGTCTGCGAAGTTCTGACAACTACTGAGCAGACGGGGAAGGTTCCCATGGACACAGGACGCCATCTCAGGCATCCTGCTGTCCATGGTGCTGAACAGATCTGTGCTAAAGGCAGAGATCTGTTCAGACAAAGTGTAAGTAAAATACAGTACAGTACAATATATATTGTACTGTACTGTATTATACAGACATCAGACCCACTGGATCTTCAAGAACCAAGTGGGTCTGGGTCAAAAAAATGTATAAAAAAAAAAACGTGAAAAAAGTTACGATTAAAAAAAACACATTTATAACTGAATAAAAAAAAAAAAAAAATACACTACACATATTAGGTATCGCCGCGTCCGTAACGACCTGATCTATAAAATGGTCATGTTACTTTCCCTGCACGGTGAACGCCATAAAAATAAAAAAATAAAAACTATGAGAAAATTGAAATTTTGCCCACCTTACTTCCCAAAAAAGGTAATAAAAGTGATCAAAAAAGTCGCATGTACGCCAAAATAGTACCAATCAAACCGTCATCTCATCCCGCAAAAATCATACCCTACCCAAGATAATCGCCCAAAAACTGAAAAAACTATGGCTCTTAGACTATGGAAACACTAAAACATGATTTTTTTTTGTTTCAAAAATGAAATCATTGTGTAAAACTTAAATAAATAAAAAAAAAGTATACATATTAGGTATCGACGCGTCCGTATCGACCGGTTCTATAAAAATATCACATGACCTAACCCCTCAGGTGACCACCGTAAAAAAATAAAAATAAAAACGGTGTAAAAAAAGCCATTTTTTGTCATCTTACATCACAAAAAGTGTAATAGCAAGCGATCAAAAAGTCATATGCAGCCCAAAATAGTGCCAATCAAACCGTCATCTCATCCCGCAAAAAATGAGACCCTACTTAAGATAATCGCCCAAAAACTGAAAAAACTATGGCTCTTAGACTATGGAGACACTAAAACATTTTTTTTGTTTTAAAAATGAAATCATTGTGTAAAACTTACATAAATAAAAAAAATTGTATACATATTAGGTATCGCCGCGTCCGTGACAACCTGCTCTATAAAATTACCACATGATCTAACCTGTCAGATGAATGTTGTAAATAACAAAAAAAAAAAACGTGCTAAAAAATCTATTTCTTGTTACCTTGCCGCACAAAAAAGTGTAATATAGAGCAACCAAAAATCATATGTACCCTAAACTAGTACCAACAAAACTGCCACCCTATCCCGTAGTTTCTAAAATGGGGTCACTTTTTTGGAGTTTCTACTCTAGGGGTGCATCAGGGGGGCTTCAAATGGGACATGGTGTCAAAAAACCAGTCCAGCAAAATCTGCCTTCCAAAAACCGTATGGCATTCCTTTCCTTCTGCGCCCTGCCGTGTGCCCGTACAGCAGTTTATGACCACATATGGGGTGTTTCTGTAAACTACAGAATCAGGGCCATAAATAATGAGTTTTGTTTGGCTGTTAACCCTTGCTTTGTAACTGGAAAAAAATTATTAAAATGGAAAATCTGCCAAAAAAGTGAAATTTTAAAATTGTATCTCTATTTTCCATTAAATCTTGTGCAACACCTAAAGGGTTAACAAAGTTTGTAAAATCAGTTTTGAATACCTTGAAGGGTGTAGTATGGGGTGTTTCTGTAAACGGCAGAGTCAGGGCAATAAAGATACAGTCTTGTTTGGCTGTTAACCCTTGCTTTGTTAGTGGAAAAAATGGGTTAAAATGGAAAATTAGGCAAAAAAATTAAATTCTCAAATTTCATCCCCATTTGCCAATAACTCTTGTGCAACACCTAAAGGGTTAACGAAGTTTGTAAGATCTGTTTTGAATACCTTGAGGGGTGTAGTTTATAGAATGGGGTCATTTTTGGGCGGTTTCTATTATGTAAGCCTCGCAAAGTGACTTCAGACCTGTAGTGGTCCCTAAAAATTGGGTTTTTGTAAATTTCTGAATAATTTCAAGATTTGCTTCTAAACTTCTAAGCCTTGTAACATCCCCAAAAAATAAAATATCATTCCCAAAATGCTACAAACATGAAGTAGACATATGGGGAATGTAAAGTCAACACAATTTTTGGGGGTATTACTATGTATTACAGAAGTAGAGAAACTGAAACTTTGAAATTAGCAAATTTTTCAGATTTTTGGGTAAATATGGTATTTTTTTATGCAAAAAAATTTGCTTTTTTGACCTAATTTATCAGTGTCATGAAGTACAATATGTGACGAAAAAACAATCTCAGAACGGCCTGGATAAGTCAAAGCGTTTTAAAGTTATCAGCACTTAAAGTGACACTGGTCAGATTTGCAAAAAATGGCCAAGTCCTTAAGGTGAAATAGGGCTGAGCCCTTAAGGGGTTAATATTGAAGATATCAAAGAAAGCCAAGTTAGCAAGAGATCTATTACTTTGATCATCAAGCATGGCATACAACCTTAGCGCTTTCTCTTTATGACCAATGGGATAAACTGTAACAAGACAAATCTTGGAGCAGGATTTGTTACTAAGACATTCCCCACAGACTTGAGTGCACTGGGGTGTCACTTCAGAAGGTACTGAGTCCCTCTCCTCCCCACTATACTCTACAGCCTGATCTGAGTGTGTGAGAATCCATGAAGCTGGCCCCGGGTAGAAAGCTGTATGGTGCTCTTCACTGTTACATTCCAAGCATTCGATGTTCGCTGTACAGTCTTTTGCAAGGTGAGAGGTAGAAGCACAACACCTGTAGCAAATGTGGTTTTCCTTGAAGAAGGTTTTGCGGTCCCTGAGAAGTTTTTCTCTAAATCCTCTGCATTTCAGCAATGAGTGTTGTTTCTTAGGTAGAGGACATTCTCTGCATGGGTCTTTTGTTGAGATCTTTTCAGTCTCTGCAGTACTATAGGTTTTGTTTGAGGGGTCTTTAAAAGATACACTGGTTTTGTATACTGTAATAGGTGTACCTTTCATGTTACGAAGTGAGACAGGTTTACCTGATTTGGGGTAAGTGTTGTCAAGCATCGAGAAGTCAAAGTTGGGATCATTCCTAGCCTTTGCTTGCTGGTGCACAAAGTCCACAAAGAATGAGAATGGAGGAAATGGGACATTGTGCTGTTGCTTGTACCTGGAGCCTTGAACAATCCACTTCTATTGCAGGTTATAAGGTAGTTTGTGTACTATTGGGTTTACACCACGCGCAGTATCTAAGAATGTCAGACCTTGTAAGTCTCCTTCAGCTTTGGCAAGTTGGAGCTCTGTCAGCAGATCATTAAGCTCTCTCAGCTTCTGGAAACCTTTGTTTTGGATCTTGGGAAATGCTCAATTCTTTTGAAGAGTGCGTTCTCTATTACTTCTGGTGAGCCGTAACACTCCTCAAGTCTCTCCCAGATCATGTTTTGCCCTGTGTTTCGGTAGTTAATATTAATGGCTCTAATCCTCTTTGCATGCTCTGCCAACTCATTTCCTAGCCATTTGACTAGAAGATCAACTTCTTTACATGCAGACAGATCCAGGTCTCTGATTATATTTATGAATGATGATCGCCATGACCTATAGCTTTCAGGTCTGTTATCAAACTTGGAGAGTTCCTTGGTTATTAACTCACGTCGGGCAAAGGATTTTAGAAAATCGGACATACCTGGATCTCTGTTTGATGGATTGTTGTTGTAATAACCGTCATCTACTTGTTCTTTCTTAAATGATTTGACTATACTGCGATCGTTTGTAGGTTTGAATGCAGGTTGCATTGGGCGCTGATGCTCTATGAAACTATTATCTTGTTCAATGCAGGGTTTTTGGTTAGCTGAGGTCACTTGTTGTGTGGCGGGAGTCTGCTGGGGCTCTTTAGCAGAGGTTGACGCTGCTTTTGGACCCGAATTTAGGTCGTCAACCGACTCAGCATGCTGCATGATGTAATCTGAAGTGCGTTGTGAGTTATTGTGATGATCAGGTTCAGGCCCAATTATGTTGCTGAGTCTATCGCTTGTAGAGTTTGCTGCTTCTTCTAAAGCCTCCGCTTCTGCTACAGCAGCTGCAGCTTCTTTTTCCACAATTAGCTTTTCCAGTGTTGCTTGTTGTTTAGCCATGCCTGCGACCATGCGTGCTTTCTCTATTTTAAATAGTTTTTCTTGTTCGGCAAATGACGCACGGATTTTGGCGGCTTCAGCTTTTGCGCGGGCAATGGCGACCGTGGAGCTGCTCACTGATCTTTTGGAGCTTTTGAAGCTAACCGAGATGCGAGACCTTGCCTCGAACAGTTGTTCTCTTGTCGACATAATGACACTGTGAACAGGTTTGTACACTTGCAACTATTGTGTGTGACAATGCTGCACCGTAGCACCTTGCGGGGTTCAGTATCATGCGGTCCGGGCTGTTACAGGTTGCTGACTCACTGCGGCCAGGATTTATGGAACTGCAGTTTCTCGTATGCAGCTTGTAAAAAGCCTCTGTTTTACTGCGGCCAGGATTTAAGGAATCGCAATTTCTCGTATCCAGCTTGTAAGAAGCCGCTGTTTTATTGCGGCCAGGATTTAAGGAATCGCATCTCCTCGTATCCAGCTTGTAAGAAGTCACTGTGTTACTTTTCTGTCCTCCTTATGTGTGAAGGTACATAGCTTGACAGACAGCTAAACCTTTCCCTGCAATGAATTGACAATGGAGTAACGTCCAACTTCATCTTTATTGCAAGGATATATATCAGGTAAAACTGAGAAACAGAAAAATAATGCACTTACTAATGTAGTCTGACATATGACTATACACATAATACAATATGCATACATATGGAAACCATGTGAAACATACCAGCGATGCTACTGTAAGCTTAGATGTAGAGGATGGATCAGGACACTACCAGACCATCTGAATACTTCTGTAATGGTGGCTGTGAATGACTGCTATGTGCAGGGCTGATGATGTCAGTAGAGTTCATAGGCTATAAGTTATGGAAGCTGAAGTGGGTCAAACTTCAAGTGTGAAGAGCTGCAGTGTATATAAAACGGCCACTAGATGGTGGAGTTACACAATGAACAGAGAATTATGCATTATAAAGCATACTGACTGTGAATAAATTAATAATAATAAACTGCTGAAGGCATGACAGGAGTCATCCTAGCGTTTCCCTAGTATTCACCCGTTAACCCTTGTACAAGGATTTAGACTTAACTGCGGGGGAAACAACTAAGCTGCTACCTTCTGGGATAGTCTCAGTGTGATTGGCAGCTGACCAACTGGGGTCAGGGACTCCGGTGCAAGCACTGGGATCTCAGGATGCAGAAAACACATCAAAACGGCAGGTATGTATGAACAGGCACCTAAGACAGGTTTTTTAGTCCTTGCTTAGAGAAAAACGAAGATAGAGGGAGAAGCTTGCAAGTAGTGAAATAAGCAGACTCAGCAGAGGCAAACAGGCTGGATACTGGAATTACACTGGAAATGTAATTTCAACTTATGTCCTAGTACAGTTTGGTAGTGCTGTGAGTTGTAGTTTTCTCCTCTTATACTTCCTCTCTGTAATGTATACTGATGCCCCATAATAAGTCTGGCCACACTGGGGGTTATGGCTATTTCCTTTAAAAGCTCCCACCTAGTACAACTGGGTGATGCCCTATAATAATCTGGACATGCTGGGAGTTGTAGTTCTCTATTCTTAGGCTGGGTTCACATCACCGTTTAGTTTTCCGTTTTGCATGCAGGACTTTTTTACATCTATAAAGACAGATCTCAGACAGAAATGGCTCAAATGGATGCCAAATGTGAATAACTGATGCTGAAATATAGGATCTGTTTTTTTTTTTTTGTTGTTCTTCTGGTGGATCAGAAGTGCGGAAAACTAACAGTGGTGTGAACCCGGCCTTATACTCTCTCTGTGTAATATCCACTTGTATCAAATAATAACAGCCTGGACATACTGGGAGTTGTAGTTCTCTCCACTAGGGATGAGCGAACCCGAACTGTATAGTTCGGGTTCGTACCGAATTTTGGGGTGTCCGTGACACGGACCCGAACCCGAACATTTTCGTAAAAGTCCGGGTTCGGGTTTGGTGTTCGGCGCTTTCTTGGCGCTTTTTGAAAGGCTGCAAAGCAGCCAATCAACAAGCGTCATACTACTTGCCCCAAGAGGCCATCACAGCCTTGCCTACTATTGGCATGGCTGTGATTGGCCAGTGCAGCATGTGACCCAGCCTCTATATAAGCTTGGGTCACGTAGCGCTGCACGTCACTCTGCTGATTCAAGCATAGGGAGAGGTTGCTGCTGCGACGTTAGGGCGAGATTAGGCAGATTAACTCCTCCAAAAGACTTCATTTTGTGATCGATCTGCAGCTGTGGATCATTGAAGTGCTATTATTGACTTGCTCACTTTTTTGAGGCTGCCCAGAGCGTTTTTAGATCACTTTTTTTCTGGGGTGATCGGCGGCCATTTTGTGACTTGTGGTGCGCCAGCACGAGCTATCACCAAGTGTATTTAACCATCGATAGTGTGGTTATTTTGTGCTATATCCTACATCAGCTGCAGGCTGAGCCTGTGTCACCGAAGTGCATTTAACCATTAACAGTCTGGTTATTTTTTGGCCATATACTACATCAGCTGCAGGCTGAGCCTGTGTCACCCAAGTGCATTTAACCATCAACAGTCTGATTATTTTTTGGCCATATACTACATCAGCTGCAGGCTGAGCCTGTGTCACCCAAGTGCATTTAACCATCAACAGTGTGGTTATTTTTTGGCCATATATTACATCAGGGGCAAGTTGAGCCTGTCACCCAGCGCCTAAAAAATAGACCTGACATTTCTATTCAACCAAATCTGCACAGTTTTAGCTGGTCAAGTTATTTGTAGTGACCGTAAAAGCAGACTTTTTGTTCTGGGTTGAAAAAGCATTCCCAAATTTGCCATTCTGAAAATAACTAGTTTGTGGTATTTGAGGCCTACTTGAAATCTATCCCAAAAAGAAAATCTTACATTGAAGTTATTGATAGTGTCATTCAGAAAAACCTAAGACACACGCTAGCGTGCTGATAGAAGTGTCATTCTGTTATTAAACCTATAACTGTCACACAGCGCAAAAAAAAACAGGTCTCACATCTCTATTCAACCAAATCTGCACAGTTTTAGCTGGTCAAGTTATTTGTAGTGACCGTAAAAGCAGACTTTTTGTTCTGGGTTGAAAAAGCATTCCCAAATTTGCCATTCTGAAAATAACTAGTTTGTGGTATTTGAGGCCTACTTGAAATCTATCCCAAAAAGAAAATCTTACATTGAAGTTATTAATAGTGTCATTCAGAAAAACCTAAGACACACGCTAGCGTGCTGATCGAAGTGTCATTCTGTGATTAAACCTATAACTGTCACACAGCGCAAAAAAAAACAGGTCTCACATCTCTATTCAACCAAATCTGCACAGTTTTAGCTGGTCAAGTTATTTGTAGTGACCGTAAAAGCAGACTTTTTGTTCTGGGTTGAAAAAGCATTCCCAAATTTGACATTCTGAAAATATCTAGTTTGTGGTATTTGAGGCCTACTTGAAATCTATCCCAAAAAGAAAATCTTACATTGAAGTTATTGATAGTGTCATTCAGAAAAACCTAAGACACACGCTAGCGTGCTGATAGAAGTGTCATTCTGTGATTAAACCTATAACTGTCACACAGCGCAAAAAAAAACAGGTCTCACATCTCTATTCAACCAAATCTGCACAGTTTTAGCTGGTCAAGTTATTTGTAGTGACCGTAAAAGCAGACTTTTTGTTCTGGGTTGAAAAAGCATTCCCAAATTTGCCATTCTGAAAATAACTAGTTTGTGGTATTTGAGGCCTACTTGAAATCTATCCCAAAAAGAAAATCTTACATTGAAGTTATTGATAGTGTCATTCACAAAAACCTAAGACACACGCTAGCGTGCTGATAGAAGTGTCATTCTGTGATTAAACCTATAACTGTCACACAGCGCAAAAAAAAACAGGTCTCACATCTCTATTCAACCAAATCTGCACAGTTTTAGCTGGTCAAGTTATTTGTAGTGACCATAAAAGCAGACTTTTTGTTCTGGGTTGAAAAAGCATTCCCAAATTTGCCATTCTGAAAATAACTAGTTTGTGGTATTTGAGGCCTACTTGAAATCTATCCCAAAAAGAAAATCTTACATTGAAGTTATTGATAGTGTCATTCAGAAAAACCTAAGACACACGCTAGCGTGCTGATAGAAGTGTCATTCTGTGATTAAACCTATAACTGTCACACAGCGCAAAAAAAAACAGGTCTCACATCTCTATTCAACCAAATCTGCACAGTTTTAGCTGGTCAAGTTATTTGTAGTGACCGTAAAAGCAGACTTTTTGTTCTGGGTTGAAAAAGCATTCCCAAATTTGCCATTCTGAAAATAACTAGTTTGTGGTATTTGAGGCCTACTTGGAATCTATCCCAAAAAGAAAATCTTACATTGAAGTTATTAATAGTGTCATTCAGAAAAACCTAAGACACACGCTAGCGTGCTGATCGAAGTGTCATTCTGTGATTAAACCTATAACTGTCACACAGCGCAAAAAAAAACAGGTCTCACATCTCTATTCAACCAAATCTGCACAGTTTTAGCTGGTCAAGTTATTTGTAGTGACCGTAAAAGCAGACTTTTTGTTCTGGGTTGAAAAAGCATTCCCAAATTTGCCATTCTGAAAATAACTAGTTTGTGGTATTTGAGGCCTACTTGAAATCTATCCCAAAAAGAAAATCTTACATTGAAGTTATTGATAGTGTCATTCAGAAAAACCTAAGACACACGCTAGCGTGCTGATAGAAGTGTCATTCTGTGATTAAACCTATACCTGTCACACAGCGCAAAAAAAAACAGGCCTCACATCTCTATATAACCAAATCTGTACTATTTTAGCTGGTCAAGTTATTTGTAGTGACCGTAAAAGCACACTTTTTGTTCTGGGTTGAAAAACCATTCCCAAATTTGCCATTCTCAAAATAACTAGTTTGTGGTATTTGAGGCCTACTTGAAATCTATCCCAAAAAGAAAATCTTACATTGAAGTTATTGATAGTGTCATTCAGAAAAACCTAAGACACACGCTAGCGTGCTGATAGAAGTGTCATTCTGTGATTAAACCTATAACTGTCACACAGCGCAAAAAAAAACAGGTCTCACATCTCTATTCAACCAAATCTGCACAGTTTTAGCTGGTCAAGTTATTTGTAGTGACCGTAAAAGCAGACTTTTTGTTCTGGGTTGAAAAAGCATTCCCAAATTTGCCATTCTGAAAATAACTAGTTTGTGGTATTTGAGGCCTACTTGAAATCTATCCCAAAAAGAAAATCTTACATTGAAGTTATTGATAGTGTCATTCAGAAAAACCTAAGACACACGCTAGCGTGCTGATAGAAGTGTCATTCTGTGATTAAACCTATACCTGTCACACAGCGCAAAAAAAAACAGGCCTCACATCTCTATTTAACCAAATCTGTACTATTTTAGCTGGTCAAGTTATTTGTAGTGACCGTAAAAGCACACTTTTTGTTTTGCCATTCTCAAAATAACTAGTTTCTGGTATTTGAGGCCTACTTGAAATCTATCCCAAAAAGGATATCTTACATTGAAGGTACTGATAGTGTCATTCAGAAAAACCTAAGACACACGCTACCGTGCAGATAGAAGTCTGATTCTGAGATTAAACCTTAACCTGTCACACAGTGCAAAAAAAAACAGGTCTCCCATTTCTATTCAAGCAAATCTGTACTGTTTAATCTGGTCAAGTTATTTGTAGCGACCGTAAAAGCCCTATTTTTTTTCTGGGTTGAAAAACTATTCCCAAATTTGCCATTCTCAAAATAACTAGTTTCTGGTATTTGAGGCCTACTTGAAATCTATCCCAAAAAAGATATCTTACATTGAAGGTACTGATAGTGTCATTCAGAAAAACCTAAGACACACGCTACCGTGCAGATAGAAGTCTGATTCTGTGATTAAACCTTAACCTGTCACACAGTGCAAAAAAAAAACAGGTCTCACATTTCTATTCAATGGTCTGCCGGGTGTTCACTCCAAGGTCATGGAAGTCACGCCTGCGACCACCCCGTTCTCCGAGGGATATGTCCTGAAATCCAGCTGAAAGCTGCAGAACATCAGTCGGAGGTCTCTCCACTACTGGCGGGCCTCTCTGGCGCCCTCTTCCCACAAGCAAAGGCTCGGCTGGTGGCTGCTGGGGTCTTTCAATGCGTCTAGGTTCTTGAGCCTCTTGCTCCTGTCCAGGCTGTCCTTGGCTGGGCTGCCCCCTGGCACGTGCTCTTCCGCGGGCTCTGGCTCGTCCACTCATCTTCCATTCCTGAGAGGATATAAACCGCTAATAAGGTCAATCTGCCGCCTAGCAGCTCCGCCGTGGCACAATCACCTCAGAACTCGCACACTGGTGACTTTAGGTATCTTCACTGGTCACTTTGAGCAGAATGATGACATCCGAGTCACGGCACCAAATGTAACCCTCTTTTCCTTGCACCATCTGCGACACCTCCAGCTTTCACACTCACTCGGTCACCAGCTCCTCCAGGCATAAACTCTAAGTGGACTCTAAGGGACGACACTCAGGTCTTCTGTGGTTTAAAGCTTTATTGAGGTGTAGTGCACTTGGCTGGAGCCTGTAATACAACAGGGAAACACTGCCACTATGTGGTATACAGCCAGGTCACCAGCCCACCTATATCATAACAGGCAGTCATTATATTACATTCCCACATACATGTTACAGGATATAACAAAGCATACAGAAAAATGAACAAGAGAAAATCATTTACAAAGATATTGCAGCAGGGTGACCTGGAATACAGCATGTCTTGCAGCCATTTTAGGAAGAACACATGTCTCTTTAACTGTACATCATCTACTCAGCCTAGCATGTGCTGCAGGGTTTAAAGGCTGCTAAAAAAAACATACAGTCACCTCTTTACATTCTACAGAACTATTATGGGTATATATTATAACTTTTTACAATAGATAAATGAACTTTAGCTTTAGAGAACTTAGACAGAGATCCTACCTCCTTCACAGTAAATGTCTGCACTGAGGAGACCAAACCAAGTAGCAGAATACACAGGGGGCTTTCTGGAAGAGTCCACTGTAAAGACTCTGTCTGTTAAAAATTTCCTCAGTTATCTAATAGCACATTTGAAGAGGTTTATTTAGCATGTCCTGACTCTCTGCTAACAGCTTATGAATATATGGAACTATATTTAACAAGTGATCATTGCTGCAGCTCCTGTATATTGGTATGACCCTATTGCAAACCTGCAGACTGGATATTTGGTGAAACTTCATGTGGTTCATATCGACTGTACTACACCACTGACTTGGTGCCTGGGCCTAAATGTGTGACAGTGGCCTGTTCCAGTGGTGGGTGACGTGAAGCCTGATTCTCTGCTATGACATGAAGACTGATTCTGCGCTGACATAAGGCCAGATTCTCTGTTACGGGACCTCTCTCCTCTGCCTGGGTGCCTGGGCCTAAATGTGTGACAGTGGCCTGTTCCAGTGGTGGGTGACGTGAAGCCTGATTCTCTGCTATGACATGAAGACAGATTCTGTGCTGACATAAGGCCAGATTCTCTGTTACGGGACCTCTCTCCTCTGCCTTGGTGCCTGGGCCTAAATGTGTGACAGTGGCCTGTTCCAGTGGTGGGTGACGTGAAGCCTGATTCTCTGCTATGACATGAAGACAGATTCTACGCTGACATAAGGCCAGATTCTCTGTTACGGGACCTCTCTCCTCTGCCTGGGCCTAATTGTGTGACAGTGGCCTGTTCCAGTGGTGGGTGACGTGATGCCTGATTCTCTGCTATGACATTAAGACAGATTCTGCGCTGACATAAGGCCAGATTCTCTGTTACGGGACCTCTCTCCTCTGCCTGGGTGCCTGGGCCTAAATGTGTGACAGTGGCCTGTTCCAGTGGTGGGTGACGTGAAGCCTGATTCTCTGCTATGACATGAAGACTGATTCTGCGCTGACATGAAGCCAGATTCTCTGCTATGGCATGAAGAGACTGATTCTCTGCTGACATGAAGCCAGATTATTTGCTATGGCATGAAGAGACTGATTCTCTGCTGACGTGAAGCCAGATTCTCTGCTATGGGACCTCTGTCCAATTGATATTGGTTTATTTTTATTTTTTTAATTTTAATTTTAATTCATTTCCCTATCCACATTTGTTTGCAGGGGATTTACCTACATGTTGCTGCCTTTTGCAGCCCTCTAGCTCTTTCCTGGGCTGTTTTACAGCCTTTTTAGTGCCCAAAAGTTCGGGTCCCCATTGACTTCAATGGGGTTCGGGTTCGGGACGAAGTTCGGTTCGGGTTCGGATCCCGAACCCGAACATTTACGGGAAGTTCGGCCGAACTTCTCGAACCCGAACATCCAGGTGTTCGCTCAACTCTACTCTCCACTTTTATCTATCCCTGTGTTGCCCTGTAATTTCCAGTAATAACAATCTGGTGATGCTGAGAGTTGTAGTTTCCTTGTCACTATTATAATGTTCTGCAGCTTCTGAGGTGTGTATTAGGCTTTGCTCACATCTGTGCTGGTGACGTTCGCTGTTCTGCCCTGACATAGGAGCACAACAACGAAAATCACAGTAGTTCCAAATCTGGCACTTCATGGACAACAACACCTGACAGATCCCGCTGAACATGATGAGATCTCACAGGTTTCCATCTGCCAGGCTATAAAATTGTGTCTAGCATTTATGACCTGATCTGCGAATGAGGCCCCAACACAGATGTGATAAAAGCCGTATATGTTCTCTAGCATCAGATTATGAGGTTCTGCAGCAGCTGAGGTGTGTATTAGGCGGCTCTGCAGCAGCTGAGGTGTGTATTAGGAGGTTCTGCAGCAGCTGAGGTGTGTATTAGGAGGTTCTGCAGCAGCTGAGGTGTGTATTAGGAGGCTCTGCAGCAGCTTAGGTGTGTATTTAGAGGTTGTGCAGAAGCTGAGGTGTGTATTATGAGGTTCTGCAGCAGCTGAGGTGTGCTCAGTCAACAGTGAATATCTGCCCCAGGCCCTGACTGCGCTCTGCCAGCAGCACAAACAGTAAGTCAGCATGGGGGAGGAGGTGAAGCAGGTGCAGGCACAGTCTGAGGGGGAAGGATGGCAAACTATATTTAAAAAAATCAGGTAACATATTTTCTTTTTGTGTCCATTGCGTTTTTTTTTGTGGACCGTATGCAGAACCATTTATTTCAATGGGTCCGCAAAAAAAACAGAAGTTACTTTGTGTGCATTATGTTTCCGTATGTCCGTGTGTCCGTTTCGCTAAAAAATAGAACATGTCCTATTATTGTCCGCATTACAGATAAGGATAGAACTGTTCTATTAGGGGCCAGCTGTTCTGTTCCGCAAAATGCGGAATGCACACGGACGTCATCCGTACTTTTTGCAGATCTCAAAATACAGACGGTCGTGTGCTTGAGCCCTAAGGGTAAGGCTAGGTAATCACTGCCAGAATCTGCAATGGAGGCTTCTGCTGGAACCTCTGCAGTAGATGTGCACGTACCCTAAAGGGTGCGATGGGTCACTCACAAGGGGGCCCAATTCAGATTCTTGCCATGGGGCCCAGTGATTTCTATGTACGCCCCTGCTGCAGGAACTTGTTTAAAAATAATTTTTACCAGAAAACCCCTTTAACCCCTTAAGGACCGGGCTCATTTTCACCTTAAGGACCAGGCCATTTTTTGCAAATCTGACCAGTGTCACTTTAAGTGCTCATAACTTTAAAACGCTTTGACTTATCCAGGCCATTCTGAGATTGTTTTTTCGTCACATATTGTACTTCATGACACTGGTAAAATGAAGTCAAAAAAATTATTTTTTTTGCACAAAAAAATACCTAATTTACCAAAAATTTGAAAAAAATTAGCAAATTTCAAAGTTTCAGTTTCTCTACTTCTGTAATACATAGTAATACCCCAAAAAATTGTGATGACTTTACATTCCCCATATGTCTACTTCATGTTTGAATTGTTTTGGGAATGATATTTTATTTTTTGGGGATGTTATAAGGCTTAGAAGTTTAGAAGCAAATCTTGAAATTTTTCAGAAATTTACAAAAACTCAATTTTTAGCGACCAGTTCAGGTCTGAAGTCACTTTGCGAGGCTTACATAATAGAAACCACCCAAAAATGACCCCATCTAAGAAACTACACCCCTCAAGGTATTCAAAACTGATTTTGCATACATTGTTAACCCTTTAGGTGTTGCACAAGAGTTATTGGCAAATGGGGAGGAAATTTGAGAATTTCATATTTTTGTCAAATTTTTCATTTTAACCCATTTTTTCCACTAACAAAGCAAGGGTTAACAGCCAAACAAGATTGTATCTTTATTGCCCTGACTCTGCCGTTTACAGAAACACCCAATATGTGACCGTAAACTACTGTACGGCCACACAGCGGGGCGTAGAGTGAAAGGTGCGCCGTTTGGTTTTTGGAAGGCTGATTTTTATGGACTGGTTTTTTGACACCATGTCCCATTTGAAGCCCCCTGATGCACCCCTAGAGGAGAAACTCCCTAAAAGTGACCCCATCTAAGAAACTACACCCCTCAAGGTATTCAAAACTGATTTTACATACGTCGTTAACCCTTTAGGTGTTGCACAAGAGTTATTGGCAAATGGGGATGAAATTTGAGTATTTCATTTTTTTGCCTAATTTTCAATTTTTAACCCATTTTTTCCACTAACAAAGCAAGGGTTAACAGCCAAACAAGATTGTATCTTTATTGCCCTGACTCTGCCGTTTACAGAAACACCCCATATGTGGCCGTAAACTACTGTACGGGCACACAGTAGGGCGTAGAGTGAAAGGTGCGCGGTTTGGTTTTTGGAAGCCAGATTTTGCTGGACTGGTTTTTTGACACCATGTCCCATTTGAAGCCCCCCTGATGCACCCCTAGATTAGAAATTCCATAAAAGTGACCCCATCTAAGAAACTACACCCCTCAAGCTATTCAAAACTGATTTTACAAACTTTGTTAACCCTTTAGGTGTTGCACAAGATTTAATGAAAAATAGAGACACAATTTCAAAATTTCACATTTTTGGCAGATTTTCCATTTTAATATTTTTTTTCCAGTTACAAAGCAAGGGTTAACAGCCAAACAAAACTCAATATTTATGGCCCTTATTCTGTAGTTTACAGAAACACCCCATATGTGGTCGTAAACTGCTGTACGGGCACACGGCAGGGTGCAGAAGGAAAGGAATGCCATACGGTTTTTGGAAGGCAGGTTTTGCTGGACTGTTTTTTTTGACACCATGTCCCATTTGAAGCCCCCCTGATGCACCCCTAGAGTAAAAACTCCAAAAAAGTGACTCCATTTTAGAAACTACGGGATAGGGTGGCAGTTTTGTTGGTACTAGTTTAGGGTACATATGATTTTTGGTTGCTCTATATTACACTTTTTGTGCAGCAAGGTAACAAGAAACAGCTTTTTTGGCACGTTTTTTTTTTTTGTTATTTACAACATTCATCTGACAGGTTAGATCATGTGGTATTTTTATAGAGCAGGTTGTCGCGGATGCGGCGATACCTAATATGTATACATTTTTTTTTATTTATGTAAGTTTTATACAATAACTTCATTTTTAAAACCAAAAAAATGTTTTAGTGTCTCCATATTCTAAGAGCCATAGTTTTTTCAGTTTTTGGGCGATTATCTTGAGTAGGGTCTCATTTTTTGCGGGATGAGATGACGGTTTGATTGGCACTATTTTGGGGTGCATATGACTTTTTGATCGCTTGCTATTACACTTTTTGTGACGTAAGATGGCAAAAAATTGCTTTTTTTACACTGTTTTTATTTTTATTTTTTTACGGTGGTCATCTGAGGGGTTAGGTCATGTGATATTTTTATAGAGCCGGTCGATACGGACGCGGCGATACCTAATATGTATACATTTTTTTTATTTATGTAAGTTTTACAGAATGAGTTCATTTTTGAAAAAAAAAAAATCATGTTTTAGTGTCTCCATAGTCTAAGAGCCATAGTTTTTTCAGCTTTTGGGCGATTATCTTGAGTAGGGTCTCATTTTTTGCAGGATGAGATGACGGTTTGATTGGTACTATTTTGGCGTACATGCGACTTTTTTGATCACTTTTATTACCTTTTTTGGGAAGTAAGGTGGGCAAAATTTCAATTTTCTCATAGTTTTTATTTTTTTATTTTTATGGCGTTCACCGTGCGGGGAAAATAACATGACCATTTTATAGATCAGGTCGTTACGGACGCGGCGATACCTAATATGTGTAGTTTATTTTATTTTTTTAATTTTTATTCAGTGATAAATGTTTTTTTTTTTATCTTAACTTTTTTCACTTTTTTTTACATTTTTGTGACCCAGACCCACTTAGTTCTTGAAGATCCAGTGGGTCTGGTGTCTGTATAATACAGTACAGAACAATATATATTGTTCTGTACTGTATTTTACTTACACTGAACAGATCTGTGCTTTTAGCCTAGATCTGTTCAGCACCATGGACAGCAGGACGCCTGAGCAGGCGTCCTGTTGCCATGGGAACCCTCCCCGTCTGCTCAGAACTTCGCAGACGGGGAAGGGTAAGCACAGGGCTGAGGGGGGCTCTCTGGGGGCTCTCTCCCTCTCCATCGGGGGGCTGCAAAGGCACAGCAGCCCCCCGATGGAGAGGGAGGGAGCTCCCTGACCGATGACAGTTAACTTTTTCCATACAGCAGTCCGTACGGACCGCGGTATGGAAAGGGTTAAACGGCTGACATCTTCACAGATGTCAGCCGTTTATACCAGGGTGCCAGCAATGTGCTGGCACCCTGGTACAACCACTAGAAGCCAACGATCGTTCATGGGGAGGCGGGCGGGGGATCGCGATCCCGCCTGCCGCACCGCCCGCCTCCCGCAACGCCCCCACCGCCTGCGACACCCCCCCCCCGCACCACCCTCCGGCATAAAATCGTGCAGGGGTGCAGGGGGGGGTGAAAAATATTTATTTTAGCCACTCTAAAGTTTCTGATCCCCGCGGTCAGGGACCGCGGCGATCAGAAACTGCAAAAAGCGCAGCAAACCGCAGGTCTGAATTGACCTGCGGTTTGCTGCGATCGCCGATACGGGGGGGTCAAATGACCCCCTCCTGCATTGTTACGGGATGCCGGCTGAATGATTTCAGCCGAAATCCCGTTCCAATTAACCCCTGGGGCGCCGGAATACAGATTTTAAGTCAGGACGTACCGGTACGTCCTGGGTCCTTAAGGACTCGGGAAATAGGGCGTACCGGTACGTCCTAGGTCCTTAAGGGGTTAAGATTGACTAGGTAGACAGATTTCTGTTAGCACTGCACCTCCTCGGTAAATTGCGATCACGGTATATGCCTAGTGAATTCTGTATGAACAGTATGTAGATAATTTGGATATGTGTGACTCAAATTATTTTTTTATTGTCATAGGCATGGCATTAAGGCCTCATGCACACGACCGTTGTTTTGGATCGCATCCGAGCCGCAGTTTTTGCGGCTTGGATGAGGACCCATTGACTTCAATGGGGCCGCAAAAGATGCGGACAGCACTCCGTGTGCTGTCCGCATCCGTTGCTCCGTTCCGTGGTCCGCAAAAAAATATAACATGTCCTACTCTTGTCGGCAAAACGGACAAGAATAGGCAGTTATATCAATGGCTGTCCGTGTCGTTCCGCAAATTGCGGAACGCACACGGATGCCATCCGTGTTTTGCGGATCCGCAATTTGCGGACCGCAAAAAACACAATGGTCGTGTGCATGTAGCCTAAATCTGTATTCTTTAAAATAATTGCTTTGTTTAGTTCTGCTACAAAAATTATTTTGATATTTTATAGGGTTTTTAAAAAGAAAATTTCACACATTGCTTAACACACTGATCTTTACACATTTTTATAAAATCATGTTCATTTCATAATTTGCACATCATGTGATTTATTTTATTTACCACTTGTTTATATATTTTTCTTCCATGTATTGTATTGTCCCACTTATTTCTCACTGTTGAGTTTTATGATCATGTTCACACTGAATTTCACACATCTTGCTTTTTTTCACTTGTTACTACTTTTTATCACATTGGTTTTAGGCTGAAGAATGGTAGCACATTAGTCACAAAAGATTTAACACTGCTGGATTTTTTGTGACGACTCACGCTGTGATCCTATTCATTTTTATGGAATCATCACTACTCTGCGATCTCGGCCGCGACAGCTGTCGCACAACCAGTCTCAATGTGTAGCTGTTCTCTTATTATTAGGCCTCATGCACATGACCGTTCCGTTTTTTGCGGTCTGCAAACCGCAGATCCGCAAAAAACGGAAGCCGCCTGTGTGCCTTCCGCAATTTGCGGAACGAAACGGACGGCCCATTGTAGACATGCCTATTCTTGTCCGCAAAACGGACAAGAATAGGACATGCTATATTTTTTTTGCGGGGCCTCGGAACGGAGCAACGGATGCGGACAGCACACGGAGTGCTGTCAGCATCTTTTGCGGCCCCATTGAAGTGAATGGGTCCGCACCCGAGCCGCAAAAACTGCGGCTTGGATGTGGACCTGAAAAACGGTCGTGTGCATGAGGCCTTAGAAGTCACTAAAAGGTATTTCACTAGCTATTATTATGTTTGGATACATAAGTTATGTTAATAAGGTCTTTATGTTCATACATTTATTCATTCCAAGTGTTGCATTATTGAAGGGGATGTTCACACGGCAGCATTTTAAGCGGAATTCGAAAAACTACTGGTGGACGCGTCCTCTCTGCCTCCAATACAACTCAAGCCTCTTGCACACGACCATATGGCTTTTTCAGTATTTTGCGGTCCGTTTTAAACGGATCAGTTTTTCAGTTTTTTTGTTTCAGTAGTGTTTAAGCTTCCATTCCGTTTCTCCATCCTGTTTTTCCATTTGGTTTCCATTTGTGATCCATTTTTTGCGGATCGCAAACGGAAACTGAAGCATACAATAATGTTTAAACAGTAAATACATAAAAAAATTGGGCTGGCCAAAAAAATTTCAATAGATGATTCCGCAAAAACGGAACGGATGCGGAAGACATACGGATGCATTCCGTATGCATTCCATTTTTCTTTTGCTAAACCATTAACTTGAATGGAGACACGGAACGTGATTTGCGGGCAATAATAGGACATGTTCTTTCTTTGAACGGAACGGAAATACGGAAGCAGAATGCATACGGAGTACCTTCTGTTGTTTATGAGGACCCATTGAAGTGATTGAATCCGCATACGGACCGCAAACGCAAAAAAAGGAACGGAAACGGAACAAAAAAACATTTGTGTGCAAGAGGCCTCAATGTGAGAAAGCACTGAGGATTGCGGAGAGGTAGCTTAAGGCCACTCCCGAGCTAGGAAAGGATATTTTCCCAAATTCTGCTTAAAAAGCCACCGTGTGAACGTCTCATTAACTATACATATCTATATAATCATGTTTTTGAATCTATTTAAACCTTTTCTTGTATTGAATCACTATTATAATTACAATAATGTTTTATGTTATGATGCTGTAACCATGTTCACCATGTGTGTGTTATTGTTCCCATCACTATTTTATGGTGCTAACAATTTCCAAATCTTATATGAAGGGCTGGCCTTTTTTGGAGAGAGCTGCAGGTAGTGATGGACGAACATCGGACGAGACGTTTCACGAACGTGGGTTCGCGATCAAATGTTCGCGAACTGCGAGTTCCTGGCGGGCCCAAATTCACTTTAATGGCTGGCGAACCTGAAAAACCTTCAGGTCATATTTGCAGCCACCAAATACTTACTAGAAGTGCACAAATAGTCCCACAACATGGACAGTGACATACCAGAGGGGGATCAATGGCAAAAATTCCCACAAAAAAGATGTATTTTAATTAGGGGCCATTTTTTGGCATCTTAAAGGGAAACTCTCAAAAATGTGCCCTGCTGGAGCCTAGAAAATTTAATTTTTAGGCATTCACCTGACAGAAAAGAACAAGGGATTATGTGGCTGGAGGTACATTAAGCGGTCACTGAATAACAATTTTACTGTAGGCCAGTGGAGTACAGGCCCCAAAAATTAGGCATTCACCTGACAGAAAAGAACTAGTGATTATGTGGCTGGAGGTACATTAGGCGGTCACTGGTTAAAATTTTTACTGTAGGCCAGTGCAGGCCTCAAAAATTAGACATTCACCTGACAGAAAAGAACAAGTGATTATGTGTCTAGAGGTACATTAGGCGGTCACTGGATAAAAATTTTACTGTAGGTCACTAGAGGCCCCAAAAATTATTCATCTGACAGAAAAGTCCTTTTATGCTGCTATATATACATAAGAGAAGGACCATTCTTTGTTCTGGGTGGTGGCGGATATGTGTGGGCTGGCATGAGGAAATTTAAATACAAGTGGTCGTCACAGATGTTGAATTCCTCCGAGATCCATGCCTCATTCATTTTTAAAAATGTGAGATAGTCCACACTGTCGTGAGCTAGGCGAGCGCGCTTATCGGTCACAGTCCCCCCTGGTGCGCTGAACGTCCTTTCGGACAGGACACTCGACAAGGGGAAAGCCAAGAGTTCCATTGCAAATTGTGCCAGCTCTGGCCACAGGTCAGGCCTGCACACCCAGTAGTCTAAGGGTTCCTCGCTTTTTAGAGCGTCCACATCGGACGTTAACCCGATGTAGTCGGACACCTGTCGGTCTAGGCGCTCCCTGAGGCTGGATCCGGAGGGCGGCTGTCGATGGGTTGGCTGCAAGAATGATCTCCTATCCAAAGTGACCAACACATCTTCAAAGCGCCCTCTTCTTGCAGGCGCGGTAGGATTGGTACCCGCACCTGTTTCGCGGTGGGTGGAAATTCCTCTGCCAGCGCCCGCAACAGCAGAATGCAGCATCTATCGCAGCAAGGTCTGAAAATGCTGCATTCGGCCAGACCTCTGTGATGCTGGTAACATGTTCGCCATTTTGTGTTTATACCGAGGGTCTAAGTACGTTGCCATCCAGTACTGGTACTTGCCCTTTATACTTTTTATACGGGGGTCCCTCTTCAAACACTGGAGCATGAAGGCCCCCATTTGCACTAAATTGGAAGTGATGGAGCGGCCTGGCTCCTGCTCACCGCCCAGGAGAATGTCGTCCTCGGTCTCCTCCCCCCAGCCACGGACAACACCAGGGATCCCCGAAAAGTTTAAAGTCCCCCTCAAAGCCTGTTCTTCTTGCTTCTCCTCCTCCTCCTTCCCCCAGCCACCATCCTCCTCTGACTCCTCTTCACACTCCTGCTGACTTGTCTCAGATGGAGTAGCCCACCCTGGGAATTCATTCAGCATTGCGACTTCCTCATCTTCCAGCTCCTGCTCCTCGACGGCTTGATCAATGACACGACGCAATGCACGTCAAACCCCTTAATCAGTATTTTGCGGAAGCAGCTATATCGCAGGCCTCAATCAATATTTTGTGGAAGCAGGTATATCAATCCCCTTAATCAGTATTTTGTGGAAGCAGGTGTATCGCAGACCTCAATCAATGTTTGGCAGAAGCAGGTATATCAATCCCCTTAATCAGTATTTTGTGGAAGCAGGTGTATCGCAGACCTCAATCAATATTTGGTGGAAGCATGTATATCAATCCCCTTAATTAGAATTTTGTGGAAGCAGGTGTATCGCAGGCCTTAATCAATATTTGGTGGAAGCAGGTATATCAATCCCCTTAATCAGTATTTTGTGGAAGCAGGTATATCGCACCCCTTAATCAGTATTTTGTGGAGGCAGGTGTATCGCAGACCTCAATCAATATTTTGTGGAAGCAGGTATATCAATCCCCTTAATCAGTATTTTGTGGAAGCAGGTGTATCGCAGACCTCAATCAATGTTTGGCAGAAGCAGGTATATCAATCCCCTTAATCAGTATTTTGTGGAAGCAGGTGTATCGCAGACCTCAATCAATATTTGGTGGAAGCATGTATATCAATCCCCTTAATTAGAATTTTGTGGAAGCAGGTGTATCGCAGGCCTTAATCAATATTTGGTGGAAGCAAGTATATCAATCCCCTTAATCAGTATTTTGTGGAAGCAGGTATATCGCACCCCTCAATCAGTATTTTGTGGAAGCAGGTAAATCGCACCCCTCAATCAGTATTTTGTGAAAGCAGATATATAGAACCCCTTAAAATTTGGTGGAAGCAGGTATATCACACCCCTCAATCAGTATTTAGTGGAAGCAGGTATATCGCACCCCTCAATTTGTATTTTGTGGAAGCAATTATATCAAACCCCTTAATCAGTATTTTGTGGAAGCAGCTATATCGCAGGCCTCAATCTATATTTGGCAGAAGCAGGTGCATCAAACCCCTTAATCAGTATTTTGTGGAAGCAGGTGTATCGCAGGCCTCAATCAATATTTGGTGGAAACAGGTATATCAATCCCCTTAATCAGTATTTTGTGGAAGCAGGTATATCAATCCCCTTAATCAGTATTTTGTGGAAGCAGGGGTACCGCAGTCCTCAATCAATATTTGGTGTAAGCAGGTATATCAAACCTCTCAATCAGCATTTTGTGGAAGCAAGTATATCACATCCCTCAATCAGTATTTTGTGGAATCAGGTATATCAAACCCCTAAATTAATATTTGGTGGAAGCAGGTATATCGCACCCTTCAATCTGTATTTTGTGGAAGCAGGTATATCGCACCCCTCAATCAGTCTTTTGTGGAAGCAGGTATATAGAACCTTTTAATCAATATTTGGTGGAACCAGGTAAATCGCACCCCTCAATCTGTATTTTGTGGAAGCAGGTTCATCAAACCCCTTAATCAGTATTTTGCGGAAGCAGGTGTATCGCAGACCTCAATCAATATTTGGTGGAAGCAGGCATATCAATCCCCTTAATTAGAATTTTGTGGAAGCAGATGTATAGCAGGCCTCAATCAATATTTGGTGGAAGCAGGTATATCAATCCCCTTAATCAGTATTTTGTGGAAACAGATATATAGAACCCCTTAATCAATATTTGTTGGAAGCAGGTATATCACACCCCTCAATCAGTATTTTGTGGAAGCAGGTATATAGAACCCCTTAATCAGTATTTTGTGGAAGCAGTTATATCAAACCCCTTAATCAGTATTTTGCGGAAGGAACTATATTGCAGGCCTCAATCAATATTTGGCAGAAGCAGGTATATCAATCCCCTTAATCAGTATTTTGTGGAAGCAGGTGTATCGCAGAACTCAATCAATATTTGGTGGAAGCAGGTATATCAAACCTCTCAATCAGCATTTTGTGGAAGCAGCTATATCGCGCCCCTCAATCAATATTTGACAGAAGCAGGTATATCAATCCCCTTAATCAGTATTTTGTGGAAGCAGGTGTATCGCAGACCTCAATCAATATTTGGTGGAAGCAGGTATAACAATTTCCTTAATCAGTATTTTGTGGAAGCAGGTGTCTCGCAGACCTCAATCAATATTTTGTGGAAGCAGGTATATTAATCCCCTTAATCAGTATTTTGTGGAAGCAGGTATATTGCACCCCTCAATCAGTATTTTGTAGAAACAGGTATATAGAACCCTTTAATCAATATTTGGTGAAGCAGGTATATCGCACCCCTCAATCAGTATTTTGTGGAAGCAGGTATACAGATCTCCTTAATCAATATTTGGTGGAAGCATATACAGTACAGACCAAAAGTTTGGACACACCTTCTCATTCAAAGAGTTTTCTTTATTTTCATGACTATGAAGGCATTAAAACTATGAATTAACACATGTGGAATTATATACATAACAAACAAGTGTGAAACAACTGAAAATATGTCATATTCTAGGTTCTTCAAAGTAGCCACCTTTTGCTTTGATTACTGCTTTGCACACTCTTGGCATTCTCTTGATGAGCTTCAAGAGGTAGTCCCCTGAAATGGTCTTCCAACAGTCTTGAAGGAGTTCCCAGAGATGCTTTGCACTTGTTGGCCTTTTTGCCTTCACTCTGCGGTCCAGCTCACCCCAAACCATCTCGATTGGGTTCAGGTCCAGTGACTGTGGAGGCCAGGTCTCCTGGCGCAGCACCCCATCACTCTCCTTCATGGTCAAATAGCCCTTACTTTCAAAGTTTTCCCAATTTTTCGGCTGACTGACTGACCTTCATTTCTTAAAGTAATGATGGCCACTCGTTTTTCTTTACTTAGCTGCTTTTTTCTTGCCATAATACAAATTCTAACAGTCTATTCAGTAGGAGTATCAGCTGTGTATCCACCTGACTTCTCCTCACCGCAACTGATGGTCCCAACCCCATTTATAAGGCATGAAATCCCACTTATTAAACCTGACAGGGCACACCTGTGAAGTGAAAACCATTTCAGGGGACTACCTCTTGAAGCTCATCAAGAGAATGCCAAGAGTGTGCAAAGCAGTAATCAAAGCAAAAGGTGGCTACTTTGAAGAACCTAGAATATGACATATTTTCAGTTGTTTCACACTTGTTTGTTATGTATATAATTCCACATGTGTTAATTCATAGTTTTGATGCCTTCAGTGTGAATCTACAATTTTCATAGTCATGAAAATAAAGAAAACTCTTTGAATGAGAAGGTGTGTCCAAACTTTTGGTCTGTACTGTACAGTATATGTGTGTAGCATATATATGGTGTATGTATATGTAAACACGTGTCATGATGCTGCGTGTCCACCGTTGAGTAGGGAACCTGTTGTTAAAAATTTCAATCCCACTGCTGAGTATGCGTCATAACTGACTTCTGTGCCACAACAGTGGGGGGAAAAGACTGGCCTCCTGTACATGCACACACCACAACAGTAATGCCTGCAGCTAGAGATGGCCTTGCGGTTCTCCTGGTGGTCGTTTCGCGGCAAACTTTACGCATTCGTGATTCGCCGAACATGCGAACATATGGCGATGTTCGCATGCGCCATATTCTTTTGCATTGTGCCGAACTTAGACCCATGACACATCCATCAGGTAGGACAGGACAGACATTTGAGACATTTCAGCACATGGACATACCCCCACCCTATAACAGAACCCGATCTGGCAGCCATTTTACATTCAGAGTTTTGCCAGTGTAGGGAGAGGTTGCTTTGTGAAGCAGGGACAGACTGTTAGGGACACCAAACGCTAGCTAATATGGCCACAAAAGTCCTTTTAAGGACTAATATAGGTGTACTATTGATGGGTGTGATATACTTATAATATACTTTCTAACATAGAAAGTATATTATAGTGCATTTGTATTGTGCAGCAGTTGTGTGCGGTTCTGCTGTGATACCGCAGCTACATAGAGGGACAAACGCTATTGGAGTAACTAATTGCAACTGGTGTGATATACCTGTTGCCCCCCCAAAAAACTGATTGAGGGGTGTGATATACATATAATATACTTTCTAACATAGAAAGTATATAGTGCATTTGTATTGTGCAGCAGTTGTGTGCGGTTCTGCTCCAATACTGCAGGTATATAGAGGGATATAATAGATAAAATCACAATATATACACTCACCTAAAGAATTATTAGGAACACCTGTTCTATTTCTCATTAATGCAATTATCTAGTCAACCAATCACATGGCAGTTGCTTCAATGCATTTAGGGGTGTGGTCCTGGTCAAGACAATCTCCTGAACTCCAAACTGAATGTCAGAATGGGAAAGAAAGGTGATTTAAGCAATTTTGAGCGTGGCATGGTTGTTGGTGCCAGACGGGCCGGTCTGAGTATTTCACAATCTGCTCAGTTACTGGGATTTTCACGCACAACCATTTCTAGGGTTTACAAAGAATGGTGTGAAAAGGGAAAAACATCCAGTATGCGGCAGTCCTGTGGGCAAAAATGCCTTGTGGATGCTAGAGGTCAGAGGAGAATGGGCCGATTCAAGCTGATAGAAGAGCAACGTTGACTGAAATAACCACTCGTTACAACCGAGTTATGCAGCAAAGCATTTGTGAAGCCACAACACGCACAACCTTGAGGCGGATGGGCTACAACAGCAGAAGACCCCACCGGGTACCACTCATCTCCACTACAAATAGGAAAAAGAGGCTACAATTTGCACGAGCTCACCAAAATTGGACTGTTGAAGACTGGAAAAATGTTGCCTGGTCTGATGAGTCTCGATTTCTGTTGAGACATTCAAATGGTAGAGTCCGAATTTGGCGTAAACAGAATGAGAACATGTATCCATCCTCTGATGGCTACTTCCAGAATGGATAATGCACCATGTCACAAAGCTCGAATCATTTCAAATTGGTTTCTTGAACATGACAATGAGTTCACTGTACTAAAATGGCCCCCACAGTCACCAGATCTCAACCCAATAGAGCATCTTTGGGATGTGGTGGAACGAGAGCTTCATGCCCTGGATGTGCATCCCTCAAATCTCCATCAACTACAAAATGCTATCCTATCAATATGGGCCAACATATCTAAAGAATGCTATCAGCACCTTGTTGAATCAATGCCACGTAGAATTAAGGCAGTTCTGAAGGCAAAAGGGGGTCTAACACCGTATTAGTATGGTGTTCCTAATAATTCTTTAGGTGAGTGTATGTTGTGGCAGACATTCACTAACATGGACACAAGAGGGCGCCATCATCAGTCGGAAACCATATGTAAAAGCTACTATAATCGGAACATCTACTAAAATGACAAGCCTAAATAATGTACAGAATAATATATAGTTAGACAGAATTAAGAAAATAAACATAAATAAAGAAGAAAAATATACAAACCATGTGAGGGACACCCTCCTTCCAACAATATTTTGCCCAGAGGCTTCTTTCGGGGGTTCATCATCGTATAGTACATGACAACTTCTTTCTAGAAAAACTAGAACCAGCCCTGTACCTCACATGGATCCACAGATCTCCCCACACATTGCTTCAAATGCTCTTCTAGATTTATTTCAAGATGGAAGCTGAGGGGTCATGTCCTGTCTGCTGCTCTGCTGCAACTGGTAGCAGTTGAAGGATGGAACTGAGCATCTGCATTCACCTCAGAGAGGTAGACAGAGAAATTAGAAAAAAATGTGGGTGGCGCTATACAGATTTCATTGAATAACTCAGTGGCTATAGTACATTTTAATTACATGCCATTACAAAAGTATTCAGATCCAGGTGCTGTTTTGAAAACTGCAGAATATTTTTCATGGGACAATCCCTTTAAGTAGAAAACTATTTAATAAAAAAAAAAAATTAATTAAAAAAGTCACCCTCCACCGCACCCACTTTATCCAACTTCTATGTCGGAAACAGTGGAACAGGTGATTGATAAAAAATGAAACTCACTCTAAACACCATATTTCTCAATGTATTTACACTATAGAAGTTACATAAATAAACTAAATCTTCTGCTTCCCAACTATTACGAAGTATTGCACTGCAGCACTGCACTGCACTAAACAGTGTAAAAACAAGTTACAAAAAACAATGACAGAATTGCATTTTTTGTTTTTAAATTCCCCTCTAAATATTAAGAAAACTTAATGAATTATAAGTTCCTCAAAATGGTCCCATTGAAAAATACAAATTGCCATGAAACAGGTACATTGAAAGAAAACTAAAAATGTTACTGCTTTTACAATGTCAATAAACAATAGGGCTGCCTAATATTCATGCACTACGTATGCAAAATGCCAATAGCAACAACTATAGCAAATATTAGGCAGTGCTACATAAGTACAAAAGTATATAAACGTTTATTGATTCAAATAAGTTTAAAAGGATGAATAGTAGATTGCGGTAGCAAACAGATACAGACAAATAAAACACACGGTCTATATTTACATCATAAACTCCTGGAATGATGGTGACATAAACAATACCCTGAGTCTAAAGTATCTCATATAGCATAATAAAGTGCTTAGTGCAAGGCATGACAACCATACTAGTACATAAAGATCAGGAAAGTAACACAATGACACAGTGAGCCAATCATCCAGTATCAAGTAAGATAAGAGTAAGTACCGACCACTGATGAAGAGGTAGGAACACCTCGAAACGCGTATGGCAACTTGGTATGATCCTTACGACTACCCACCAATACCCACGCTTTTTGCTAAAAGGACTTCGGATCATCACAACAACACACAAAACTCTATGCGACAATCCATATGAAAATCTTATAGGAATTTCTTTACGAAAAAAAGAACGCAAAGAAAAGGACACAAGCTAAACGGCAACTAACCACGTGCTAGATCACGTGAGACGCCAACCTGGCAGGAAAGAGCGCGTAACACACAACGTGGACGAGCAAACCGCCAGGAGGATCACGCCGGCTACTGCTTCACCAATACAGGTACAACTCGGACCGCAGGGTGAGTACAACAATTTGCTGTGTGGGACGCCACCAGCAAGAAATATCACAAAGTGAATATTGTACAAAATACCATTTGACGGCAGACGATATAACCTGTATTTTCGTGCAAACCCGGTACCTGAAAATACCGTCCAACAACATTGGACCAACTTAAAAGCATTTTTAGCTTTATATATATAGCTTTATATATACAGATTTATATATACCATTTTATTTATACAGCCTTATAATACAATTTTTACCTTCATCCATCTTTTATCTTGGACAATCATCGCTGTATTTCTTGGATATCTTGGACTATTTTCTTATTTTTATTTTTACTTTATATATATTTTTACATTTTTTCATATTTGTACACCTCAAGACTTTTAATGACTTATATTATCGATCATTTTTTTGACTATTACTATTGATTATCCTTCATCACTATATCCTGTGTGATTTCTCATTGAACATTAATGCTCATCGAATACATTCATTTATGCTATCGACTATATCTATTTTTCTCTATCGATTTATACCTTTTTTTGACCATATTTTCTCACTAAACATTTTTCCTATATAATTTCCCAATCGATTATACAGGGAGTGCAGAATTATTAGGCAAGTTGTATTTTTGAGGATTAATTTTATTATTGAACAACAACCATGTTCTCAATGAACCCAAAAAACTCATTAATATCAAAGCTGAATATTTTTGGAAGTAGTCTTTAGTTTGTTTTTAGTTTTAGCTATTTTAGGGGGATATCTGTGTGTGCAGGTGACTATTACTGTGCATAGTTATTAGGCAACTTAACAAAAAACAAATATATACCCATTTCAATTATTTATTTTTACCAGTGAAACCAATATAACATCTCAACATTCACAAATATACATTTCTGACATTCAAAAACAAAACAAAAACAAATCAGTGACCAATATAGCCACCTTTCTTTGCAAGGACACTCAAAAGCCTGCCATCCATGGATTCTGTCAGTGTTTTGATCTGTTCACCATCAACATTGCGTGCAGCAGCAACCACAGCCTCCCAGACACTGTTCAGAGAGGTGTACTGTTTTCCCTCCTTGTAAATCTCACATTTGATGATGGACCACAGGTTCTCAATGGGGTTCAGATCAGGTGAACAAGGAGGCCATGTCATTAGATTTTCTTCTTTTAAACCCTTTCTTGCCAGCCACGCTGTGGAGTACTTGGACGCGTGTGATGGAGCATTGTCCTGCATGAAAATCATGTTTTTCTTGAAGGATGCAGACTTCTTCCTGTACCACTGCTTGAAGAAGGTGTCTTCCAGAAACTGGCAGTAGGACTGGGAGTTGAGCTTGACTTCATCCTCAACCCGAAAAGGCCCCACAAGCTCATCTTTGATGATACCAGCCCAAACCAGTACTCCACCTCCACCTTGCTGGCGTCTGAGTCGGACTGGAGCTCTCTGCCCTTTACCAATCCAGCCACGGGCCCATCAAGACTCACTCTCATTTCATCAGTCCATAAAACCTTAGAAAAATCAGTCTTGAGATATTTCTTGGCCCAGTCTTGACGTTTCAGCTTGTGTGTCTTGTTCAGTGGTGGTCGTCTTTCAGCCTTTCTTACCTTGGCCATGTCTCTGAGTATTGCACACCTTGTGCTTTTGGGCACTCCAGTGATGTTGCAGCTCTGAAATATGGCCAAACTGGTGGCAAGTGGCATCTTGGCAGCTGCACGCTTGACTTTTCTCAGTTCATGGGCAATTATTTTGCGCCTTGGTTTTTCCACACGCTTCTTGCGACCCTGTTGACTATTTTGAATGAAACGCTTGATTGTTCGATGATCACGCTTCAGAAGCTTTGCAATTTTAAGAGTGCTGCATCCCTCTGCAAGATATCTCACTATTTTTGACTTTTCTGAGCCTGTCGAGTCCTTCTTTTGACCCATTTTGCCAAAGGAAAGGAAGTTGCCTAATAATTATGCACACCTAATATAGGGTGTTGATGTCATTAGACCACACCCCTTCTCATTACAGAGATGCACATCACCTAATATGCTTAATTGGTAGTAGGCTTTCGAGCCTATACAGCTTGGAGTAAGACAACATGCATAAAGAGGATGATGTGGTCAAAATACTCATTTGCCTAATAATTCTGCACTCCCTGTATATCGAATACCCACTCCCATCGATTTAAATATCGACTAGACACATCCCTACTACACTATCCCCTCACCTCCCTTTACACCACCCGGGTGACAATCCCAGCACAACACCCCATCACTGAAAACAACCAACTAATAGTCTTTTAAAAATTTTATTTTATTATTATACAAATAAATATTTTTACAAACAAAACCTTTTTAACAAGAAACAATCAATAATAAATACCCTATAAAAACCAGATACAGAGTGCCTGTCGACTTCTTTACTTCTATCATCAGAGACAAAAAATGACAATATATACAGTCATGTGAAAAAATTAGGACACCCTTTGAAAGCATGTGGTTTTTTGTAACATTTTTAATAAATGGTTATTTCATCTCCGTTTCAACAATACAGAGAGATTAAAGTAATCCGACTAAACAAAGAAAACTGAAGAAAAGTCTTTTCAAGATCTTCTGTAAATGTCATTCTACAAAAATGCCTATTCTAACTGAGGAAAAAGATAGGACACCCTTGCCCCTAATAGCGAGTGTTACCTCCTTTGGCTGAAATAACTGCAGTGAGACGGTTCTTGTAGCCATCTACCAGTCTTCGACATCGGTCTGAGGAAATTTTACCCCACTCCTCAATGCAGAACTTTTTCAGCTGTGAGATGTTTGAGGGGTTTCTTGCACGTACAGCCCTTTTCAAGTCACCCCACAGCATCTCAATGGGATTCAAATCTGGACTTTGACTTGGCCATTCCAGGACTCTCCATTTCTTCTTTTTCAGCCAATCTTTGGTTGATTTACTAGTATGTTTTGGGTCATTGTCATGTTGCATGGTCCAGTTCCGCTTCAGCTTTAATTTTCTAACTGATGGTCTCACATGTTCTTCAAGCACCTTCTGATACACAGTAGAATTCATCGTGGATTCTATGATGGTGAGCTGACCAGGTCCTGCTGCAGCAAAGCAGCCCCAAACCATGACACTTCCACCTCCATGCTTCACAGTTGGTATGAGGTTCTTTTCTTGGAATGCTGTGTTTGGTTTACGCCAAACATGTCCTCTGCTGTTGTGTCCAAATAATTCAATTTTGGACTCATCTGTCCAAAGAACATTATTCCAGAAGTCCTGGTCTTTGTCAACTTTATCGCTGGCAAATGTCAGTCTGGCCTCGATGTTTCTCTTGGAAAGCAAAGGTTTCCTCCTTGCACACCTCCCATGCAAGTTAAACTTGTACAGTCTCTTTCTGATTGTAGAGGCATGTACTTCTACATCAACAGTAGCCAGAGCCTGCTGTAGTTCTCGAGATGACACTTTAGGGTTTTTGGATACCTCTTTTAGCATCTTGCGGTCTGCTCTTGGGGTGAACTTGCTGGGGCGACCAGTCCTGGGCATGTTGGCAGTTGTTTTGAAAGCCCTCCACTTGTAGACTATCTTCCGGACAGTGGAATGGCTGATTTCAAAATCTTTTGAGATCTTTTTAAATCCCTTCCCAGACTCATAGGCTGCTACAATCTTTTTTCTGAAGTCCTCTGACAGCTCTTTTGCTCTCACCATGGTGCTCACTCTCACTTCAACAGTCAGGAGCACACCAAACTAAATGTCTGAGGTTTAAATAGGGCAAGCCTCATTCAACATGCAGAGTAACGATCTACTAATTATGTGCACCTGGTGTGATATACCTGTGTGAGATCTGAGCCAATTTAAGAGGGAATACATGTGAGGGTGTCCTATCTTTTTCCTCAGTTAGAATAGGCATTTTTGTAGAATGACATTTACAGAAGATCTTGAAAAGACTTTTCTTCAGTTTTCTTTGTTTAGTTGGATTACTTTAATCTCTCTGTATTGTTGAAACGGAGATGAAATAACCATTTATTAAAAATGTTACAAAAAACCACATGCTTTCAAAGGGTGTCCTAATTTTTTCACATGACTGTAAGTGAATAAAAAACAAATATTGAATGGTGAGCAATGATGTCAGTGATAAATAAATGAAGTGAAAAAGTGCAAATGTGCAAGTGCCAAACAGTGACTAAAAAAGACATACAAGTGCCATAAGTGAAAACATAATTTTATAACCAATAATCCATCAATGTTCATACAGTAAATTAGTGAAATATAAAAAAAAAGGAAAGATATATATAGTGATTATGTGGCTGGAGGTATATTAGACGGTCAATGGATATCAATTTTACTGCAGGCCAGTGGACTACAGGCCCAAAAAATGATTCATTCACAATACAGAAAAGAACAATTGATAATGTGGCTGGAGGTACAATAGGCGGTCACCGTATAACAATTTTACTGTTGGCCAGTTAGATTACAGGCCCCAAAAATTATGCATTCACCGTACAGAAAAGATCAAGTGATTATGTGGCTGAAGGTATTTTAGACGGTCATTGGATATCAATTTTAATGCAGGCCAGTGTAGTACAGGCCCCAAAGATTATGCATTCACCGTATCAGAAAACATCAAGTGATTATGTGGCTGGAGGTATATTAGACAGTCAATGGATATCAATTTTACTGCAGGCCATGGGAGTACAGGCCCCAAAAATTATTCATTTACCATACAGAAAAGAGCAATTGATAATGCGGCTGGAGGTACATTAGGCGGTCACCGTATAACAATTTTACTGTTGGCCAGTTAGATTACAGGCCCCAAAAATTATGCATTCACCATACAGAAAAGATCAAGTGATTATGTGACTGGAGGTATATTAGACAGTCAATGGATATAAATTTTGCTGCAGGCAAGTGGACTACAGGCCCCAAAAATTATTCATTCACCGGACAGAAAACATAAAGTGATTATGTGGCTGAAGGTATTTTAGACGGTCATTGGATATCAATTTTACTGCAGGACAGTGGAGTACAGGCCCCAAACATTAGGCATTCACCGGACAGAAAACATCAAGTCATTATGGGGCTGGAGGTATATTAGACGGTCAATGGATATCAATTTTACTTCAGGCCAGTGGACTACAGGCCCCAAAAATTATTCATTCACTGGACAGAAAACATCAAGTGATTATGTGGCTGGAGGTATATTAGATGGTCATTGGATAACAATTTTACTTCAGGCCAGTGGAGTACAGGCCCCAAAAATTATTCATTCAACGTACAGATAAGAACAAGTGATTATGTGGCTGGAAGTATATTAGACGGTCATTGGATTTCAATTTTACTGCAGGCCAGTACAAATGCATGTCAAATACATATGTTTAAAAGAACTAAAAATATAAATTGGATTAAAAACATGGCTAACAAAATCCCCCCTCTGGAAAAAACAACAAATGATAATAGTTGAAATTCGATAACACGTGTTCGTCACAGGTGTTGAATTTCTCCGTGGCACCAAACATTAGGCATTTACTGGACAGAAAAGGCCTTTTATTCTGCTGTATTTACATAAGACAGGGACCATTCTTTGTTCTGGGTGGTGGCGGATATGTGTGGGCTGGTATGAGGAAATTCAATTAAACGTGGTCGTCACAGGTGTTGAATTCCTTCGAGATCCATGCCTCATTCATTTTTAGAAATGTGAGGTAGTCCACACTGTCGTGAGCTAGGCGAGTGCGCCTTTCGGTCATGATCCCCCCTGCTGCGCTGAAAGTCCTTTCGGACAGGACACTCGACGAGGGGCAAGCCAAGAGCTCCATGGCAAATTGTGCCAGCTTTGGCCACAGGTCAAGCCTGCACACCCAATAGTCCACTAGTTCCTCGATTCTCAGAATGTCCACATCAGCCGTTAACCCGATGTAGTCGGACACCTGTCGGTCTAGGCATTCCCTGAGGCTGGATCCGGAGGGCGGCTGTCAATGGGTTGGTTGCAAGAATGATCTCATATCCGAAGTGACCAACACATCTTCAAACCGCCCTCTTCAAACCCGCAACTGTTTCTCTGTTGGTGGAAATTCCACTGCCAGCGTTCGCAACAGCAGAATGCAGCATCTCTTGAGGCAAGGCCTGGAAATGCTGCATTCTGACAACCCTCTGTGATGCTGGTAACATGTCTGCCATTTTGTGTTTGTACCAGGGGGTCTAAGTACGTTGCCACGCAGTACTGGTCCTTCCTCTTTATGCTTTTTATACGGGGGTCCCTCTTCAAACACTGGAGAATGAAGGCCCCCATTTGCACTAAATTGGAAGCGGTGTAGCGGCCTGGCTCCTGCTCATCGCCCAGGAGAATGTCGTCCTTGGTCTCCTCCCCACAGCCACGGACAAAACCAGGGATCTCAGAAAAGTTTAAAGCCTGCTCTTCTGGCTCCTCCTCCTCCCCCCAGGCACCATCCTCCTCTGACTCCTCTTCAGACTCCTGCTGACTTGTCTCAGATGGAGTAGCCCCCCCTCCCCTGGGAATTCATTCAGCATTGTGACTTCCTCATCTTCCTGCTCCTGCTCCTCGACGGCTTGATCAATGACACGATGCAATGCACACTCCAGAAAGAAGGCATAAAGTATAAACTCACTGATGGCTCCCTGGCTGCGACTGACCAGTTTGGTGATCTCATCAAATGATTGCAGAAGTCTGCATGAGCAGCCACTGGCGCGGTAAAATAAAAAACAAGCTCCCCAGAACCTGTCCTGCCGCATAATTCATACAGGTAGTCGTTAACGGCACGTTTCTGCTGGAGGAGTTCCAGCGTGTCGGGCAGTCACAAATTAGACGTCTGACGGGCAAGTGGTGTCACCGCTGAACGTCAGCAAGGCGAGCCATGGCCGTGTAAGATCTTCAAAAATGGCCAGAAATTTTCCTGGCCTGCCGCAAGAAGTTCTGGACCTCGAGGTATTTGGCAACGAATCACTGCACGCCTACGTTCAGGACGTGTGCCATGCACAGCACGTGTGTCATTTTTCCCTGTTTCAGCGCACTCAGCAGATTAGCATTGCTGTCGCATACCACTTTACCAACTGTCCAATTGAGCGGGGTTAGCCACTGATCGACCTGTGACCGCAGAGCTGAAAGCAGTGCAGGACCGGTGTGGCTCTTGACTTCCAGGCACAACAGCTGCAGCACAGCATTGCAACATCTCACCTGGCACGTCGAATTGGTTCTGGGGAGCTGGGGGGGTGCAGCGGAAGAGGTGGTAGCAGTGGAAAAGGAGGAGTCAGCCGAGGAGGAAACGGAGGATGGAGTAGGAGGAGGAGGAGAAGAAGAGGCAGACCTGCATGCAATCCGTGGTGGTAAAACCAAATCCACACGGGTGCCACGGGTTGCATGCTTGACAGCCGTCAGAAGGTTTACCCAGTGGGCAGTAAAAGTTATGTACCTTCTCTGCCTATATTTTCTAGACTACGTGTCTGTGGTGTACGAAGGAATAAGGGGTCGTCATTGATGGTCGGTACGTGTCACCGAGGTTCCTGGCCTCTGTGAGGTAAGATACGTTTTTTCTCAAAGTGTCTGTTTTGCAGATTGCAGTCTGACACTTCAGCTGTTTTAGTATTGGCTGCAAAGCTAACCCGGGACGGCTCTTATTGGGAGTAGTCAAAGTGATGGGTGGGTGTCTACTCCCCACGTTCCAGGCTGGGTCTTGGTTTGGGATATAAAACGCAGACAGCACTGTCAGGTGGTGTGGATGACTCCTCTCTGACAGTGGAGCACTGCCAGTCTCTGTGTTGGGGCCTGGGAGTTTGGGCCGTGATTAAGGCCAGCTACCGTGTTTGTGTGAAAGCACGTGGATTCTGCTTTATGCAAGGACTTCGGCGTTACTGCCTGGTGTGAACGAACACCAGAATCAAGGTGAATCATTAAAGGTTTATATACTTTTGTACTTATGTAGCACTGCAGTTACTATAGGTGTTGCTTTTACAATGTGACAATGAAACTACAGTTTCTATCCACAAGATGGCAGTATATCATCAATAACAAGTCTGCTGTCTTGTTATTGATTCAGTTACACTCTTTCCCATTGTAAACAATTTTTATTTTTTTCACCTTTTTACTCCCTGCCTTCCAAAAGCCTTAAGCATTTTATTTTTATGTTCACATAACATTATGAAGGCTTGTTTTTTTTTTGGTGGGAAAGGTTGTACTTTATAATGGCACCATTTACTATCCTATACTTTGTATTCAGAAGCCAGAAAGGTTGTTTAATGGGTTGGAATGGGAAAAAAATCTATTGTGCCATTGTTTTACAGGCTTTATTCACCGTGCAGTAATAATGACACATAGAGGGACATTTATCAAGGCTGGCGTTTCCATATGCCATTCTTGATGTCTGTGTGCTGGAGTGAGATTTATTAAGAGACATTCTGTGCGCCAGACATGCTGGGGTAGCTTTCAGTTATAATTTACGTCAGTTTCTGGCTTAATTTATAGTAACTATGGCGGGCCACTTGAAAACCCACCCATTCCACTAGAAAAGTGGAGAGAAGTGGCGTAAATATGGTGAGCACCATAATTTGCAACTTTTTAACGCCACTAGTAAATGCCCACATTATCTTTATTCTGCTGGTCAATAAGATGACAGACAGTGATACAAAATTTATATAGTTTTTAGTTTAATACTTTAAAAAAAGGCTGCCATGACATCCACTGGGAAACCTGCAACTAAATTGCAGGGGGCAATCGGTATACAGACAGAGCTCCATCTCTTTGACTAATCGCTTAGATGCTGCAGGGGTTAACACAGCCAGCACCCGATATGTATGGAAGGGGCTCAGCTCCTGATCCTGCTTCGCACACTCCTTACGAACTTATGATGTACATCAAGGTGCATAAAGGGATTTATATTGTCTAAATGAGTCAGCAAACATGTAAAGCACAAATAATGATAAATTACCCCAAAATCATGTTGTTTATGCATGGCATGACATTAGCATATCACACAAAACCAGACCCAGACTAGGACTAATAGAACAACTTTGGTTCTGCACACAAGTTGCCCCATACTAAGGGCTCATGCACACGGCAGTTGCTCAGTCGTTGTGTGCATTGGGGACCACAATTTGCGCTGCTGCAGGCAACTTGAATGGGTCCGTGATTAGGGATGAGCGAACCCGAACTGTATAGTTCGGGTTCGTACCGAATTTTGGGGTGTCCGTGACACGGACCCGAACCCGAACATTTTCGTAAAAGTCTGGGTTCGGGTTCGGTGTTCGGCGCTTTCTTGGCGCTTTTTGAAAGGCTGCAAAGCAGCCAATCAACAAGCGTCATACTACTTGCCCCAAGAGGCCATCACAGCCTTGCCTACTATTGGCATGGCTGTGATTGGCCAGTGCAGCATGTGACCCAGCCTCTATATAAGCTTGGGTCACGTAGCGCTGCACGTCACTCTGCTGATTCAAGCATAGAGAGAGGTTGCTGCTGCGACGTTAGGGCGAGATTAGGCAGATTAACTCCTCCAAAAGTCTTTATTCTGTGATCGATCTCCAGCTGTGGATCATTGAAGTGCTAATATCGAATTGCTCACTTTTTTTAGGCTGCCCAAAGCGTTTTTATATCACTTTTTTCTGGGGTGATCGGCGGCCATTTTGTGGCTTGTGGTGCGCCAGCACAAGCTACCACCAAGTGCTTTTAACCATCAATAGTGTGGTTATTTTTTGCTATATCCTACATCAGGTGCAGGCTGAGCCTGTGTCACCCAAGTGCATTTAACCATCAACAGTCTGGTTATTTTTTGGCCATATACTACATCAGGTGCAGGCTGAGCCTGTGTCACCCAAGTGCATTTAACCATCAACAGTGTGGTTATTTTTTGGCCATATACTACATCAGGTGCAGGCTGAGCCTGTGTCACCCAAGTGCATTTAACCATCAACAGTGTGGTTAATTTTTGGCCCTTTACTACATCAGGTGCAGGCTGAGCCTGTGTCACCCAAGTGCATTTAACCATCAACAGTGTGGTTAATTTTTGGCCATATACTACATCAGGTGCAGGCTGAGCCTGTGTCACCCAAGTGCATTTAACCATCAATAGTGTGGTTATTTTTTTGGCCATATACTACAGTCATGTGAAAAAATTAGGACACCCTTTGAAAGCATGTGGTTTTTTGTAACATTTTTAATAAATGGTTATTTCATCTCTGTTTCAACAATACAGAGAGATTAAAGTAATCCGACTAAACAAAGAAAACTGAAGAAAAGTCTTTTCAAGATCTTCTGTAAATGTCATTCTACAAAAATGCCTATTCTAACTGAGGAAAAAGATAGGACACCCTTGCCCCTAATAGCGAGTGTTACCTCCTTTGGCTGAAATAACTGCAGTGAGACGGTTCTTGTAGCCATCTACCAGTCTTCGACATCGGTCTGAGGAAATTTTACCCCACTCCTCAATGCAGAACTTTTTCAGCTGTGAGATGTTTGAGGGGTTTCTTGCACGTACAGCCCTTTTCAAGTCACCCCACATCATCTCAATGGGATTCAAATCTGGACTTTGACTTGGCCATTCCAGGACTCTCCATTTCTTCTTTTTCAGCCAATCTTTGGTTGATTTACTAGTATGTTTTGGGTCATTGTCATGTTGCATGGTCCAGTTCCGCTTCAGCTTTAATTTTCTAACTGATGGTCTCACATGTTCTTCAAGCACCTTCTGATACACAGTAGAATTCATCGTGGATTCTATGATGGTGAGCTGACCAGGTCCTGCTGCAGCAAAGCAGCCCCAAACCATGACACTTCCACCTCCATGCTTCACAGTTGGTATGAGGTTCTTTTCTTGGAATGCTGTGTTTGGTTTACGCCAAACATGTCCTCTGCTGTTGTGTCCAAATAATTCAATTTTGGACTCATCTGTCCAAAGAACATTATTCCAGAAGTCCTGATCTTTGTCAACTTTATCTCTGGCAAATGTCAGTCTGGCCTCGATGTTTCTCTTGGAAAGCAAAGGTTTCCTCCTTGCACACCTCCCATGCAAGTTAAACTTGTACAGTCTCTTTCTGATTGTAGAGGCATGTACTTCTACATCAACAGTAGCCACAGCCTGCTGTAGTTCTCGAGATGACACTTTAGGGTTTTTGGAGACCTCTTTTAGCATCTTGCGGTCTGCTCTTGGGGTGAACTTGCTGGGGCGACCAGTCCTGGGCATGTTGGCAGTTGTTTTGAAAGCCCTCCACTTGTAGACTATCTTCCGGACAGTGGAATGGCTGATTTCAAAATCTTTTGAGATCTTTTTAAATCCCTTCCCAGACTCATAGGCTGCTACAATCTTTTTTCTGAAGTCCTCTGACAGCTCTTTTGCTCTCACCATGGTGCTCACTCTCACTTCAACAGTCAGGAGCACACCAAACTAAATGTCTGAGGTTTAAATAGGGCAAGCCTCATTCAACATGCAGAGTAACGATCTACTAATTATGTGCACCTGGTGTGATATACCTGTGTGAGATCTGAGCCAATTTAAGAGGGAATACATGTGAGGGTGTCCTATCTTTTTCCTCAGTTAGAATAGGCATTTTTGTAGAATGACATTTACAGAAGATCTTGAAAAGACTTTTCTTCAGTTTTCTTTGTTTAGTTGGATTACTTTAATCTCTCTGTATTGCTGAAACGGAGATGAAATAACCATTTATTAAAAATGTTACAAAAAACCACATGCTTTCAAAGGGTGTCCTAATTTTTTCACATGACTGTACATCAGGGGCAAGTTGAGCCTGTCACCCAGCGCCTAAAAAATAGACCTGACATTTATATTCCTCCAAATCAGTACTGTTTTAGCTGGTCAAGTTATTTGTAGTGACCGTAAAAGCACAGTTTTTGTTCTGGGTTGAAAAACTATTCCCAAATTTGCCATTCTCAAAATAAGTAGTTTATGCTATATCAGGCCTACTTTAAAGGGTTTCTGTCACCCCACAAAACTCTTTTTTTTTTTTTTTTGGATAGTTAGATTCCTTATAGGGCGATATAGGAGAATATAATAGTCTTACTTTCATGCGGCCGATTCTTTATAAAACGAAGTTTTATAATATGTAAATGAGGGCTCTACCAGCAAGTAGGGCGTCTACTTGCTGGTAGCCGCAGCAGCAATCCGCCCCCTCGCCGTGTTGATTGACAGGGCCAGCCGTGATCTCCTCCTCCGGCCGGCCCTGTCAGTAATTCAAAAATCGCGCGCCTCTGGTCATTCGGCGCAGGCGCTCTGAGATGAGGAGGCTCGTCTCCTCAGTGCGCCTGCGCCGATGACATCACCGAAAGACAATCAACACGGCGAGGGGGCGGATTGCTGCTGCGGCTACCAGCAAGTAGACGCCCTACTTGCTGGTAGAGCCCTCATTTACATATTATAAAACTTCGTTTTATAAAGAATCGGCCGCATGAAAGTAAGTAAGACTATTATATTCTCCTATATCGCCCTATAAGGAATCTAACTATCCAAAAAAAAAAAAATGAGTTTTGTGGGGTGACAGAAACCCTTTAAATCTATCCCAAAAAGGATATCTTAGATTCAAGGTGCTGATAGTGTCATTCAGAAAAACTTAACACACACGCTACCGTGCAGATACAAGTCTAATTCTGTGATTAAACGTATACCTGTCACACAGCGCAAAAAAAAATAGGCCTCACATTTCTATTCAACCAAATCTGTACTGTTTTAGCTGGTCAAATTATTTGTAGTGACCGTAAAAGCACAGTTTTTGTTCTGGGTTGAAAAACTATTCCCAAATTTGCCATTCTCAAAATAAGTAGTTTATGCTATATCAGGCCTACTTTAAATCTATCCCAAAAAGGATATCTTAGATTCAAGGTGCTGATAGTGTCATTCAGAAAAACTTAACACACACGCTACCGTGCAGATACAAGTCTAATTCTGTGATTAAACGTATACCTGTCACACAGCGCAAAAAAAAATAGGCCTCTTATTTCTATTCAACCAAATCTGTACTGTTTTAGCTGGTCAAATTATTTGTAGTGACCGTAAAAGCACAGTTTTTGTTCTGGGTTGAAAAACTATTCCCAAATTTGCCATTCTCAAAATAAGTAGTTTATGCTATATCAGGCCTACTTTAAATCTATCCCAAAAAGGATATCTTAGATTCAAGGTGCTGATAGTGTCATTCAGAAAAACTTAACACACACGCTACCGTGCAGATACAAGTCTAATTGTGTGATTAAACGTATACCTGTCACACAGCGCAAAAAATAAATAGGCCTCACATTTCTATTTAACCAAATCTGTACTGTTTTAGCTGGTCAAATTATTTGTAGTGACCGTAAAAGCACAGTTTTTGTTCTGGGTTGAAAAACTATTCACAAATTTGCCATTTTCAAAATTGTGGTGAACGGGAACAATGAGGAAAACATCTAATAAGGGACGCGGACGTGGACATGGTCGTGGTGGTGTTAGTGGACCCTCTGGTGCTGGGAGAGGACGTGGCCATTCTGCCACAGCCACACGTCCTAGTGAACCAACTACCTCAGGTCCCAGTAGCCAGCAGAATTTACAGCGATATTTGGTGGGGCCCAATGCCGTTCTAAGGATGGTAAGGCCTGAGCAGGTACAGGCATTAGTCAATTGGGTGGCCGACAGTGGATCCAGCATGTTCACATTATCTCCCACCCAGTCTTCTGCAGAAAGCGCACAGATGGCGCATGAAAACCAAGCCCATCAGTCTGTCACATCACCCCCATGCATATCAGGGAAACTGTCTGAGCCTCAAGTTATGCAGCAGTCTCTTATGCTGTTTGAAGACTCTGCTGCCAGTGTTTCCCAAGGGCATCCACCTAGCCCTTCCCCAGGGGTGGAAGAGATAGAATGCACTAACGCACAACCACTTATGGAAAAGATTATTCCAGCTCACCTTTCTGGTCATGTGTATGGTCCCGGCTCCAGAGGCCCTGGGGAAGTGTTCCCGTGGCAGGCAATGAAAAGTTAAGGAAGGATCCCGGAGACACATAGAGTCCTCTTTCAGCTCTTCTTTATTATTCATAAGCAGTTGACAGACATAACCATCAGGTACATGGCAGGAACATTGACGCGTTTCGGGTGAGTACCCTTAGTCGTAACAAATTGCTGAGTGTGGCCCCTCAATATAAAGGAGTTTTTTTTTTTTTTATTAAATATATATCTTTATTGATTTTCTTAAACCAAAACAATATAAAAAGTATCTAGTCCCAGAGAGTGTGGACATCCAACAGGTACATCTATACAGTATATCCCTTACTACCGGGTTGCGTAGATAAACACATAGACATCAATGCCAAAAAAAGAAGCACTTCAGTTTAGTGCCCACTCTCTGTCACTCACGCCAAAGCAGAGACCACCCCCCCCCCGGGGACCTGCCCCCGGCCACCCCCCCCCTAGAACGCCACCCCCACCATCTTCCCCCCCAGCGTACCTGGCCTGGTATGGCCGCCACGAGGGGCGGCAGGCTGCTCACGCGCCGCATCTGGGTATTCCCCAGCTAGTCATAGCGCCAATTCATATTTAATTTAGGCATATTATAATAATATTTTATTATTTAGGAATTATTAAGGGTTTGTTTATGTGAGAGCTTAGACTCTATAAGTGGTGAGTCATCAGTTCCAGTCCGGTAATACATCTCATTCAATCATTTGTCCGTACTATACACCTATCCCTATTGTGTGTTTCACGCCATATCGTTTCATGCGCTCAAAGTCTGTTACTCTTGCCATTAAATTTTGCCATTCATGTCTTGTTGGTGGTCTATCTTTCACCCAATGTCTCAGAATTATTACCTTGGCCAATAGGAGTCCCTTCAGCCAGTAAACCTGCTCGCTTTTGGTTGTTTAGTTTTTATATTCGGGGGTAAGAATCCAAGCAACGCTACTTGAATAGTTAGGGGGGGTTGTTCCCAGTTACTGCAACCAACTCCCGAAATATACTATCCCAAAAATTCTTAATAACTTGGCACTCCCACAACATATGGACATACCCTGCAGCTACAAGAGAACATTTCAAACAACTGAATTCTTGTCCCTTATTACTATAAATCTTGGACAGGAGGCTCGGGGTAACATATAGTTGGTGTATTATTTTAAATTGGGTCAGACGGTGATGTCGTGATAAGGAGGCCTTTTTAATATTTTGATATATTTCCCGCCATTGTAGGGGGTTACATTCCCCTATATCCGCATTCCATTTATCTACACTTTTAAATTTAGTGAACGTGCTTAGTTCCTCAGTGAGTCTCTTATACAGTAGTGAAACCTTAACTTTTTTTCCCAGTGTATTATAACAAAGTGATACAAATCTCTGAGTACTTATTTCCAGAGACATTTTTTTCAGCGTACATGTTAGTGCATGTTGTAGTTGAAAATATCTATAGTGTTCTAATGCAGTGATTGGTGTCCGCAAAAACAATTCCCCTATCGGTTTAATTTTCCCTTTCATGCATATTTGTGAAAATAGCGTAATGCCTCTCCGTGTCCAATAGTCATTTTCATTAAGGGCCAAGAACTCTGTTAGCGCGGGGTTGTCCCATAACGGGGTGAATTCCAGAACTTGAGGGGCCTGGGTAAGTTCCTTAATTTTTTTCCAGGCCTTCTGCAACGCTAAACCAATAGGGCAGGAGTAGTCCGCACGCTCCAGAAGTCCGGATTCCAATATGCTGAATATATTGTGTGTAGAGTGTTGGTATTGTCCTATAATATGAGATATTAATGCACCATCCCCCGTATCAATACACCACTGTAGTTGTGAGCACAGATAATAACTCTGAAAATGAGGCAGGCCAAGGCCGCCGTTACTTGCAGCCAATCGTAAATATTGTAGCTTAATGCGGACCCTTTTCCTGCCCCATATTAGGTCATTAATCAATCGATCAATCAAATTAAAAACACTATCTTCAATCCAAGCAGGGCAAGAGCTGACCGTGTACAATATCCAGGGCAACAAGACCATTTTGATCAGCGCAATTCTATTGATCTGGGAAAGCGGGAGTTTCTGCCAAACCCTAATCTTCTCCCTTATTTTCCCAATTAGGGGAGTGATGTTTAATGTGTTATACTCCCTAATAGTGCTACCAATTTTTATCCCTAGATATTCTATATGGTCCGTTGGAGCGATGATTCTGACCTTGAGGTCATTTAGAGGAGGGATCCGGTTAAGGGGGAAGAGGACAGACTTTGCCCAGTTTATCTCATATCCGGCGACGCTACCAAACTCTTCTATTATTCGCATAATGCCAGGGACGCTTCTCCATCCGTCATTCAGATAGAGCAAAACGTCATCCGCGTACAAGCATATCTTGTCCTCCGTCCCCCTACCACCGAATCCCACAATGCTAGTCTCGGCACGTATCCTACAAGCGAGAGGTTCCATAAAGACTGAAAAGAGGAGTGGAGAGAGCGGGCACCCCTGTCGTGTCCCCCGCTTTAAGGAGAAGGCAGGGGTAAGCACCCCATTAATATTAATTCTAGCCATTGGTCCACTATATAGCAATTTGACCCATTCAATAAATTTTTGACCCAGATTCATCCTATGCATGACCCGCCAGAGGAAGGACCACTCCACCCGGTCAAACGCCTTAGCGGCGTCCAAGGACAGGATGGAGCGGTCCTCCCCCCCTCCAATCTGGATATTGAGGATGGTACGGCGTATATTGGTCTGGATCTGTCGCCCAGGGATAAACCCTGTTTGATCTATATGAACTAGGCCGGCTATTACTTTTTTTAACCTATTGGCTAGGACTTTTGCGATTATTTTATAATCTGCATTGAGCAGTGATATAGGACGGTAGGCTTCAACTTTGTTTCCATTCTTCCCCTTCTTAAGGATCAGCGTAATAGTTGCCTCGGACAAGGACGGGGGCAGCTTTCCACATTCACTGGATTCATTCAGGACCTGCAGCAACCCAGGCAGGAGGACCCCCGCATGACTCTTGTATATGCCATACGGGAGCCCATCCGGTCCGGACACCGAGGAGCCCCGGGCCTCTTGCGTAACCGCCTGTAATTCTCCCAGGGAGATGGGGGCACACAAGAGGGCCGAGTCCGGGTCCGACAGCACCGGGATCTTAACCTGTTTTAGAAAGTCGTCTATCTTTGTCCCAGTGTCGCCGGGGCCGGAGCATTAAAGATTGTTAAAGTATTTTAAGAATTCTCCCTCCATCTCCACCCCTCCTTCCAGTCTACGACCATCACCTGCCAGAATTTGTCTAATCTTTTGGGGGGCCTTTTGATTCGTTATTATGGAGACCAATAATTTACCCGGGGTGCCTCCCTCACAAAAGTGTTTGTAACCCCTAAAAAATAGTTGGTTCTGGGCTTTTTTCTCCATAAAAGTTATATAGTGGTCCTTGGCGGCTTTTACCTTGGCGCGTGTGTTCGCGTCATTATTAATTCGAATCCTACCCTCCCAATATGCCATATCTGCTTCCAAATTTTTTTGCTCTTTAAAAAATTCATTTTTTTCCTTTTTAATTCTACTAAAGTATAACCCGCGAATAAAAGTCTTCATGGCGTCCCATACAAAATGGATATGTGTTGTGCCAATATTTTCTTGCCAGAATTGTGTAAGTTCCTTATCAATCCCTACGGAGTCATTTAATATGGTTAACCAGTGCTCGTTCAATCTGAACGAGCTGGTAGTGCCGGATTGTTGCCCTGTCTTCATCACCAGTAGGATCGGTGAATGATCAGAGATACCATGGATCTCATACGTCATTTTCAAAATGGCGTCGAGCATCTCGCCACTGGCCAAGGCAATATCAATTCTGGACATAGCGCTATATGTTTTACTAAAGCAAGAAAAGACCTGTTTGTTCCCATAAAGCCATCGCCAGACATCTGTTAGTCCTATCTCCTCACAGAACCCTCGTAGTAGGGCGTGCTTTCCCTGCCCACTTATCCCCACAGTTGAAATTCTATCAAGCGCGGGGTCCAATACACAGTTAAAGTCACCGCATATTAATACCAGGGACCGGTCTCTATTATGCAAAAAAATTGTCAACTGGTTTAGGACTGTCATTGCAAATGGTGGGGGGATATACAGAAAAGCTAATACACACTTTCTACCATTCCATTGAGCATGGAGGAAGATATATCTCCCGTCTCTATCAATTGACTGGTCCAATAGGGTAAAGTCAATACTCTGATGTACGTATACACTAATCCCTCGAGAATATGTCGAGAAACCGGAGTGGAACTGATGGCCCGCCCATCTCTTTATCAAATATGCTGGAATCTCTGGTGTAGCGTGCGTTTCAAGTAGAGCAACTATTGCAGGGAGGTGCCGAATAATCCGGTCAAAGACCATGACCCGTTTTGTTCTATCTCCCAATCCACGCACGTTCCATATTACTACTTTATTATTCGTCATGTTATGGAGCTATAAAGAAGTCGTCCGCCGCCCCCCCCAAGGCAGCCGTTCCCAGGCCAGATCCCACCCCCTCCTCCACCCCATACCCCTCCCCACCTGAGCCACCCCCCACCCCTCTCCCCCACCCCCACGTAACCCCCTACTTGGTTCACTGATGCAGAGCATCTTGTCAACCTCTTACATTACGCCCATACGTCCATGGGCCGCCCCCCCCCCGTCCCCCCACCTCCTACATCGAACCATCCTCCCACCGAATCAATCAGCGTCATAATGTCTAATCCCTGACCGTATCTAACCATTCTAGGGTTTCTCTGGGTGAGTGGAAGAACATTACAGTGTCCCTATAGACCACTCTTAACTTAGCGGGGTATAACATGGAGTATTTAATATTACCTTCTCGTAGTCTTTTCTTAATGTCGAAATATTCCCTACGCTTATTTTGAGTGTCCCTAGAAAAGTCAGGGTATATTTGTATCCCATGCCCGTTAAGGGCTACCTCTTTTAGTTCCCTCTTACGCCGTAACACCCAGTCTCTATCACTAGAGGAAAGTATTCTAATTAGGAGGGATCGAGGGGGGCCGCCCGTTGGGTTTTTTTTTGCGGGAATTCTGTGCGCTCTTTCCACACAGAGTGCGGGGGTATCCCCGCTAGTTCCCAACGTATCAATCAACCATTTTTGCATAAACTCCACGGGGTTCCCCCCCTCCACGCCCTCAGGGAAGCCCACCATTCTCAAGTTGTTACGGTGTGTTCTATCCTCCATATCTGTTAGTCTCGCGTTAATCCGTTTATTTTCTTTATCCAAATCATCTATTTTTATGATCATCTTTCGCTGTTCTATTTGAACCTCCGATAGACCAATTTCTACATCCTTAATGTTAGCCCTAATTTTGTTCATGTCGTCTCTAATAAGTGTTAACTCCAGCTGTAATGTCTTTACCGTGGTGGAGATATCTGAGACTGATTGATTGGTGGTCTGAACAAGCGTCAGTATGTCCGCCAGTTTGTTGTCTATAATATCAAGTCTACCCCTGTCAGATCCCATATGCTGTTCCACCTGCGCCGGTGGGTCCACCTGCGTCTCCGCAGGATCTGGCATTCTCTTTCCCCCTCTATGTTTGGGTGGGGGCGATTTCAAATATTTGTCTATTTTCGCCTGTGGGCTATTTCCGTCGCCCGCCTTAGGGGACCCCACTCCCACAGATCTCCTGTTATATTTGGGAGGCATATTATCTCAGATCTGGCCTGCAGAGGCAGGCCGTATATGAACAGCAGGAAAAGACCAAAGGGAGAGGGGATATCCCAAAGAACAGCAGAGCTCAATATCACCCCCCAACACAGATAGGCCAGCACCAGGGTCGACCACTGGTTCTTCAACTAATTCTAAAGACAATTGGAAGATGAAGTAATATATATACCCAGCGTAGGTTTTCCCAGATTAGTCTAGAGTGGGTATACCTACACCAGCCTGTACTGAGGACCCTCTTTCCCTCTTGCTCGGACCGAATTCCAACAACCACAAAACACATACAAGACGTTCAAAATAACACCAGGTATAAATAACACATGGAGTCAATAAATATCAGGGCTCTGTCCAGTAAATGCGAAAACGGAGCAAATTGTTAGCAGAGGTTGGGTATTTGCTCAAGGCAATGATGTGGTGGGGTCGGCAATCAAGTCGCAGCCCTCCTCGCCGCTCCCCCCAAACCCCTCTGCTGTGCGAATTTCAGCCCCCAATTTGGCATTTTAGCAATTTGAGCCCCCAATTGAATCTGCGAGTTATGACCCCAATTTAAGATGTCAACATAGTTCACAATATCGTTCACCACACGGATTGTCACACGAGTCGATCCGCCAGTTTTCTGCCCTTCTACCTCAAAGGGTAGGGCATAAAAAGTTAGTCCAATTGTTGGACCCCCCGTTAGGTTGATGGGGGAGTTATAACGGGGTTATCATGGGCAGTGGTACCCTGAGACACCAAGCACCGAGCTCCAAACTCCAAAACCCTGGGAGGGGAACAGTTAGTTATCCATCACACTGGCGAGTATTTATGGACTTAGCCGTGCAGAGGCAGTGGGATTGAAAGAATGAGAAGGCCCCGTAATACCCAGTTCATTCGTACCCCTGTGCCGGGGGGACCGGGCCTCACTTTTCAGCCGTGAACTTCACTGGAGGTGGTATAGGGCATATGGGGCAATCCCACATAACTTTTCCCACAAGGCACACCGGAGACACAGTCCCAGCAGGTATGGTAACCTGCACCCACACCCGGTCGGTCGATCAACAGCCCTCTTGCACTCGGGATTAGTATAGCGACGTTAGTTAGTAAGGAGGGGTGACAGTGGGTAAGTTAAAACAGGAGCGGTCTCACCAATTTCCAGCCAGTCGGTCGAAGAGAAATGTGTCGTCGCCAGAACACGTTCTCAGCATTCCGCAGTCAACATAGTGCAGGATCCCAGCCTTCCATGGTCTCGTGTATGCAGGGTATAACCAAACGTCGGGCTCTTTCCAGGGGGGTGGGACCAATTGAACGTGTGGTGCGATGCAGGATCAGGCAGATTGCAGATTCAGGCAAGCTGTGTCGGCGCGGCACGATGTTCTCCCGTCAATCCGTAGCCGGGTCCATGGCAGGACATAGCCGGTATGTGCCTATATCTTTGCTCGGTCCCCTCACCCTACCCGTAGCTGGATGTCATAGCAGCCGCAAACGACTCCAATCCAGCACCAATACTAACTGAGCTGGAGGGAGCGAGGTGATGAGGGGCCGGAGCGCCGAGACGCCGGGGTGAGGCGGGTTGGGGGCGGTTCCCATACGGACGCGCGGTACACCCACGTAGCTTCTCCGCTACGTCATACCGCTTCGCTGCTGAGATTAGAAGATACAGGAGATGTACTGCGAGCTATGTATGATTTCAAGTGGGAACAGAATTATATTTGGATCACGGCTGATGTAGTTTCCCTTTATCCGTCTATTCCCCACGGGGTTGCTCTGATGGCAATGGAATACCACCTCCATCGATATACCGGACTCAGCACCGGTTATATCGATTTTTTGTTTGTGAAATTACAGCATATTTATTGACTCACAATTATTTTGTGTTTGATGGTGTGCATTATCTTCAGACCCGCGGAGTGTCAATGGGAGCTAGATTCTCCCCATCCTTGGCAAATTTGACGATGTCATATTGGGAGGAAAAATACATTTACAACCTGGATAACCCATTTATGCCTGGTTTGGTCTGGTACGGCAGGTACATCGATGACGTGCTCATGGTGTGGGCCGCCGATGCATCTGCCGTCCCAGACCATCACCTATAGGAAAGAGGTGTCAGGAAATTCCATCCTGAATGCCAAGAGTCACCATCCAATGCATACTGTCAGAGCAATCCCCGTGGGTGAATTTATCCGTACTGTCAGAAATTGCAGTGGAGTAGACAGATTAGAGGAAGAATTTGACAAAGTGGAAAAGAGACTGAGGGACAGAAATTATCCGGATTGGATGATTAATAGAGGAAGAGTGATAGCATTGCAAAAAGAGAGAAAAGATATGCTGTTTGGGAAACCAAAGTATAAGTCAAATATGAAAACCCCTGCTGGCAGTGTGGAGACACGGGCAGACGGTGACCGGGACAGTGTTCCTACTCTTTCCTTGACATATAGCAGTAAATTCAATACAATTAGTTCTGCAATAAAGAAGTGCTTACCTATTTTGTTTGATGACGATATCCTATATCAAGCACTCAAATCAGGTTGCAGAATTGTCTCTAGAAAGGCTCCTACCCTGTCCTGTTCGCTGTCCCCGTCTCTTTACACTGCCAGCAGCAGTGGTACAAACTTCAAGCCAAGTTGGCTCATCTACAAGGGATTTACGAAATGTGGAAACAATCGCTGTAAGACCTGCGACTATGTGCTCCTTACGAGATCATTTGACAATGCAGATCATTCATGTAATTTTCCGATCCGTACGTACATTAATTGTAATACGGAGGGTGTCATTTATGTCATCCGATGCACCCATTGTGATCTGATGTACGTGGGAAGCACAGCTCGCAAGTTTAAAAGCCGAGTTCTTGAACATCTTAATTATATCAGCAACCCTAATATTCTAAATATTTCGAATATAGCGAGGCATTTCATACAAGCACATGCCAGCCAGGTATCATTTTTTCAGGCTTACGCCATTGAGAGAGTTTTGGCCCCTAAAAGGGGCGGAGACCACCGGAAGAAAATTCTTCTTCGTGAGGCCTACTGGATCTATAGACTGGGCACTAGGGTTCCAGTGGGTCTCAACCTGAAAAAAGAACTCATATACATTTATCAGTAAACCACTTGGTGCACCTAGTGGTGTGCTATTATTGTATATCACTATTAACATCTTATGTTTACCATACCAATATTTTAGTGGGTGTGCCCCTAATGTACATCACATTAATATCAAATGTGATAGGACAGTTTATCATGATCCGTGTAATATTATGTAATGCTTGGTGGTCTATATTACCTGGATTCGCACGCATCTCTGTTCATCTGCTTTCTAGAACGCTGGCCAGATAGGGCGGTTTCTCCCATTCATCCTGGTTGTGCATGATAATCTTCAATATAGCGCACCCAGGATCTTTTGGCAACCAGCTATTTCTATCTGATACATATACTCAATCTGTAGCATTTGTAGGTGGCAAAACTTTCAGCCTGTTATTAGGATTGCAGGGTTATTGCATTTCTATTATTGCTACTTATTATCAAATGTTCAGATAAGTCCGACTTGGGTTGCTGGTATCAGATAATGGACTTGAATATGTCGGGAGGCAAGAGGCCATTTGTGTTTGTGTTTGTCATTGCATTTTTTGTATTTGGTTTTTATATACACTATATGTTTTTAATTGATGAACCAATGGAGCATTCACACTGTGCGGCTTTCTTGCTATTAAATGAAGACACGGGGCAATCCGGGGTTAACAAGCCTGAGGAATGTCCACACAGTGTGTCATCAATTACAACCTGATTGATGAAAAAAACGAAAAAAGGTGTGTCTAGGTGTGCTGCAACCGATGTTGTTTGAAATCAGTTCCTCCCTATTGGAGGAGGGGTGTTTTCAACTCCTTTATATTGAGGGGCCACACTCAGCAATTTGTTACGACTAAGGGTACTCACCCGAAACGCGTCAATGTTCCTGTCGTGTACCTGATGGTTATGTCTGTCAACTGCTTATGAATAATAAAGAAGAGCTGAAAGAGGACTCTATCTGTCTCCGGGATCCTTCCTTAACTTTTCATTGCACAACCACTTATGTTTCCTGATGATGAGGACATGGGAATACCACCTCAGCACGTCTCTGATGATGACGAAACACAGGTGCCAACTGCTGCGTCTTTCTGCAGTGTGCAGACTGAACAGGAGGTCAGGGATCAAGACTGGGTGGAAGACGATGCAGGGGACGATGAGGTCCTAGACCCCACATGGAATGAAGGTCGTGCCACTGACTTTCACAGTTCGGAGGAAGATGCAGTGGTGAGACCGAGTCAACAGCGTAGCAAAAGAGGGAGCAGTGGGCAAAATCAGAACACCCGCCGCCAAGAGACTCCGCCTGCTACTGACCGCCGCCATCTGGGACTGAGCACCCCAAAGGCAGCTTCAAGGAGTTCCCTGGCATGGCACTTCTTTAAACAATGTGCTGACGACAAGACCCGAGTGGTTTGCACGCTGTGCCATCAGAGCCTGAAGCGAGGCATTAACGTTCTGAACCTTAGCACAACCTGCATGACCAGGCACCTGCATGCAAAGCATGAACTGCAGTGTAGTAAACACCTTAAAAACAAAGAAGTCACTCAGGCTCCCCCTGCTACCTCTTCTGCTGCTGCCGCCTCTGCCTCTTCTGCTGCTGCCGCCGCCTCGGCCTCTTCCTCCGCCTCTGGAGGAACGTTGGCACCTGCCGCCCAGCAAACATGGGATGTACCACCAACACCACCACCTGCGTCACCAAGCATCTCAACCATGTCACACGGCAGAGTTCAGCTCTCCATCTCACAAACATTTGAGAGAAAGTGTAAATTCCCACCTAGCCACCCTCCATCCCTGGCCCTGAATGCCAGCATTTCTAAACTACTGGCCTATGAAATGCTGTCATTTAGGCTGGTGGACACAGACAGCTTCAAACAGCTCATGTCGCTTGCTGTCCCACAGTATGTTGTTCCCATCCGCCACTACTTCTCCAAGGGAGCCGTGCCTTCCCTGCACAACCAAGTGTCCAATAAAATCAAGTGTGCACTGCGCAACGCCATCTGTGGCAAGGTCCACCTAACCACAGATACGTGGACCAGTAAGCACGGCCAGGGACGCTATATCTCCCTAACTGCACACTGGGTAAATGTAGTGGCAGCTGGGCCCCAGGCGGAGAGCTGTTTGGCGCACGTCCTTCCGCCGCCAAGGATCGCAGGGCAACATTCTTTGCCTCCTGTCTCCTCCTCCTCATACTCAGCTTCCTCCTCCTCTTCTTCCACCTGCTCATCCAGTCAGCCACACACCTTCACCACCAACTTCAGCACAGCCCGGGGTAAACATCAGCAGGCCGTTCAGAAACTCATATGTTTGGGGGACAGGCCCCACACCGCACAGGAGTTGTGGCGGGGTATAGAACAACAGACCGACGAGTGGTTGCTGCCGGTGAGCCTCAAGCCCGGCCTGGTGGTGTGCGATAATGGGCGAAATCTCGTTGCAGCTCTGGGACTAGCCGGTTTGACGCACATCCCTTGCCTGGCGCATGTGCTGAATTTGGTGGTGCAGAAGTTCATTCGCAACTACCCCGACATGTCAGAGCTGCTGCATAAAGTGCGGGCCGTCTGTTCGCGCTTCCGGCGTTCACACCCTGCTGCTGCACGCCTGTCTGCGCTACATCGTAACTTCGGCCTTCCCGCTCACCGCCTCATATGCGATGTGCCCACCAGGTGGAACTCCACTTTGCACATGCTGGACAGACTGTGCGAGCAGCAGCAGGCCATAGTGGAGTTTCAGCTGCTGCACGCACGGGTCAGTCGCACTGCGGAACAGAACCACTTCACCACCAATGACTGGGCCTCCATGCGAGACCTGTGTGCCCTGTTGCGCTGTTTCGAGTACTCCACCAACATGGCCAGTGGCGATGACGCCGTTATCAGCGTTACAATACCACTTCTATGTCTCCTTGAGAAAACACTTAGGGCGATGATGGAAGAGGAGGTGGCCCAGGAGGAAGAGGGGTCATTTTTAGCACTTTCAGGCCAGTCTCTTCGAAGTGACTCAGAGGGAGGTTTTTTGCAACAGCAGAGGCCAGGTACAAATGTGGCCAGACAGGGCCCGCTACTGGAGGACGAGGAGGACGAGGATGAGGAGGAGGTGGAGGAGGATGAGGATGAAGCATGTTCACAGCGGGGTGGCACCCAAAGCAGCTCGGGCCCATTACTGGTGCGTGGCTGGGGGGAAACACAGGACAATGACGATACGCCTCCCACAGAGGACAGCTTGTCCTTACCTCTGGGCAGCCTGGCACACATGAGCGACTACATGCTGCAGTGCCTGCGCAACGACAGCAGAGTTGCCCACATTTAAACGTGTGCGGACTACTGGGTTGCCACCCTGCTGGATCCCCGGTACAAAGACAATGTGCCCACCTTACTTCCTACACTGGAGCGTGATAGGAAGATGCGCGAGTACAAGCGCACGTTGGTACACGCGCTACTGAGAGCATTCCCAAATGTCACAGGGGAACCAGTGGAAGCCCAAGGCGAAGGCAGAGGAGGAGCAAGAGGTCGCCAACGCAGCTGTGTCACGGCCAGCTCCTCTGAGGGCAGGGTTAGCATGGCAGAGATGTGGAAAAGTTTTGTCACCACGCCACAGCTAACTGCACCACCACCTGATACGGAACGTGTTAGCAGGAGGCAACATTTCACTAACATGGTGGAACAGTACCTGTGCACACCCCTCCACGTACTGACTGATGGTTCGGCCCCATTCAACTTCTGGGTCTCCAAATTGTCCACGTGGCCAGAGCTAGCCTTTTATGCCTTGGAGGTGCTGGCCTGCCCGGCGGCCAGCGTTTTGTCTGAACGTGTATTCAGCACGGCAGGGGGCGTCATTACAAACGCAGCCGCCTGTCTACAGCCAATGTGGACAAGCTGACGTTCATAAAAATGAACCAGGCATGGATCCCACAGGACCTGTCCATCCCTTGTGCAGATTAGACATTAACTACCTCCCCTTAACAATATATTATTGTACTCCAGGGCACTTCCTCATTCAATCCTATTTTTATTTTCATTTTACCATTATATTGCGGGGCAACCCAAAGTTGAATGAACCTCTCCTCTGTCGGGTGCCGGGGCCTAAATGTGTGACAGTGGCCTGTTCCAGTGGTGGGTGACGTGAAGCCTGATTCTCTGCTATGACATGAAGACTGATTCTCTGCTGACATGAAGCCTGAATCTCTGTTACGGGACCTCTCTCCTCTGTCTGGGTGCCGGGGCCTAAATATGTGACAGTGGCCTGTTCCTGTGGTGGGTGACGTGAAGCCTGATTCTCTGCTATGACATGAAGACTGATTCTGTGCTGACATGAAGCCTGAATCTCTGTTACGGGACCTCTCTCCTCTGTCTGGGTGCCGAGGCCTAAATATGTGACAGTGGCCTGTTCCTGTGGTGGGTGACGTGAAGCCTGATTCTCTGCTATGACATGAAGACTGATTCTGTGCTGACATGAAGCCTGAATCTCTGTTACGGGACCTCTCTCCTCTGTCTGGGTGCCGGGGCCTAAATATGTGACAGTGGCCTGTTCCTGTGGTGGGTGACGTGAAGCCTGATTCTCTGCTATGACATGAAGACTGATTCTGTGCTGACATGAAGCCTGAATCTCTGTTACGGGACCTCTCTCCTCTGTCTGGGTGCCGGGGCCTAAATATGTGACAGTGGCCTGTTCCTGTGGTGGGTGACGTGAAGCCTGATTCTCTGCTATGACATGAAGACTGATTCTGTGCTGACATGAAGCCTGAATCTCTGTTATGGGACCTCTCTCCTCTGCCTGGGTGCCTGGGCCTAAATATGTGACAGTGGCCTGTTCCAGTGGTGGGTGACGTGAAGCCTGATTATCTGCTATGACATGAAGACTGATTCTGTGCTGACATGAAGCCTGAATCTCTGTTATGGGACCTCTCTCCTCTGCCTGGGTGCCTGGGCCTAAATATGTGACAGTGGCCTGTTCCAGTGGTGGGTGACGTGAAGCCTGATTCTCTGCTATGACATGAAGACTGATTCTGTGCTGACATGAAGCCTGAATCTCTGTTACGGGACCTCTCTCCTCTGTCTGGGTGCCGGGGCCTAAATATGTGACAGTGGCCTGTTCCTGTGGTGGGTGACGTGAAACCTGATTCTCTGCTATGACATGAAGACTGATTCTCTGCTGACATGAAGCCTGAATCTCTGTTACGGGACCTCTCTCCTCTGTCTGGGTGCCGGGGCCTAAATATGTGACAGTGGCCTGTTCCTGTGGTGGGTGACGTGAAGCCTGATTCTCTGCTATGACATGAAGACTGATTCTGTGCTGACATGAAGCCTGAATCTCTGTTATGGGACCTCTCTCCTCTGCCTGGGTGCCTGGGCCTAAATATGTGACAGTGGCCTGTTCCAGTGGTGGGTGACGTGAAGCCTGATTCTCTGCTATGACATGTAGACTGATTCTCTGCTGACATGAAGCCAGATTCTCTGCTATGGCATGAAGAGACTGATTCTCTGCTGACGTGAAGCCCGATTCTCTGCTATGGGACCTCTGTCCAATTGATATTGGTTAATTTTTTTTTTTATTATTTTTTTTTATTCATTTCCCTATCCACATTTGTTTGCAGGGGATTTACCTACATGTTGCTGCCTTTTGCAGCCCTCTAGCTCTTTCCTGGGCTGTTTTACAGTCTTTTTAGTGCCGAAAAGTTCGGGTACCCATTGACTTCAATGGGGTTCGGGTTCGGGACGAAGTTCGAGTCGGGTTCGGATCCCGAACCCGAACATTTCCGGGAAGTTCGGCCGAACTTCTCGAACCCGAACATCCAGGTGTTTGCTCAACTCTATCCGTGATCCGTGCGCACCATAAAAAAATAGAATACGTTTTTGCAGTGAGGAGAGCAACCCCACAGAATCACTCTGTAGTGCTTCCGTGGGGTCCATGCATCAATTCCTCACCTTCCAGATCGCAGACCCATTCAGCCTGGATCAGCCAATCAGTGAGGCAGCAGAATAGGAGATGCCTGTGCACGATGATGAACAGAACGTCATTCTGTGTTAAGTTGTTACTGAGGGTGGATGGGTCTATGCATTGTCTGACAGAAAACGATCTTAGACAATATACAGAGGCCCAAGAAAACATCTCTTCTAGTGTAAAAGGGACAGTGTAGGGACAGAATAGAAAGAAATCATTGTGTAGAATACTAGGGACTTTGATCAGGGAGAGCAGTTTGAGGGAGTGAGGGGGAGTGGCATAGTGTCCTCGCATTGTCCTCCCAGAGCCAGAATGTGGGTAATAGCAGTACCAGATATCTGGCCAGAAGTAGTAGTAAGAGTAAAAATCAGTGTGTCACCCGTGGGTGGCACTGGACATAAGCGCAGGAAATACAGTCTAAGCGGCTACTGATGCTGGGTGAGAGAGCTAGATGGACTGAGGACGCGATCAGAGTGGGGGGAGGGGAGACAAAATACCGGCAAAGTGCAGCGTCCACCGGCTGTCTCAATAGAGGGGTATGAGGTGAGACTACTGAGGTTGGGAGCATATGAATGATACCAGTGTAATTCCTACCTGAAAAGGGGTTGGCTTTGGTGTGCGTCCTGCTTGCGATTGATGGAACCTTCTTTCCTATCCTGCTTCTGCGGAGTATTATAGGTAGAAAACTTCCTTATGGGTTGCCGTGGGCTCTTCTTTCACCTTCTAGCATGAGCGCTGCCCCGGCCGGAAGCAAACGCTCTGCGAGGTGGCTGGTTACTTTGGTTGTCCTAGAAACCGGGTCGGTGACGTCACCTGCGGCAATACTGTAGCCTCCGTAGGACAAAAAACCTTCCTACGCGTTTCGGGGCCGTGCGGGCTCCTTCGTCAGGGATAGTTTGTTATCAGTGTCCGTGGAGGTTAAATAGCTGACTCGGTTTCCAAGGTAACCACGTCAACAAGCACCCATGAGAGCAGGCGTGCAGGTTACCAGACCGCTATGCAGTATAGATTTATAGTGATGCAATTAGGTTCATAGTTCTTTTATTATTACATTAGCAATCCGAAGGACACCATGTATATATATACTTTGATGGTGATTGATAATTGCCCTATGGATCCAATAGTCCTCAAGTGTGTGTATTTATTGGAAAGCAAAAAGTTCTATTTCCTGGTTTAACCCGTGTGGTGCCAGGCTGTTGTATCTAAAGATCCATTTACTTTCCACTCTAGACATGAGTTTGATATAATCCCCTCCCCTGCTCTCCTGTTTAACTCTCTCTATGCCCCCAAATTTGGATCCCAGGAACTTCCCTTGATGGAATTCCACATAGTGGCGGGATAGGGGATGATGGTCTACTTTTTTATGGATATTGTTGATGTGCTCCCTGATCCTGGTTTTTAGTTCTCTTTTTGTACGTCCAACATAGATTTTGTGGCAGGGGCACTGGATGTAATAAATAACCCCTTTGGTGTTGCAGGAGATATAGTCCCTGATGGTAAATTTACCTTGTGGGGTATGAAGTTCAAATAGGGGTTTTATTAGATGTTTCACAGTTCTACAATTCTTACACAGACGGCAGGGAAAAAAACCTTTTTTCAGACATGGTTGGTGCCCCAATGTTTGTCTTTTCTCAGATGGAGCTATAAGATTAGCTAGATTAGAGGCTTTCCTAAAAGTAAATGTGGGTTTCAGAGGAATCTTCTCCCCTATGATTTTATCATACTTGAGAATGTCCCAATGTCTATAAATGATTCTTTTAAAAGTACCCACCCCTGCACTGAATGTGGTAATAATGGGGACCTTTATTTGGTTGACATCCTCACTGGCAGGGGTGTCCTTGTCTATTATTTTATCTTTTAGTAGTACTTGCCTGTCCATAACACTGACAATGTTGGTAATTGGAATCAATGTTTTTGACTCATACCCTTTTGCCAGAAATTTTTTATTTAGATCTACTACCTCCTGTTGGTAATCAGTGTCCGTAGTGCAGTTTCTACGGGCCCTGATATACTGACCGTAGGGGATGTTGTTCAACCAAGTGTGCAGGTGACAACTTCCCAAAGGAATAAAACTATTAGTATCGGTTGGTTTATGATATGTTTTAGTATATATGGACCTGTCCTCAATGAATATAGTTAAGTCCAAGAAGTTGATTTCTTTTTTGTCATATGAAGGAGTAAAATGCAGATTAAAATCATTTTTATTCAAATTGGCAAAAAAAATTTCGAGGGAAGACTCATCCCCCTTCCAGATAAAAATGACATCGTCAATGAACCTTTTCCAGAGGACCAGACCCGCACCGAGCTCCCCCTCGGGGAATATAGTGGGCTCCTCCCATCTACCCATATAGAGGTTGGCGAAGCTCGGCGCGAATCTGGTCCCCATTGCGGTCCCCCACGTCTGGAGATAAAAATCTGGACCATACTTAAAATAATTGTGCTCTAAGATGAACGTTATACAATCGCACGTAAAATTGATTTGTTCCTCAGATATATTTTGATCTTTTTTTAAAAAATATTCCACAGCATCACGGCCCTTTTTTTTATCGATTACTGTGTATAGGGCAGTCACGTCCAAAGTGCCCAAAAGGAAATCCGTCTGCCATTCAATCCCTTCTAAAATTTACCATTATTACCACATTCAGTGCAGGGGTGGGTACTTTTAAAAGAATCATTTATAGACATTGGGACATTCTCAAGTATGATAAAATCATAGGGGAGAAGATTCCTCTGAAACCCACATTTACTTTTAGGAAAGCCTCTAATCTAGCTAATCTTATAGCTCCATCTGAGAAAAGACAAACATTGGGGCACCAACCATGTCTGAAAAAAGGTTTTTTTCCCTGCCGTCTGTGTAAGAATTGTAGAACTGTGAAACATCTAATAAAACCCCTATTTGAACTTCATACCCCACAAGGTAAATTTACCATCAGGGACTATATCTCCTGCAACACCAAAGGGGTTATTTATTACATCCAGTGCCCCTGCCACAAAATCTATGTTGGACGTACAAAAAGAGAACTAAAAACCAGGATCAGGGAGCACATCAACAATATCCATAAAAAAGTAGACCATCATCCCCTATCCCGCCACTATGTGGAATTCCATCAAGGGAAGTTCCTGGGATCCAAATTTGGGGGCATAGAGAGAGTTAAACAGGAGAGCAGGGGAGGGGATTATATCAAACTCATGTCTAGAGTGGAAAGTAAATGGATCTTTAGATACAACAGCCTGGCACCACACGGGTTAAACCAGGAAATAGAACTTTTTGCTTTCCAATAAATACACACACTTGAGGACTATTGGATCCATAGGGCAATTATCAATCACCATCAAAGTATATATATACATGGTGTCCTTCGGATTGCTAATGTAATAATAAAAGAACTATGAACCTAATTGCATCACTATAAATCTATACTGCATAGCGGTCTGGTAACCTGCACGCCTGCTCTCATGGGTGCTTGTTGACGTGGTTACCTTGGAAACCGAGTCAGCTATTTAACCTCCACGGACACTGATAACAAACTATCCCTGACGAAGGAGCCCGCACGGCCCCGAAACGCGTAGGAAGGTTTTTTGTCCTACGGAGGCTACAGTATTGCCGCAGGTGACGTCACCGACCCGGTTTCTAGGACAACCAAAGTAACCAGCCACCTCGCAGAGCGTTTGCTTCCGGCCGGGGCAGCGCTCATGCTAGAAGGTGAAAGAAGAGCCCACGGCAACCCATAAGGAAGTTTTCTACCTATAATACTCCGCAGAAGCAGGATAGGAAAGAAGGTTCCATCAATCGCAAGCAGGACGCACACCAAAGCCAACCCCTTTTCAGGTAGGAATTACACTGGTATCATTCATATGCTCCCAACCTCAGTAGTCTCACCTCATACCCCTCTATTGAGACAGCCGGTGGACGCTGCACTTTGCCGGTATTTTGTCTCCCCTCCCCCCACTCTGATCGCGTCCTCAGTCCATCTAGCTCTCTCACCCAGCATCAGTAGCCGCTTAGACTGTATTTCCTGCGCTTATGTCCAGTGCCACCCACGGGTGACACACTGATTTTTACTCTTATTTTACCTCAAGGAGGACAACAGCTCCTTTTCAGGACATTCCAGCTGCGGTATCACCCCATCCGGGTTGATTTTCATACATCTAAACTTAGGGAGCGCAGGGAGGTTCATTCCTTTCTCAGAAGTAGTAGTAGTTGGCCACTTTCTCCCTAGTTTCGGAAAGGCACAACATTATTACTAAGGTATAATTTGTGGATGCTTGCTCCCCCAATAAGCCATTGTTTTGATTCCTCATAACGCCTTGTGTGCTTAAACATTAAACTCACCTAAAGAATTATTAGGAACACCATACTAATACGGTGTTGGACCCCCTTTTGCCTTCAGAACTGCCTTAATTCTTCGTGGCATTGACTCAACAAGGTGCTGATAGCATTCTTTAGAAATGTTGGCCCATATTGATAGGACAGCATCTTGCAGTTGATGGAGATTTGAGGGATGCACATCCAGGGTACGAAGCTCCCGTTCCACCACATCCCAAAGATGCTCTATTGGGTTTAGATCTGGTGAATGTGGGGGCCATTTTAGTACAGTGAACTCATTGTCATGTTCAAGAAACCAATTTGAAATGATTCGAGCTTTGTGACATGTTGCATTATCCTGATGGAAGTAGCCATCAGAGGATGGATACATGTTCTCATTCTGTTTACGCCAAATTCGGACTCTACCATTTGAATGCCTCAACAGAAATCGAGACTCATCAGACCAGGCAACATTTTTCCAGTCTTCAACAGTCCAATTTTGGTGAGCTCGTGCAAATTGTAGCCTCTTTTTCCTATTTGTAGTGGAGATGAGTGGTACCCGGTGGGGTCTTCTGCTGTTGTAGCCCATCCGCCTCAAGGTTGTGCGTGTTGTGGCTTCACAAATGCTTTGCTGCATACCTCGGTTGTAACGAGTGGTTATTTCAGTTAACGTTGCTCTTCTATCAGCTTGAATCAGTCGGCCCATTCTCCTCTGACCACTAGCATCCAGAAGGCATTTTTGCCCAGAGGACTGCCGCATACTGGATGTTTTTCCCTTTTCACACCATTCTTTGTAAACCCTAGAAATGGTTGTGCGGGAAAATCCCAGTAACTGAGCAGATTGTGAAATACTCAGACCGGTCCGTCTGGCACCAACAACCATGCAACGCTCAAAATTGCTTAAATCACCTTTCTTCAGTTTGGAGTTCAGGAGATTGTCTTGACCAGGACCACACCCCAAGGCATCAAAACTATGAATTAACACATGTGGAATTTATATACATTACAAACAAGTGTGAAACAACTGAAAAAATGTCATATTCTAGGTTCTTCAAAGTAGCCACCTTTTGCTTTGATTACTGCTTTGCACACTCTTGGCATTCTCTTGATGAGCTTCAAGAGGTAGTCCCCTGAAATGGTCTTCCAACAGTCTTGAAGGAGTTCCCAGAGATGCTTAGCACTTGTTGGCCCTTTTGCCTTCACTCTGTGGTCCAGCTCACCCCAAACCATCTCGATTGGGTTCAGGTCCGGTGACTGTGGAGGCCAGGTCATCTGGCGCAGCACCCCATCACTCTCCTTCATGGTCAAATAGCCCTTACTTTCAAAGTTTTCCCAATTTTTCGGCTGACTGACTGACCTTCATTTCTTAAAGTAATGATGGTCACTCGTTTTTTATTAAACCTGACAGGGCACACCTGTGAAGTAAAAACCATTTCAGGGGTCTACCTCTTGAAGCTCATCAAGAGAATGCCAAGAGTGTGCAAAGCAGTAATCAAAGCAAAAGGTGGCTAACATAGAAACATAGAAACATAGGCTACTTTGAAGAACCTAGAATATGACATATTTTCAGTTGTTTCACACTTGTTTGTTATGTATATAATTCCACATGTGTTAATTCATAGTTTTGATGCCTTCATAGTCATGAAAATAAAGAAAACTCTTTGAATGAGAAGGTGTGTCCAAACGTTTGGTCTGTACTGTATGTCAGTGTCACTCTGACATGATTTGCTATTCCTAGTCCTCTGATGACTCTTCTCTTTTTAATGGTGCCCAACATTGCTCTGCCTCTCACTCCTGGTCCCCATCATGGGTTCCCTCTCATTCCTGGTCACCAGCATGGCTCCACCTCTTATTCCTAGTCCTTAGCCTGGCTCCCTCTTAATTTTCTCTCTTCACTGTTAACCTTGAAAGCTCAGTAGCATTCTGATGTCTCCCTTGCTCAGCAGTTGTGTGGCTGTTCAGTGCAGCACTCTAAGGCCTTATTCACACATCAGTGTTTGATCAATGATTTCCATCAGTGATTTTGAGCCAAAAGCAGGAGTGGAGACTACACAGAGATTATGTATAATAGAAAGATTTGCATCTGTTCTGTGTTTAGAGCCGCACCTGGTTTTGGCTCACAATCACTGATGGAAATCTCTGACCGAACACTGACTGTGTGAATAAGGTCTTAGGCCACCTGCACATGAGTGTGGGTAAACGCACATAAGATCCGCACAAATTTCCACGTGCATTTATGTGCATTTCTGCAGCATATCCACACTAAAATCAGCAATTTCTAATTCCAGTTTTTGGTGCTGATTAGATGCGGTTTTGCCGCAGATCTAACCCTTCCATTGAAAAGCGTGAAATCCGCAGCTAAAACTACAAACATAATTGACATGCTGTGGATTTGGAAATCCACACAGAAGACAATTTCCACATATAAACGATCTGCAAAGTGTACATGTGAATGTGTAATCTTATACACTTTGCTGGTACTGTACTACACTGTGGATTTTCAATGTGTGCAGGGGGCCTTAGGTTGCACTCTTCCTTCTCTGACAGCTTCCTCAGATGTTTCTTGCAAGTCTCCTGCTCACTCCAGTCTGCTTAAGGCTCCCTGCACACATTGCGGAATAGGCACGGTTTTTCCAGAAGTTTGTGTGGATGATGGATCTTATGTGCATTCACCCAGGGCTCCATAGGAATATAGGGGGTCATTTATCACACTGGTGTAAAGTAGAACTTGCTTAGTTGCCCGTAGAAACCAATCAGATTACTCCTTTCATTTTGGACAGCTTCTTTGGAAAATGAAAGGAGAAATCTGGTTGTTATGGGCAACTAAGCCAGTTCTACTTTACACTAGTTTGATAAATGACCCCCATAGTGTAAGTCTCACAGACCCCAATACTAATGCATTAGGGTCTATGAGAGAAGCAATCAATTCAAGTTCCCTATGGGAACTGAAAAAAAAAAAAAAAAAAAAAAAAGTTTTTTTTAAATATTAAAAAATGAAAACAGTTAAAAAATTTTAATCACTCCCCTTTCGCCAAAATAAAAATAAACAATAAAAAAGATAAACATGATTAGCATCACCGCATGCAAAAACATCCATACTATTAAAATATTAAAATATTTATCCCAAATGGCAAATGATACGGAAACAAAGTCAAAATGGCTGATTCATAATTTTTTGCTCACCTCACCTGCCACAAAAAAATTTAATAAAAAGTGATCAAAATGTCATACATATCCCAAAATGGTATCAATAAAAAGTACAGATTGCCCCGCAAAAAATCCTCATACAACCCTGTACACATAACTACAAAAAATTTATAGGGGTCAGAATATGATGATGAAAAGAAAAAAAAATGAAATTTTTTCAAGGTTTATTTTATTTTCAGTATTAAAATGCAAGAAAAACTATAGAAATGTGGTATCGCCATAATCGTACTGACTGTCGTAAAAACAAAACACATAAAATTGCGGTGGAATTTTCTTCCAATTCCACCACATTTGGAATTTTTCTCAAGCTTCCCACTACATCCTATGCAATATTAACCCCTTAAGGACTCAGCCCAATTTCACCTTAGGGACCAGGCCATTTTTTGCAAATCTGACATGTGTCACTTTAAATGCTGATAACTTTAAAACGCTTTGACTTATCCAGGCCATTCTGAGATTGTTTTTTCGTCACATATTGTACTTCATGACACTGGTAAAATGAAGTAAAAAAAATTCCATTTTTATTTATAAAAAAATACCAAATTTACCAAAAAATTAAAAAAATTGCAAATTTCAAAGTTTCAATTTCTCTACTTCTATAATACATAGTAATACCTCCAAAAATAGTTATTACTTTACATTCCCCATATGTCTACTTCCTGTTTGGATCATTTTGGGAATGATATTTAATTTTTTGGGGATGTTACAAGGCTTAGAAGTTTAGAAGCAAATCTTGAAATTTTTCAGAAATTTTCAAAAAACCAATTTTTAGGGACCAGTTCAGGTCTGAAGTCACTTTGCGAGGCTTACATAATAGAAGCCACCCAAAAATGACCCCATTCTATAAACTACACCCCTCAAGGTATTCAAAACTGATTTTACAAACATCGTTAACCCTTTAGGTGTTCCACAAGAATTAATGGAAAATAGAAATACAATTTAAAAATTGCACTTTTTTGGCAGATTTTCCATTTTAATATTTTTTTTCCGGTTACAAAGCAAGGGTTAACAGCCAAACCAAACTCAATATTTATGGCCCTGATTCTGTAGTTTACAGAAACACCCCATATGTGGTCGTAAACAGCTGTACGGGCACACGGCAGGGTGCAGAAGGAAAGGAATGCCATACGGTTTTTGGAAGGCAGATTTTGCTGGACTGTTTTTTTTTACACCATGTCCCATTTGAAGCCCCCCTGATGCACCCCTAGAGTAGAAACTCCAAAAAAGTGGCCCCATTTTAGAAACTATGGGATAGGGTGGCAGTATTGTTGGTGCTAGTTTAGGGTACATATGATTTTTGGTTGCCCTATATTACACTTTTTGTGAGGCAAGATAACAAGAAATAGCTGTTTTGGCACAGTTTTTATTTTTGGTTATTTACAACATTCATCTGACAGGTTAGATCATGTGATATTCTTATAGACCAGGTTGTCACGGATGCGGCGATACCTAATATGTATACCTTTTTTTTTTATTTATATAAGTTTTACACAATGATTTCTTATTGAAGCAAAAAAAATCATGTTTTAGTGTTTTCATAGTCTGAGAGCCATAATTTTTTCAGTTTTTGGGCGATTACCTTGGGTAGGGTATGATTTTAGCGGGATGAGATGACGGTTTGATTGCCACTATTTTGGGGTGCGTGTTAATTTTTGATTGCTTGCTATTACACTTTTTGTGATGTAAGGTGACAAAAAATGGTTTATTTAGCACAGTTTTTATTTTAAATTTTTTACGGTGTTCATCTGAGGGGTTAGGTCATGTGATATTATTATAGACCCGGTCGATACGGACGCGGCGATACCTAATATGTATACTTTTTTTTATTTATGTAAGTTTTACACAATAATATAATTTTTGAAAAAAAAAATTAAAAAATCATGTTTTAGTGTCTCCATATTCTGAGAGCCATAGTTTTTTCAGTTTTTGGGCGATTATCTTAGGTAGGGTCTCATTTTTTGCGGGATGAGATGGCGGTTTGATTGGCACTATTTTGGGGTGCATATGACTTTTTGATCGCTTGCTATTACACTTTTTGTGATGTAAGGTGACAAAAAAATGGTTTACTTAGCACAGTTTTTATTTTTTATTTTTTACGGTGTTCATCTGAGAGGTTAAGTCACGTGATATTTTTATAAATACGGTCGATACGAACGCGGCGATACCAAATATGTATACTTTTTTTTATTTATGTAAGTTTTACACAATAACAGCTTTTTTCAAACAAAAAAAATGATGTTTTAGTGTCTCCATATTCTGAGCCATAGTTTTTTTTATTTTTTGGGCGATTCTCTCAGGTAGGGGCTCATTTTTTGCGGGATGAGGTGGTGGTTAGATTGGTACTATTTTGGTGGGCAAACGCCTTTTTGATCGCTTGCTGTTATACTTTTTGTTATGTAAGGTGACTAAAAAATGGTTTATTTAGCACAGTTTTTTTTATTTTTTACAGTGTTCATCTGAGGGGTTAGGTCATGTGATATGTTTATAGAGCCGGTCGATACGGACGCGGCGATACCTAATATGTATACTTTTTTTTTTCTATTTTTTACCAATTTTTTTACCTTTATTTGGGGAAAATGATGTTTTTGTTTATTTTTACTTGAAACTTTAAATTTTTATTGGGGAAAACTTTATTTTTTGAACTTATTTTTCACTTTATTTTTTTTCCCACTTTGGGACTTGAACTTTTGGGGGTATATTCCTTTACAATGCATTCCAATACTTCTGTATTGGAATGCATTGGTTGTATGAGTAATACTGTGTGTATTACTCATACAGCTTCCGGGGCCTGTGAGATCCAGGGGGATGGATCTCACAGGCTCTTCACCGGAAGGCAGCGCAGATGCCTCAGGAAGGCATCGCGCTGCCTTCTATGCCGAATTGAATTGACCTGTGGTTTGCGGCGATCGCCGACACGGGGGGGGGGGGGGGTCACGGGAAAAACAAGCCCTCATATGATGACGTAAATGGAAAAAAATAAAATCTATGGCTCCAAGAAGGCTGAGAGTAAGAAATGAAAATGCAAAAACTGAAAATTGTTCCGTCAGCTAAGGCTTAACATAACAAAAACTGTGTCAACAGACCTGTTGAGAAATAGACAGAAATCTGTGGAGCACACTCTTAGGCCCCTTGAGACGAGCGTGTCCGGATTAGGTCCGCATGCGTCCCGGTGCATTGCGGCAAACCCGCGCGAGTAGGTACGCAATTGCAGTCAGTTTTGACTGCGATTGCGTTCCGTTGTTCAGTTTTTATTGCGCGTGTGCAATGCGTTTTGCACGCGCGTGATAAAAAACTGACTGGTACCCAGACCCGAACGTCTTCACAGAAGTTCAGGTTTGGGTTCAAGGTTGTGTAGATTGTATTATTTTCCCTTATAACATGGTTATAAGGGAAAATAATAGCATTCTGAATACAGAATGCATAGTAAAATAGGGCTGGAGGGGTTAAAATAAATAAATAAATAATTTAACTCACCTTAAAGGGCTTCTGTCAGCCCACTAAACCGTTTTTTTTTTTTTTTTGTTTACTAATAATCCCTACACTGCGATTTATGCATACATAAGTTAAATAATCATTTCTGTTCAGTAGAATTTGCTAAAAAGCGATTTTTAAAATATGCAAATTACCTTGCTACCAGCAAGTAGGGCGGCTACTTGCTGGTAGCAGCCGCATCCTCCTACCCTAATGATGCCCCCTCCGCATTGTGATTGACAGAGCCAGGGAACGGAATCGTTCTCTGCTGCCCCTGCCTGTTAGCATTTAAAATCTGGCACCTGCGCTGCGGCCGTACGTATCTTCAATCTGGCCAGGCGCACTGAGAGGCGGCCGCTCTCTTCTCAATGCGCCTGCGCCGGGTGTAGATGTGACGTCATCGGCGCAGGCGCATTGAGGATGGAGCGGCCGAGCGAGTGGCCGTCTCTCAGTGCGCCTGCGCAGATTGAAGATAGGTACGGCCGCGGCGCAGGCGCCAGATTTTGAATGCTAACAGGCAGGGCCAGCAGAGAACGATTCCGTTCCCTGGCCCTGTCAATCACAATGCGGTTAGGGTCGGAGGATGCGGCTGCTACCAGCAAGTAGCCGCCCTACTTGCTGGTAGCAAGGTAATTGGCATATTTTAAAAATTGCTTTTTAGCAAATTCTACTGAACAGAAATGATTATTTAATTTATGTATGCATAAATCGCAGTGTAGGGATTATTAGTAAACAAAAAAAAAAACGGTTTAGTGGGCTGACAGAAGCCCTTTAATCCACTTGTTCGCGCAGCCGGCATCTTCTTCTGTGAGGAATAGGACCTTTGATGACGTCACTGCGCTCATCACATGGTCAGTCAAATGATCCATCACCATGGTGGGTTTGGAACTAATGGTGGTCTGTGGATGGCACTATTACTGGGGATCTGTGAATGGCACTGTTATGGGGGGGATCTGTGAAGGACACTTATGGGGGGATCTGGGGATGGCACTGTTATGGGGTTTCTGTGGATGACGCACTGTTATTGTGGGATCTGTGTGGATGATGCACTGTTATTGGGGGATCTGTGGATGATGCACTGTTATGGGGAATCTGTGGGTGGCACGGTTATATATGTGCCATCCACAGACCCCCCACCCTATAACAGTGCCATCCACAGACCCTCCCAGCCCATAACAGTGCCATCCACAGACCCCCCAGCCCATAACAGTGCCATCCAGGATGTTCCCCATAAAACTGTCATCCACAGATCCCCCCCCCACCGCTCCAGTGCTGCAGTATACAAATATAAAATGTCTCATTCAATTAAAAGTGATTAAACATGCCCCCTCACTCCTAATATTACCGTACATCCTAACAGCTTCTGTACAATGCAGGCAGGCAGGCCAGATGGCCGGCGCGTCACTCGCTGACGTCACTTGCCTGCGCCGCCTGCTTCATTCATAAAGTAGGCGGCACAGGCACATGACATCAGGGAGTTACTCTGCCGCCCGTCCGGCCTGCCTGCATTCTACAGAAGCTGTTAGAATGTACGGTAATATTAGGAGTGGGGGGGCATGTTTAATCACTTTTAATTGAATGAGACATTTTATATCTGTATAGTGCAGCACTGGAGCTGCGGGGCCGGACTACAGTGACTGCACCGCCCCGCCGCAATTGCCGGCCCCCAGCTCCTCCTCCTAGTCCTTCCCCGCTCACATATACATTGCAGCCTGCGATGTAAAACTGTCAGCATTCGCCCCATAAGACGCAGGGGCATTTTTCCCCCATTTTTGGGGGGGGGGGGAGTGCATCTTATGGGGCGAAAAATACGGTATTTTACTGATCTGCAAGTGTTAAATTCAAGTTTAATATATACAGCTTTCATATTCTGTTACCAAAAAAACACTTTTTTGGATATCTACAACATCTGGATTAGGCCTCATGCACACGACCGTTGTGTGCATCTGCGGCCGTTGTTCCGTTTTCCGTTTTTTTTTCGCGGACCCATTGACTTTCAATGGGTCCGTGGAAAAATCGGAAAGTTCATTTTTTGGCTTCCGCGTCCGTGATCCGTTTTTCCAGTCCGTGAAAAAAATAGGACCTGTCCTATTTTTTTCACGGACAACGGTTCACGGACCCATTCAAGTCAATGGGTCCGTGAAAAATCACGGATGCACACAAGATTGTCATCCGCGTCCGTGATCCGTGTCTGTTTTTCCTATCATTTTCAATGCAAACTTAACTTTTTTTTCACTTTTCATGTCCGTGGATCCTCCGAAAATCAAGGAAGACCCACGGAAGAAAAAACGGTCACAGATCACAGAACAACGGAAATCCATTTTGCGGACCGCAAAAAAAACGGTCGTGTGCATGAGGCCTTAGTCAGTGTGCAATTTAAGCTAGAAATACACCCATCATTTTCTGGGGTTTTAAAAACACACTTTTTTGACAAAAAACACTCTTTTCAGGCCTTGCAGCATCAGCACGTGTGAAATTACAGGCTTATATACTGATGTCAAATTCAGTTGTTAAACAAACACTTGTTTGGGAAAAAAAAAAATTATGGCAGCCTTTGATGCAGATGTCATTGTGAGTTACACCCTTAATACATTTGGGTTAGATTCAGAGATTTGAAATACCGCCATTTGGTGCACCAATATTGAATTCAGTCCTACACAGGGGTTTGATTCAGGCATTTGGAATACAGCCATTTTGGGAAAATAAATATTTAATTCAGGCCTACACTGGTTCAGGCCCTGTGAGATACACCCTCTACATACAGGGGTTTGATTCAGGCATTTGAAATACAGCCATTTAAAATACAGCCATTTAAAATACAGCCATTTTGGGCAAAAAAATATTTAATTCAGGCTTACACTGGTTCAGGCCGTGTGAGATACACCCTCTACATACAGGGGTTTGATTCAGGCATTTGAAATACAGCCATTTTGGGCAAAGAAATATTTAATTCAGGCCTACACTGGTTCAGGCCCTGTGAGATACACCCTCTACATACAGGGGTTTGATTCAGGCATTTGAAATACAGCCATTTTGGGCAAAGAAATCTTTAATTTAGGCCTAGTCTGGTTCAGGCCGTGTGAGATACACCCTTTACATACTGTCGTTCTATTCTACTATTAATTAAACACCCATTTAGGGCAAGATCCTAAATTCGAGAAATATGAGGAGAGCGTCAAATAAGGGACGTGGCGCAGGTTGTGGTGCTGCTGGTGGAGCTCCTGTTGCAGGGAGAGGACGTGGTCGATCTGTGCCAGCTACACGCACAAGTGAAACCCCTTCCTCAGGTGCGAGTAGGCGACAGAACCTGCAGCGGTATTTGGTCGGGCCTAATGCGGCTCTACGAATGGTGAGGCCTGAACAAGTACAGGCGATAGTAGATTGGGTTGCTGACAGTGGATCCAGTTCCTTCACATTGTCTCCCACCCAGTCTCCTGCTGAAAGACCACAGTTGGCACCTGCAGCCGATGTCCATCAGTCTTTCACCTCACCCCCTTGCAAATCAGCCAAGCAGTCGGAGCCCCAAGTCATGCAGCAGTCTCTTCTGCTTTTTGATGACTCTGTTAGCAGGGTTTCCCTGGGCCATCCACCTAGCCCTGCCCCAGAAGTGGAAGAGATTGAGTGCACCGATGCCCAACCACTTATCTTTCAAGATGAGTACATGGGAGGACCATCGCAGCACGTCTCGGATGATGACGAAACACAGGTGCCAACTGCTGGGGCTTTCAAAAGTGTGCAGACCGACAAGGAAGGCAGGGGTGAAGACTGGGTGGAAGATGATGTGGAGGACGATGAGGTCCTTGACCCCACATGTAATCAAGGTCATGCGAGTGACCTATGTAGTTCGGAGGAAGAGGCGGTGGTCGCACAGAGCCACCAGCACAGCAGAAGAGGGAGCAGGGTGCAAAAGAGGAGCGTCCGTCCTCTAGACAGTACGCCTACTACTGCCCACCGCAGGAAGGGAAGGAGCACACCAAAACCAGCTCCAAGGAGTTCCCTGGCGTGGCAGTTCTTCAGACAATGTGCTGATGACAAGACACGAGTGGTTTGCACGCTGTGCAATCAGAGCCTGAAGCGAGGCATAAACGTTCTCAACCTGAGCACAATCTGCATGACCAGGCATTTAAGTGCAAAGCACGAGCTGCAGTGGAGTAGACACCTCAAAAACCAAGAAAGGTCTCTGGCTCCTCCCGCTTCCTCTTCTGCTGCAGTCTTGGCCTCTTCATCCACCTCTGGAGTGACAGTGCCACCTGCCACCCCACAAACATAGGATCTGCCAGCAAAACCAACACCTGGGTCACCAAGAATCTCCACAATGTCCCAAGGAAGCGTTCAGCTCTCCATCTCCCAAACACTGGAAAGCAAGAGGAAGTACCCCCCTACCCACCCGCAATCCCTAGCCCTGAATGCCAGCATTTCTAAATTACTGGCCTTTGAAATGCTGTCATTCCGTCTGGTGGAGACGGATAGTTTTAAAGGCCTTATGGCGGTGGCTGTCCCACAGTACGTCGTGCCCAGCCGCCACTACTTTTCAAGGCGAGCCATCCTTTCCCTGCACAACTAAATAGGGGACAAAATCAGGTGTGCACTGCGCAACGCCATCTGTGGCAAGGTGCACCTGACTACGGATACGTGGACCAGTAAGAACGGTCAGGGACGTTATATCTCCATAACAGCACACTTGGTAAATGCAGTGGCGGCTGAGCCTGAGGTGGATAGCAGTTTGGCACATGTCCTTCCACCACCGAGGATTGCAGGGCGCTTCAGTTTGCCTCCTGTTGCTTCCTCCTCCTACTCTGCTTCCTCATCCTCTACCAGCTCCTCATCCGGTCAGCGTAACACCTTCACCACCAACTTCAGCACAGCCGGGGGTAAACGACAGCAGGCAGTTTTTAAAACGTATCTGTTTGGTGGACAAACCCCACACCGCGCAGGAGCTGTGGACGGGCCTTGAACAACAGACCGATAAGTGGTTTGTGCCAGTCAACCTCAAGCCCGGCCTGGTGGTGTGCGATAATGGGCGAAATCTCGTAGCAGCTCTGGGACTAGCCGGTTTGACACACATTCCTTGCCTGGCGCATGTGCTGAATTTGGTGGTGCAGAGATTCATTAAAAATTACCCCGATATGTCAGAGCTGCTGCATAAAGTGCGGGCCGTCTGTGCGCGCTTTCGGCGTTCTCACCCTGCTGCTGCTGTAACTTCGGCCTTCCCACTCACCGCCTCATATGCAACGTGCCCACAAGGTGGAACTCCACCTTGCACATGCTGGCCAGACTGTGCGAGCAGCAGCAGGCGATAGTGGAGTTTCAGCTGCAGCACACACAGGTGAGTCGCTCGGCGGAACAGCACCACTTCACCACCAATGACTGGGCCTCCATGCAAGACCTGTGTTCCTTGTTGCGCTGTTTCGAGTACTCCACCAACATGGCCAGTGCCGATAACGCCGTTTTCAGCGTTACTATCCAACTTCTATGCCTCCTTGAAAAAACGCTCCTGGCGATGATGGAAGAGGATGTGGCACAGGAGGAGGAGGAGGAAGAGTGATCATTTTTTAGGGTTTCCGGCCAGTCATTCCCAAGTGGCTCCGAGGGTGGGTTCCTGCACCCACAAACCCAAGGTACACAATTGTCCAGCCAGGGCACAGTTCTGGAGGATGACGAGGTGGAGGATGAGGAGGAGGAGATGGAGGAGGAGGAACCGTTTTCACAGCAGGGTGGCACCCAGACCAGCTCATGGCCATCACTGGTGCGTGGATGGGGGGGATACAGAGGACACAGATGATACACCATCCACAGAGGACAGCTTTTCGTTGCCTTTGGGCAGCCTGGCACACATGAGCGATTACATGCTGCAGTGTCTCCGCAACGACCGCCGAGTTGCCCACATTTTAACTTGTGCTGATTACTGGGTGGCTACGCTGCTGGATCCCCATTACCGTCCTTAATTCCCTCACTGGAGCGTGATCGTAAGATGCGAGAGTACAAGCGCACGCTGGTAGACGCGCTGCTGGTGGCATGCCCACCTGACAGCGGGGGCACAGTGGAAGCACAAGGCGAAGGCAGAGGACGAGGAAGAGGTCGCCAACACAGCTGGGGCACCGTCAGCATCTCAGAAGGCAGGGTTAGCATGGCCAAAATGTGGAAAAGCTTTGTCAGCACGCCACAACAACCAGCACCACCAGCTGATATGGAATGTCTTAGCAGGAGGCAGCATTTCACCAACATGGTGGAGCAGTATGCGTGCACACGCCTACACGTACTGAATGACGGGTCTGCCCCCTTCAACTTCTGGGTCTCCAAATTGGGCACATGGCCTGAGCTTGCCCTTTACGCCTTGGAGGTGCTGGCCTGCCCTGCAGCCAGTGTATTATCTGAACGTGTATTTAGCACGGCAGGGGGCGTCATCACAGACAATCGCAGCCGCCTGTCCACAGCCAATGTGGACAAGCTCATGTTCATTAAAATGAACCAGGCATGGATCCCTCAGGACTTGTCCGTACCTTGTGCAGAATAGACATGTATACCGGCACTAACCAGCCATTGTTATACTGCAGCGCAATTGTTCATTCTTGTATTTTGGATATTTCACACTCTTTTAGAGTGTACCCTAATTCAAAAAAAAAAATTAAAACCAAAAACCTGTGTTGGCTACCTCGTCCTCCTCCACCGCCGCTTCCACCTACACCGCTACGTCCACCGCCTCCTTTAAACTCCTACTCAATATGAAACTCCCCAATTTTTGGGTGTATAGTACCACTGCTATACCTAGTAGGCCGGTTAAAAAAAAATAATTGTCATTTACATTTTCGGGTGAAATTCACCAATTTTGGGTGTATAGTACCACTGCTATACCTAGAAGACAGGTTAAAAAAATAAATAAATAGTCAGTTACATTTTCTGGTGAAATTCACCAATTTTTGGGTGTATAGTACCACTGCTATACCTAGTAGACGGGTTTCAAAAAAAAGAATTGTCAGTAAAGAAAATTGGGGTGAAATTCACCAATATTTGGGTGTAATACAGTTGAAAGAAAAAGTTTGTGAACCCTTTGGCATGATATGGATTTCTGCACAAATTGGTCATAAAATGTGAACTGATCTTCATCTAAGTCACAACAATAGACAATTACAGTCTGCTTAAACTAATAACACACAGAAAATTAAATGTTACCATGTTTTTATTAAACACACCATGTAAACATTCACAGTGCAGGTGAAAAAAGTATGTGAACCCTTGAATTTAATAACTGGTTGAACCTCCTTTGGCAGCAATAGCTTCAACCAAACGTTTACTGTAGTTGCAGATCAGACGTGCACAATGGTCAGGAGTAGGGATGAGCGAACCCGAACTGTATAGTTCGAGTTCGTACCGAATTTTGGGGTGTCCGTGACACGGACCCGAACCCGAACATTTTTTCGTAAAAGTTCGGGTTCGGTGTTCGGCGCTTTCTTGGCGCTTTTTGAAAGGCTGCAAAGCAGCCAATTAACAAGCGTCATTTTACTTGCCCCAAGAGGCCATCACAGCCTTGCCTACTATTGGCATGGCTGTGATTGGCCAGTGCAGCATGTGACCCAGCCTCTATATAAGCTTGGGTCACGTAGCGCTGCACGTCACTCTGCTGATTCAAGCATAGGGAGAGGTTGCTGCTGCGACGTTAGGGCGAGATTAGGCAGATTAACTCCTCCAAAAGACTTCATTCTGTGATCGATCTCCAGCTGTGGATCATTGAAGTGCTGATATTGAATTGCTCACTTTTTTTAGGCTGCCCAGAGCGTTTTTATATCACTTTTTTCTGGGGTGATCGGCGGCCATTTTGTGGCTTGTGGTGCGCCAGCACAAGCTACCACCAAGTGCATTTAACCATCAATAGTGTGGTTATTTTTTGCTATATCCTACATCAGGTGCAGGCTGAGCCTGTGTCACCCAAGTGCATTTAACCATCAACAGTGTGGTTATTTTTTGGCCATATACTACATCAGGTGCAGGCTGAGCCTGTGTCACCCAAGTGCATTTAACCATCAATAGTGTGGTTATTTTTTGGCCATATACTACATCAGGGGCAAGTTGAGCCTGTCACCCAGCGCCTAAAAAATAGCCCTGACATTAATATTCCTCCAAATCAGTACTGTTTTAGCTGGTCAAATTATTTGTAGTGACCGTAAAAGCACAGTTTTTGTTCTGGGTTGAAAAACTATTCCCAAATTTGCCATTTTCTAAATTAGTAGTTTCTGCTATATCAGGCCTACTTTAAATCTATCCCAAAAAGGGTATATTAGATTCAAGGTGCTGATAGTGTCATTCTGAAAAACTTAACACACACGCTACAGTGCAGATACAAGTCTAATTCTGTGATTAAAGGTATATCTGTCACACAGCGCCTAAAAAATAGCCCTGACATTTATATTCCTCCAAATCAGTACTGTTTTAGCTGGTCAAATTATTTGTAGTGACTGTAAAAGCACAGTTTTTGTTCTGGGTTGAAAAACTATTCCAAAATTTGCCATTTTCAAAATTGTGGTGAACGGGAACAATGAGGAAAACATCTAGTAAGGGACGCAGACGCGGACGTGGACATGGTCGTGGTGGTGTTAGTGGACCCTCTGGTGCTGGGAGAGGATGTGGCCGTTCTGCCACAGCCACACGTCCTAGTGTACCAACTACCTCAGGTCCCAGTAGCCGCCAGAATTTACAGGGATATTTGGTGGGACCCAATGCCGTTCTAAGGATGGTAAGGCCTGAGCAGGTACAGGCATTAGTCAATTGGGTGGACGACAGTGCATCCAGCACGTTCACATTATCTCCCACCCAGTCTTCTGCAGAAAGCGCACAGATGGCGCATGAAAACCAAGCCCATCAGTCTGTCACATCACCCCCATGCATATCAGGGAAACTGTCTGAGCCTCAAGTTATGCAGCAGTCTCTTATGCTGTTTGAAGACTCTGCTGCCAGGGTTTCCCAAGGGCATCCACCTAGCCCTTCCCCAGGGGTGGAAGAGATAGAATGCACTAACGCACAACCACTTATGTTTCCTGATGATGAGGACATGGGAATACCACCTCAGCACGTCTCTGATGATGACGAAACACAGGTGCCAACTGCTGCGTCTTTCTGCAGTGTGCAGACTGAACAGGAGGTCAGGGATCAAGACTGGGTGGAAGACGATGCAGGGGACGATGAGGTCCTAGACCCCACATGGAATGAAGGTCGTGCCACTGACTTTCAGAGTTCGGAGGAAGAGGCAGTGGTGAGACCGAGCCAACAGCGTAGCAAAAGAGGGAGCAGTGGGCAAAATCAGAACACCCGCCGCCAAGAGACTCCGCCTGCTACTGACCGCAGCCATCTGGGACCGAGCACCCCAAAGGCAGCTTCAAGGAGTTCCCTGGCATGGCACTTCTTCAAACAATGTGCTGACGACAAGACCCGAGTGGTTTGCACGCTGTGCCATCAGAGCCTGAAGCGAGGCATTAACGTTCTGAACCTTAGCACAACCTGCATGACCAGGCACCTGCATGCAAAGCATGAACTGCAGTGGAGTAAACACCTTAAAAACAAGGAAGTCACTCAGGCTCCCCCTGCTACCTCTTCTGCTGCTGCCGCCTCGGCCTCTTCTGCTGCTGCAGCCTCGGCCTCTTCCTCCGCCTCTGGAGGAACGTTGGCACCTGCCGCCCAGCAAACATGGGATGTACCACCAACACCACCACCTGCGTCACCAAGCATCTCAACCATGTCACACGGCAGCGTTCAGCTCTCCATCTCACAAACATTTGAGAGAAAGCGTAAATTCCCACCTAGCCACCCTCCATCCCTGGCCCTGAATGCCAGCATTTCTAAACTACTGGCCTATGAAATGCTGTCATTTAGGCTGGTGGACACAGACAGCTTCAAACAGCTCATGTCGCTTGCTGTCCCACAGTATGTTGTTTCCAGCCGGCACTACTTCTCCAAGAGAGCCGTGCCTTCCCTGTACAACCAAGTGTCCGATAAAATCAAGTGTGCACTGCGCAACGCCATCTGTGGCAAGGTCCACCTAACCACAGATACGTGGACCAGTAAGCACGGCCAAGGACGCTATATCTCCCTAACTGCACACTGGGTAAATGTAGTGGCGGCTGGGCCCCAGGCGGAGAGCTGTTTGGCGCACGTCCTTCCGCCGCCAAGGATCGCAGGGCAACATTCTTTGCCTCCTGTCTCCTCCTCCTCCTACTCAGCTTCCTCCTCCTCTTCTTCCACCTGCTCATCCAGTCAGCCACACACCTTCACCACCAACTTCAGCACAGCCCGGGGTAAACGTCAGCAGGCCGTTCTGAAACTCATATGTTTGGGGGACAGGCCCCACACCGCACAGGCGTTGTGGCGGGGTATAGAACAACAGACCGACGATTGGTTGCTGCCGGTGAGCCTCAAGCCCGGCCTGGTGGTGTGCGATAATGGGCGAAATCTCGTTGCAGCTCTGGGACTAGCCGGTTTGACGCACATCCCTTGCCTGGCGCATGTGCTGAATTTGGTGGTGCAGAAGTTCATTCGCAACTACCCCGACATGTCAGGAGCTGCTGCATAAAGTGCGGGCCGTCTGTTCGCGCTTCCGGCATTCACACCCTGCCGCTGCTCGCCTTGCTGCGCTACAGCGTAACTTCGGCCTTCCCGGTCACCGCCTCATATGCGACGTGCCCACCAGGTGGAACTCCACCTTGCACATGCTGGACAGACTGTGCGAGCAGCAGCAGGCCATAGTGGAGTTTCAGCTGCAGCACGCACGGGTCAGTCGCACTGCGGAACAGCACCACTTCACCACCAATGACTAGGCCTCCATGCAAGACCTGTGTTCCTTGTTGCGCTGTTTCGAGTACTCCACCAACATGGCCAGTGCCGATAACGCCGTTTTCAGCGTTACTATCCAACTTCTATGCCTCCTTGAAAAAACGCTCCTGGCGATGATGGAAGAGGATGTGGCACAGGAGGAGGAGGAGGAAGAGTGATCATTTTTTAGGGTTTCCGGCCAGTCATTCCCAAGTGGCTCCGAGGGTGGGTTCCTGCACCCACAAACCCAAGGTACACAATTGTCCAGCCAGGGCACAGTTCTGGAGGATGACGAGGTGGAGGATGAGGAGGAGGAGATGGAGGAGGAGGAACCGTTTTCACAGCAGGGTGGCACCCAGACCAGCTCATGGCCATCACTGGTGCGTGGATGGGGGGGATACAGAGGACACAGATGATACACCATCCACAGAGGACAGCTTTTCGTTGCCTTTGGGCAGCCTGGCACACATGAGCGATTACATGCTGCAGTGTCTCCGCAACGACCGCCGAGTTGCCCACATTTTAACTTGTGCTGATTACTGGGTGGCTACGCTGCTGGATCCCCATTACAAGGACAACGTACCGTCCTTAATTCCGTTACAATACCACTTCTATGTCTCCTTGAGAAAACACTTAGGGCGATGATGGAAGAGGAGGTGGCCCAGGAGGAAGAGGGGTCATTTTTAGCACTTTCAGGCCAGTCTCTTTGAAGTGACTCAGAGGGAGTTTTTTTGCAACAGCAGAGGCCAGGTACAAATGTGGCCAGACAGGGCCCACTACTGGAGGACGAGGAGGACGAGGATGAGGAGGAGATGGAGGAGGATGAGGATGAAGCATGTTCACAGCGGGGTGGCACCCAAAGCAGCTCGGGCCCATCACTGGTGCGTGGCTGGGGGGAAACACAGGACGATGACGATACACCTCCCACAGAGGACAGCTTGTCCTTACCTCTGGGCAGCCTGTCACACATGAGCGACTACATGCTGCAGTGCCTGCGCAATGACAGCATAGTTGCCCACATTTTAACGTGTGCGGACTACTGGGTTGCCACCCTGCTGGATCCCCGGTACAAAGACAATGTGCCCACCTTACTGTCACGACCGCTACCCCAGCAGCAGTCGTGTCGCACCAGACGGAGGGGAAGGGGGACCCTTATCTACGGATGGGAATAGTATGGCCACCCCTGACTAACCCTAAGCTGGCACCTGTCTGCCCTGATACCCTAGATGGGGTGTGAACCCGTGCTGCGAGCAGTATGCCTAAACCCTCAGTCACCCTAAAGCCTAGAGTGGGGAAAGGCCGATGGGAGCACTAGTCACCATCACTCATGTCTAGGAGAACAGCAGGGGAAGACAGCAACAAACAAACTATATCAGAGATAGACTTATCCAGTCACGAGCAGAGAAGGCGATCCCAATCACGACAGTCCACGCCGGACAAGAGCTCCACAGCAACACCATCAAACGATCTCCTTCAAAGGTCAGAATAGAACTGGAAGTAAGGACTATATCTGGCAATGACTGCAAGTGAAAGTGAAACTAATATAGTAGCTGGGAGTGGCAGACAGGACTCACCTGAGAAGGATGCCTACAAACTCCCAGTCAGGACAAAAAGGTTCACAAGGCAAAACCCAGATGACATACCCTGAACCACGGAGCAAACTCACAAGCTATCGCGAGTAGCAAGTCGCTGCGACCTTCTCCTCCCAGACCTGTCTGGATCAGTCACAGTCGTGACACTTACTTCCTACACTGGAGCGTGATAGGAAGATGCGCGAGTACAAGCGCACGTTGGTAGACGCGCTACTGAGAGCATTCCCAAATGTCACAGGGGAACCAGTGGAAGCCCAAGGCGAAGGCAGAGGAGGAGCAAGAGGTCGCCAACGCAGCTGTGTCACGGCCAGCTCCTCTGAGGGCAGGGTTAGCATGGCAGAGATGTGGAAAAGTTTTGTCACCACGCCACAGCTAACTGCACCACCACCTGATACGGAACGTGTTAGCAGGAGGCAACATTTCACTAACATGGTGGAACAGTACCTGTGCACACCCCTCCACGTACTGACTGATGGTTCGGCCCTATTCAACTTCTGGGTCTCCAAATTGTCCACGTGGCCAGAGCTAGCCTTTTATGCCTTGGAGGTGCTGGCCTGCCCGGCGGCCAGCGTTTTGTCTGAACGTGTATTCAGCACGGCAGGGGGCGTCATTACAGACAAACGCAGCCGCCTGTCTACAGCCAATGTGGACAAGCTGACGTTCATAAAAATGAACCAGGCATAGATCCCACAGGACCTGTCCATCCCTTGTGCAGATTAGACATTAACTACCTCCCCTTAACAATATATTATTGTACTCCAGGGCACTTCCTCATTCAATCCTATTTTTATTTTCATTTTACCATTATATTGCGGGGCAACCCAAAGTTGAATGAACCTCTCCTCTGTCTGGGTGCCGGGGCCTAAATATGTGACAGTGGCCTGTTCCAGTGGTGGGTGACGTGAAGCCTGATTCTCTGCTATAACATGAAGACTGATTCTGTGCTGACATGAAGCCAGATTCTCTGTTACGGGACCTCTCTCCTCTGTCTGGGTGCCGGGGCCTAAATATGTGACAGTGGCCTGTTCCAGTGGTGGGTGACGTGAAGCCTGATTCTCTTCTATGACATGAAGACTGATTCTGTGCTGACATGAAGCCAGATTCTCTGTTACGGGACCTCTCTCTTCTGTCTGGGTGCCAGGGCCTAAATGTGTGACAGTGGCCTGTTCCAGTGGTGGGTGACGTGAAGCCTGATTCTCTGCTATGACATGAAGACTGATTCTGTGCTGACATGAAGCCAGATTCTCTGTTACAGGACCTCTCTCCTCTGTCTGGGTGCCGGGGCCTAAATATGTGACAGTGGCCTGTTCCAGTGGTGGGTGACGTGAAGCCTGATTCTCTGCTATGACATGAAGACTGATTCTCTGCTGACATGAAGCCAGATTCTCTGTTACGGGACCTCTCTCCTCTGTCTGGGTGCCGGGGCCTAAATATGTGACAGTGGCCTGTTCCAGTGGTGGGTGACGTGAAGCCTGATTCTCTGCTATGACATGAAGACCGATTCTGTGCTGACATGAAGCCAGATTCTCTGTTACAGGACCTCTCTCCTCTGTCTGGGTGCCAGGGCCTAAATGTGTGACAGTGGCCTGTTCCAGTGGTGGGTGACGTGAAGCCTGATTCTCTGCTATGACATAAAGACTGATTCTGTGCTGACATGAAGCCAGATTCTCTGTTACGGGACCTCTCTCCTCTGTCTGGGTGCCGGGGCCTAAATATGTGACAGTGGCCTGTTCCAGTGGTGGGTGACGTGAAGCCTGATTCTCTGCTATGACATGAAGACTGATTCTCTGCTGACATGAAGCCAGATTCTCTGTTACGGGACCTCTCTCCTCTGTCTGGGTGCCGGGGCCTAAATATGTGACAGTGGCCTGTTCCAGTGGTGGGTGACGTGAAGCCTGATTCTCTGCTATGACATGAAGACTGATTCTCTGCTGACATGAAGCCAGATTCTCTGTTACAGGACCTCTCTCCTCTGTCTGGGTGCCAGGGCCTAAATGTGTGACAGTGGCCTGTTCCAGTGGTGGGTGACGTGAAGCCTGATTCTCTGCTATGACATGAAGACTGATTCTGTGCTGACATGAAGCCAGATTCTCTGTTACGGGACCTCTCTCCTCTGTCTGGGTGCCGGGGCCTAAATATGTGACAGTGGCCTGTTCCAGTTGTGGGTGACGTGAAGCCTGATTCTCTGCTATGACATGAAGACTGATTCTCTGCTGACATGAAGCCAGATTCTCTGCTATGGCATGAAGAGAGTGATTCTCTGCTGACATGAAGCCAGATTCTCTGCTATGGCATGAAGAGACTGATTCTCTGCTGACGTGAAGCCAGATTCTCTGCTATGGGACCTCTGTCCAATTGATATTGGTTAATTTTTTTTATTTTTATTTTTTATTCATTTCCCTATCCACATTTGTTTGCAGGGGATTTACCTACATGTTGCTGCCTTTTGCAGCCCTCTAGCTCTTTCCTGGGCTGTTTTACAGCCTTTTTAGTGCCGAAAAGTTCGGGTCCCCATTGACTTCAATGAGGTTCGGGTTCGGGACGAAGTTCGGGTCGGGTTCGGATCCCGAACCCGAACATTTCCGGGAAGTTCGGCCGAACTTCTCGAACCCGAACATCCAGGTGTTCGCTCAACTCTAGTCAGGAGTAATTCTTGACCATTCCACTTTACAGAACTGTTTCAGTTCAGCAATATTCTTAGGATGTCTGGTGTGAATCGCTTTCTTGAGGTAATGCCACAGCATCTCAATCGGGTTGCGGTCAGGACTCTAACTGGCCCACTCCAGAAGGCGTATTTTCTTCTGTTTAAGCCATTCTGTTGGATTTACTTCCATGCTTTGGGACGTTGAACTGTTGCAACACCCATCTTCTGTTGAGCTTCAGCTGGTGGACAGATGGCCTTAAGTTCTCCTGCAAAATGTCTTGATAAACTTGGGAATTCATTTTTCCTTCGATGATAGCAATCCGTCCAGGCCCTGACACAGCAAAGCAGCCCCAAACCATGATGCCCCCACCACAATACTTCACAGTTGGGATGAGGTTTTGATGTTGGTGTGCTGTGCCTCTTTTTCTCCACACATAGCGTTGTGTGTTTCTTCCAAACAACTCAACTTTGGTTTCATCTGTCCACAGAATATTTTGCCAGTACTGCTGTAAAACATCCAGGTGCAACATGAAGCAATGTTTTTTTGGACAGCAGTGGCTACCTCTGTGGTATCCTCCCATGAAATCCATTCTTGTTTAGTGTTTTACGTATCGTAGATTCGCTAACAGGGATGTCAGAGACTTTTGTAAGTCTTTAGCTGACACTCTAGGATTCTTCTTCACCTCATTGAGCAGTCTGCGCTGTGCTCTTGCAGTCATCTTTACAGGACGGCCACTCCTAGGGAGAGTAGCAGCAGTGCTGAACTTTCTCCATTTATAGACAATTTGTCTTACCGTGGACTGATGAACGGCAAGGCTTTTCGAGATACTTTTATAACCCTTTCCAACTTTATGCAAGTCAACAATTTTAATCATAGGTCTTCTGAGAGCTCTTTTGTGCGAGGCATTATCCACATCAGGCAATGCTTCTTGTGAAAAGCAAACACAGAACTGGTGGGTGTTAACCAACACCTCCAATCTCATCTCATTGATTGGACTCCAGTTGGCTGACACCTCACTCCAATTAGCTCTTGGAGATGTCATTAGTCTAGGGGTTCACATACTTTTTCCACCTGCACTGTGAATGTTTACATGGTGTGTTCAATAAAAACATGGTAACATTTAATTATTTGTGTGTTATTAGTTTAAGCAGACTGTGATTGTATATTGTTGTGACTTAGATGAAGATCAGATCACATTTTATGACCAATTTGTGCAGAAATCCATATCATTCCAAAGGGTTCACATACTTTTTATTGCAACTGTATATCCCTCCTCTACCTAGTTGACAGCTTAATAAATTTCAATAATTTTTCTGTTACATTCTTGGGTTGACATTATACAATTTTAGACGTGAATAAACACCTGCTATGCATAGGTGACAGGGAATAAAATTTAATATAATATTCAGTAATTAATGCGCGCCACATCCTTTCATTCAATGCTTAAACTTTGAAAAGTTTTCACACTTTTATGCTTTAATAATTTCTCCCATATTTCAACTATAATTTTAAATTTGAAAAAAATTTAAAACCAAAAAGCAGTGTAGGCTACCTCCTCCTCCACCGCCGCTTCCACCTACACCGCCACATCCACCACCTCCTCAACCTCCTTCTCCATATGGACCTCGTCCTCTTAGATCAAGATTATTATTTTTTATTTTTACGTATTTTATGTTATTCAAAGTCATTTCCCTATCCACATTTGCTTGCAGAGCACTTGCCATGCTCTTAACCACATTTTGATGCCATTTGCAGCCCTCTAGCCCTTTCCATGACATTTTTACAGCCATTTTAGTGCTCAAAAGTTTGGGTCCCAATTGACTTCAATGGGGTTCGGGTTCGGGGTCAAGTTCGGGTCCTGAACTCGAACTTTTTTCTTAAGTTCGGCCGAACCCGAACATCCAGGTGTCCGCTCAACTCTACCAGTGACGTCTCCTTTGATGTAGATGTTCTCTTTCTTCATCTTCTCCATTCAGACCAGATCACCATGATGCTTTCTTTCAGCCATCTCTCATCTCTGTAGAGTTTGACAGACAGACATCTTAGTTTCCTACTTTTCTTCCCACCTTCTCAACATCCCATTATGCACCCACAATACTGAGATGCTGTGCCCCCCAAAACTATACTGTAGAAACAGTTAAACCCCCTGAAAATACTAGTTGTTATTATTGAAACACAATACTCTAAAAAATAACTGCACCCAGCAAATAGTGCCCCTGACACTAATAGGGTAACCATAATGTCCCCCCAAAATAACTGCTAAGCCCCCACAGTAATAGTGGTCCCCAAAATCTCAACAATCGTAATAATTCTGTGCCAGAGTGCACTTAGTAGCAATAGTGCTCCTACAGTGCCCCCAAAAGTAATTGTGTTCCAGAAGTAATAATGCTCCCATAGTCCCCCAGTTGTAAAAAAAAAAGCCCCCTTATAATGTGCGCTAGTACAAAAAAATGCTCTGTTGTGTGGCAGCAAAAAAAAAAAAAAAAAAACTCCTTAGTGCCCCCAGTCAATGTCCCCAGAGTGCCCTTATGTGATCCAATGACTGTACTGTGTGGCACTTCAAAAAACACTTAGTGCCCCCAGTTGAGCTAAGGTGGCCATAGTGCCCCTATAATTTGTGTCAGTATAAAATACTCCTATATAGTGCCCCCAGAAGATGCCCCCATAGTGCTCCTACCCCATCCCCATAGTGCCCTTCATAATGTGGCAATATAAAATGCCCCTATAGACTGCCCCACATAGATGCCCCCATAATGCTTCTCTCCACCCTTCCCCATAGTGTCACCAAAATGGGTGCCAGCATTAAATGCCCCTATATAATGCCCCCATAGTGCTCTTTTCCACCCTTCTCCATAGTGCCCCCCATAATGTGCCAGTATATAGGGCCCCCATTAGATGCCCCATAGTTCTCCTTCCCCCCTCTCCATAGTGCTCCCCCCATAATGTGCCAGTATATAGGACCCCATAAGATGCCCCCATAGTGTGTCTTCCCCCCCCTCTCCATAGTGCTCCCCCCATAATGTGCCAGTATATAGGGCCCCACCCACCTTCTTGCCATACTATACTAAAAATAATTAAAACAATAAACACACTTACTGTCACGATAGGTAAGCGGGGAAATAACCAAACACAGGAAAACAAACAGAACAAACGACTAGGCCCAAAAGCTAGGGAGAAAAGGGTCACCTTCTAGCGATCCCTAAAAGCTTTCCCATAACTGCTGTGCCCATGTGCATACCCTTATGGTGGATATGCACATGCCCTTGTGCCTAAACCTAAACACCCTGGGCAAACCCTAAGCAGCAGGGAAAAGGGAAGAGGCAACCTGCTTCTTCAAACCAGGAGGAAGCAAGCGTCTCCCTAGAGGCCTAGATAAAACACACAAAGGGAAATAACGGAGAGGACTTATCTTGAGCAGAGCTGGAGCAGACAATCCACCACACATCAAGAGCTCCCAGGAAAGAACTATAACCCGCACAGGTCACTGGGGGAAGGAGGGATAAATAGCCTCACTAACAATGAAACCCAGTACACCTGAGGGAAGGTGGATCCAGCTCAAACCCAAAACAAAACAAACAGAGAAGTCAGACATTTGCAGCCAGTCTGACAGACCTCCGCACATTCACAGGGCAAGGAGTGACAGTACCCCCCCTTCTACGGGTGACCTCCGGATTCCCCGGACCAACTTTATCTGGGTGTGCCCTGTGAAAGGCCCTCACCAGGTGGCTAGCACTGACATAAGTAACCGGAACCCACAGTCTTTCCTCTGGACCATATCCCTTCCAGTGCACCAGGTACTGGAGGGAACCCCGAAGATCTCAAACTCCAAATTGCCATCCACCAGGACAGGGGGAGGTGGCAATGGAGATGGTTCCACAGGTTCCACATATTTCTTTAATAAAGACCCTTTGAAACACATTATGGATCTTCCAGGTCTGCGGAAGATCCAGACGAAACACCACCGGGTTGACAATCGCAGAGATTTTGCAAGGGCCAAAAAATCTTGGACCCAAGATGGTACCTTCAGCTTAATGTTTTTAGTGGACAACCACACCGAATCACCCACACACAGGTCCGGACCAGTCATACGTCTCCTGTCAGCCATCCGTTTATATCTTTCACCCATCTTTTCCAAATTAACTTGGATCTTCCGCCAGATAGATGACAAGGCAGAAGAGAATCTCTCCTCTTCTGGCATCCCAGAAGATCCAGTCCCAGAAAAAGTACCAAACGGTGGGTGAAAACCATATGCACCAAAAAATGGCGACTTATCAGTGGACTCCTGTCTACGGTTATTCAAGGCAAATTCGGCTAGAGACAAGAACGAGGACCAGTCATCCTGGTTTTCGGCAACAAAACACCTCAAATAGGTCTCCAGGTTTTGGTTAGTGCGCTTTGTCTGACCATTTGACTGGGGATGAAAAGCCAAAGAAAAAGACAGTTGAATTCCCAGACGAGAGCAGAACGCCCTCCAAAACCTGGAAACAAATTGCGTCCCCCTATCAGACACCACAGAGGGAATGCCATGTAGTTTCACAATGTTATCGATAAAAACCTGAGCGAGAGTTTTGGCATTGGGTAAGCTAGGTAACAGTACAAAGTGGGCCATCTTACTGAAGCGGTCCACTACCACCAAAATCACTGTTTTCCCAGAGGAACTCTGTAAATCGGTAATAAAGTCCATGGACAAATGCGTTCAAGGACGAGACGGGATGGATAAAGGAAGAAGGGATCCTGAAGGCCGAGTGTGAGCCACCTTCACGCGTGCACAGGTCTCACAAGCTGTCACATTACCCTCCACACCCTTGTGCAACCCTGGCCACCAGAATCTCCGGGAAATAAGATCTATGGTGGATTTGCTTCCAGGATGTCCTGCAAGGAACGTATCATGGTGTTCCGTGAACACCTTGTTTCGCAGTTCAGCAGGAATAAACAACTTGTCTGGAGGATAAGAATCAGGAGCCTCCTCTTGGGCCCCCAACACCTCCATCTCCAACTTGGGGTACAGAGCGGAAACCACCACCCCATCAGCCAAAATCGGAGCAAGATCCTCCGAATCACTCCCCCCAGCAAAACTACGTGACAACACATCTCCCTTGATGTTTTTAACCCCAGGGCAAAAGTTGACCACAAAATTGAACCTAGTAAAAAACAGTGACCATCTAGCTTGTCTAGGATTCAGGCGCTTAGCAGACTGCAGGTAAGCCAAATTCTTGTGGTCAGTATATACCGTAATAGGATGAGTAGCACCCTCCAACCAATGATGCCATTCCTCAATGGCCAATTTAATGGCCAGCAACTCTCTATCTCCTACATCATAATTTTTTTCAGGGGCCGAGAGTTTATTGGAGAAAAAAGCACACGGACGCCATTTGCTAGGAGATGGACCCTGTGACAGAACTGCTCCGACCCCCACTTCTGATGCATCAACCTCCACGATGAACGGTTGAGACACATCAGGTTGCATCAGAATGGGAGCAGATGCAAAACATTTCTTAATAGCAGAAAAGGCTTGTAATGCCTCATCCGACCAGACAGAAAAGTTGGCGCCTTTTTTAGTCCTATCTGTCAAAGTTTTTACAATGGTGGAATAACTCAAGATGAATTTTCTGTAGTAATTGGTAAAACCCAAAAACCGCAATAGAGCTTTCTGATTCTCAGGCCAGTCCCATTCCAGTACCGCCCGGACCTTTTTAGGGTCCATATGAAAACCAGAGTCAGAAAGCAGGTATCCTTAAAACGGTAGCTCCTGGACAGCATATAGACTATTTCCAATTTTGCATACAATATATTTTCCCGAAGGATCGACAACACCTGTCTCACGTGATCCTGATGGGTCTCCAAATCGGGTTAGTAAATTAGTATATCATAAAGGAAAATAACAATGAACCTTCCCACTAAATGATGGAAAATATCATTGACAAATCGCTGAAAGACCGCTGGCGCATTAGTTAAACCAAAGGGCATGACAAGATTCTCGAAATGACCTTCGGGTGTATTGAAGGCCGTTTCCCACTCATCTCCTTCCTTAATTCTGATCAGATTATAAGCTCCACTTAAATCCAACTTGGAGAACACAGTGGCTCCGACAATTTGATCAAATAGATCAGAAATCAAAGGAAGGTGATACGGATCACGGACCGTAATGAGATTCAATTCCCAGAAATCTAAGCACGGTCTAAGTGATCCGTCTTTCTTTTTTACGAAAAAAAAGTCGGCAGCCACAGGGGACTTAGATGGCCTAATATGTCCCTTTGCAAAAACTCTCTGCAATATACTTCCGCATAGCTTCTCTTTCGGGTTGTGAAAGGTTGTATAGTCGAGATTTTGGCAGTTTAGATCCAGGGATGAGATTGACCGGACAATCATATTCAGCTCCTGAGCTCCACCCTCCGAGAATATGTCTGCAAAATCAGAGAGAAACTGAGGTAGGACCGTAGTTGACAACCCTGAGATAGAAGCACAAGGACAGTTGTCTGAATAAAATTCACTCCAAATACTGATTTGTCTTGTTTGCCAGTCAATAGTAGGGTTATGCTTTAGCAACCACGGTAAACCCAGAACCATTGGAGCAGGCAAGCCCTTCATAACAAAACAAGAAATGGACTCAAAATGTGAATCACCCACCCTTAACTGAATGTCATGAACTATATAAGTAAGACTTTTGTGAGAGAGGGGAGGAATCAATAGCAAACACTGGTATCTCATTATCTAAAGTGCTAGTTCTAAAACCAAGATTTTGGAGGAACTTAAAATCAATAAGGTTTACCCCCGCACCACTGTCAACAAATACTGTACCTCAAAATTAAAATTTCCTGAGTCTAGTGCCACCATGGCAGGCAGAAGGAAACGGGTATTGCAGGGAGAATGCATATTTGCTTGCTCAGACTCCCCATTCACACTACCAAGAGTCAGGGAAGTTTTTTTTCCTCTTTATGTGAATACCTCCGTAGTTCTTCATTACCGCTTTGAGGTTTAACAAAAGGACACGCACAAACAAAATGACCTACTTTTCCACAGAAGTAACATCGCTTATTCAGCTTTCTAAAATCCTCCAACGGCACCAGACGCCAGAGCGTTCTGACACCGTGCAACAGAACTGCGGATATCAGCAACCTCCAGCGATAATCCCTGCATGCGATCAACCATGGCATCCATAGCCTCTATTTGGCAAACAGCAGGGATATGACAGTTTTTTTGGGCGGGTTATAATGTCACGATAGGTAGGTAAGCGGGGAAATAACCAAACACAGGAAAACAAACAGAACAAACGACTAGGCCCAAAAGCTAGTGAGAAAAGGGTCACCTCCTAGCGATCCCTAAAAGCTTTCCCTAAACTGCTGTGCCCATGTGCATACCCTTATGGTGAATATGCACATGCCCTCGTGCCTAAACCTAAACACCCTGGGCAAACCCTAAGCAGCAGGGAAACGGGAAGAGGCAACCTGCTTCTTTAAACCAGGAGGAAGCAAGCGTCTCCCTAGAGGCCTAGATAAAACACACAAAGGGAAATAACGGAGAGGACTTATCTTGAGCAGAGCTGGAGCAGACAATCCACCACACATCAAGAGCTCCCAGGAAAGAACTATAACCTGCACAGGCCACTGGGGGAAGGAGGGATAAATAGCCTCACTAACAATGAAACCCAGTACACCTGAGGGAAGGAGGTTCCAGCTCAAACCCAAAACAAAACAAACAGAGAAGTCAGACATGTGTAGCCAGTCTGACAGACCTCCGCACATTCACAGTGCAAGGCGCGACACTTACCTCCATGACACTGCGATGCAATGCAGCCCTCTTCCGGCCTGTATCCCGCTCTGTTCGGCTCAGGCCTAGTGCCTGTAGCCTATCAGAGGAATGTGCAAGGGAGACGCCTCTCCCCTGCTCCTCCGCACCATTCATATGTATCGCTGTCCTGGGGGGGGCAATTGCCCCGTTGCCCCCCTCCCCCCTGGATCCGCCAATGGGTCGTGTGCAGGAGGCGTTACTCTTTCATCTAATATCTATGTGATTGTACTTTACATGTTTTATTACTTTAAAGTAATAATTGTAGCACCTAATTGTAGCACCTAACTGAGGAAGCTGGGTTTTCCCAGTGATACACGTGAGGCAGTCTTCACTTTCGGTTTTGCTCCCATTTTGCATGAGAAGCCTTTTATTGTGGGAGACGTCTAAGGCACACCTGTGCAATATTCATGCTGTCTAATCAGCACCTTGATATGCCACACCTGTAAGGTGGGATGGATTAACTCGGCACAGGAGAAGTGCTCACTAACACAGATTTAGACAGATTTGTGAACAATATTTGAGAGTAATGGGTCTTTTGTGTATGTAGAAAATGTTTCAGATCTTTGAGTTAAGCTCATCCAAAACGGGAGCAAAACCGAAAGTGTTGCGTTGATATTTTTGTTCAGTGTACATGTCCGGGTTTCATATTATTGCACTTTATCCTCTTCAGGTATTGTTCTATATTTCTTGATGCTACATTATCATTTCTGCATTATTTATTTTTTTTTTTGGCATTGAATTGGACTTTAAATTCTCCTGGACTGCACGTGTTTGATCCCTATTTTGTGGACCTTGGTGGGCTGTGTGTCTGAGCCTGGTTCATCAATAACGGCACATTGTTCATTGTATACAATTTTTTAAGTGTTTTTTTAAAGTTTGTCCTGTCTAATAAAATTGCTTTACTGATTTTATATCCATTGGATGTGCATCTAGTTATGGTTTTCTAAGCTCTCTGGCTTTTTGGTTGTTTAGTATTGCATTCAAAACATTTTTGCACTCCTCACTATGGGTAGTGTGCCCCCTATACCTATTAGAAATAGACAGAAATCCAAACAAGATTACATCAAAATATCAAATTCTAATGTAACATGTGTATGGTTAGGTTTCTTTTTAAATTGTTTATGCAGCCTAATAGAATATGGCAAAAGATCTCCCTTTAAGTGTTATTTCCCATCGCCATTGTTCATGAGATGACTAACCCTTTGAGGAGAAATGCTTGTGTAAATTCAGATGAGAAATGTAAAAGGTCAGTTTTGCAATATCTGCTGACCGCAGGATTTGTATGTGACTGCCTAAAAGTTTTCTGAGGAAACTGTCTGGGTGATGATGTCAGCAGGGAGTTATCCATTTGACCACTAGATGGCAATAATTAATCTGTTTCTCCATAGAATGTTATGATAACTAGTCATCTCCTACATGCTGAATTACAGGTTTGGTATAAACTGCAGCAAAGTAAGATTGCCTTCCCACGTAGCATTAAATTCTACCAGAAAATCCGCAACATCCAGACTTCTCCCACATTATCCTATGGGGCTGAAAATTGTCCATCTACTTTCACTGTAAAGTTTACATTCCGCAGCGTAAATAATTGTATTGCGGAATTCCTATATGAGAATCTGTCCATTCAATTCAATGGGAAACTGGTTCTGCAGTGGAAAACTCTGCACGGAAAGATCTGCAACAAAATCCGTGGATTTTTTTTTGGGCCCAAAAAAAACAACAACAAAAACCGCCTGATCTGATCAGTTTTTGCAGCATTTTAAAATAATTTATTGACCATGTTGAGTTTCATCACCTGCTATATTAGGCCTCATGCACACGACCGTTGTTCGGGTCCGCATCTGAGCTGCAGTTTTTACGGCTCGAGTGCGTACCCATTCACTTCAATGGGGCCGCAAAAGATGCGGACAGCACTCCGTGTGCTGTCCGCATCCGTTGCTCCGTTCCATGGCCCCGCAAAAAAAATATAACAAAATATAACATGTCCTATTCTTGTCCATTTTGCGGACAAGAATAGGCATTTCTACAATGGGCTGCCCGTTCCGTTCCGCAAATGGCGGAAGGCACACGGGTGGCTTCCGTTGTTTGCGGATCCGCGGTTTGCGGACTGCAAAAAACGGAACAGTTGTGTGCATGAGCACTTAGGCCCCTTTCACACGGGCGAGATTTCCGTGCGGGTGCGATGCGTGAGGTGAACGCATTGCACCCGCACTGAATCCGGACCCATTCACTTCTAAGGGGCTGTGCACATGAGCAGGGATTTTCACTCATCACTTGTGCGTTGTGTGAAAATCGCAGCATGTTCCTCTTTGTGTCTATTTCCATAGAAGTGAATGGGGCTGCGTGAAAATCGCAAGCATCCGCAAGCAAGTGCGGATGCGGTGCGATTTTCACGCACGGTTGCTAGGAGACGATCGGGATGGGGACCCGATCATTATTATTTTCCATGGTTTTATTATTATAACATGGTTATAAGGGAAAATAATAGCATTCTTAATATAGAATGCATAGTACAATAGGGCTGGAGGGGTTAAAAAAAAAATATATATATATATATATAACTCACCTTAATCCACTTGTTCGCGCAGCCCGGCTTCTCTTCTGTCTTCTTCTTTGCTCTGCACAAGAAAAGGACCTTTGATGACATCACTTCGCTCATCACATGGTCTGTCACATGATACATCACCATGGTAAAAAGATCATGTGATGGACCATGTGAGGAGCGCAGTGACGTCACCAAAGGTCCTATTCCTCAAAGAAGAAGACAGAAGAGAAGCCGGGCTGCGCGATCAAGTGGATTAAGGTCAGTTAAATTTTTTATTTTTTAACCCCTCCAGCTCTATTGTACTAAGCATTCTGTATTAAGAATGCTATTATTTTCCCTTATAACCATGTTTTGCACCTGCGCTGAAAAAACACAAAACATGGAACGCAATCGCAGTGAAAACTGACTTGTTTTAGTGTCAAAATCGCACCATTTTCCCTGAACGCATCCGGCCCCAATCCGCAACACCCGTGTGAAAGAGGCCTTAGAGGATAATCTTCTTTTTAAACTCTTTTCAATTAAATTTTTTAACTTATTTTTTATCATAATTACCAATAAATGAACATTAGACCCATGCTCCACAAATGTTTAGAGTGCCATCCATTTGTCTTCTAATTACATTCCTTGTTATAATTAGGCGGTGGGTACGCCGTTGGATAGAGCACCTTATCCATTAATCCGAATAGGTGAGCCGCTGATTATACACATTAAGAATATTGTGGAACGGAACGGGTGGCCCATTGTAGAAATGCCTATTCTTGTCCGCAAAACGGCGGGGCTACGGAACAGAGCAACGGATGCGGACAGCACACGGAGTGCTGTCTGCATCTTTTGCGGCCCCATTGAAGTGAATGGGTCGGCATCCGAGCCGCAAAATATGCAGCTCGGATGCGGAACCAAACCACGTTCGTGTGCATGTAGCCTAAGCGAGTTCAACTTTACACCAGTTTGATAAATTACCCCAACAGATCTTACACAAATGTGTGGAAATAAAATGTTGTCATATGTGTTACTGAATATTTACAGCAAAATAATTAAAGCCTCAACACATAAACATATAAAGTATGAAATGCTACTTTTTCTTAATAAATATCCTACAAAGAATAATATGTATTATTAGCTGACTGACAGTTTCACAACTTCCTTCACAACGGTGACTAGACCTTGATGTGAAATATTTGCATTAGTAGCATTAAAGCGTCTTCAAACCAAATGTCTATGGTATCCAGTTTACAGTGCCTTGCAAAAGAATTCAACCCTGCTTGGCGTTCTTCCTGTTTCTGTTGCTTCCTTTACAGTATTTTAAATGCAAACCTTAACAGATCCTAACTGATTTAATGAGATACCTGAGGCTTCCAATTTTTACTGGGTAGTATAGTATAGAAGACCACTCTACTCTACAGAACAGCTAATGGAAGCCAATGGATAGCATTTATCAAAAGAAAAATCACACTGAAATCAATGGAAATAAGAATGCAACCATTTGTCTTAGGCAAACGTCACTAAACAGAATCATAAAGGAAAATGCTAGTGTGAACAGAACCGTAAAAAATAATGTACACGTTGATAATGTTCTCATTTGATCAGAACAAGTATCCAGCCTTTTGATGTAGACAAGTATGTCACTATTCACTGACTAGTAGCAGAGGTAATAGTGTCTGGAAGGAACAGGAAATTTAGATTCCCAAAATAGTTGTCTTCTAGATACCATCAGCAAATAACGTTGGTGTTTAAGGTACCTTACTCCCACATTCACACAGCCATGTGTGGTCCATCAAATGTGGTCTGTGTAACAGTTGTATTTAGCTGACTGGTTGTTGTCTGTGTGGTCAAACTCCCTGCATCATAGTTCTTTATGATGCACTGCGTTGTAGTCACATGAGCTGCAGTTAGTCTGGGAAATGAGTCTGCCCCACAGGCCACACGTGGCGGTGTGAGAACAGTCTAATTTTTTGAATGGAGCAGAGTGATGGTGTCTGCAAGCAGAACCAGGGAGTCAGCCACAGGGTATTTAAGTTCCCTGCAGCTGCCCTGCACTATTACCCAGATACAGTATATGTTAGGAAAATACTGAAAATACAGTCCCTAACAGTGGCATAACTAAAGGCTTGTGGGCCCTGGTGCAAGAGTTTAACTTGAGCCCCCCCTCCCTCTGTGTTTTGTAGCAAGGGGCTGGAGGGCAGCCAGACTTTCTGCTGCCTGAGGCAAAAATTGAAACAGCACCCTCCATGCCATATTCTAAACCAACCCCCTTCCCTCCATCCTTACTGTTAAAAACATACTTGGAAAACATTACATACAGTGCTACAAAACATACAGGGTAATACAGCGCCACATACCTCTTACATCCAGTGACATCTCCTCTGATGTAGACGTTCTCTTTCTTCATCTTCTCCTTTCAGACCAGACCGCCATGATGATTTATTTCAGCCATCTCTCATCTCTGCAGAGTTTGACAAAAAGACATCTTAGTTTCCTACTTTTTCCTCGTCCTCCCACCTTCTGAACACCCCAATACTATACTGCAGAAACAGATAATCCCCCAGAAAATACTAGTACAAGGTAAAATGTGCCCGCTTAAATAATTATTGCCATTATTGCTCTAAAAATAACTGCGCCCAGGAAACAGTATCCCTGACACTAATAGTGTAAACATAATGTCCCCCAAAAATAATTGTGCTAAACTGATACTGTGCCAGGATGCCCCCACAGTAATAGTGCTCTCAAAAGTCCCAACAATAGAAAAAATTATCTTCCAGAGTGCACTCAGTGTTAACAGTGCCCCCTATAGCAATAATGTCCCCATTGAACCCATACTAGTAATCATGTTCCCCGTAGTCCCCAAGTAATAATAATTCTCCTTATAATGTGTGCCAGTAGAAAAATACCCCCTTATAATTGTGCCAGTACAAAATATACCACCCTATAATGTGTGCCAGTACAAAAAATACCCCCTTACCTTTCAGATAAGACCATTATATCAGATCCTCAGATCAGACCCTTATTTCACACCTCAGATCAGACCCCCCATATCACACCTCAAATCAGACTCCCATATCAGATCCTCAGACCAGACTCCCATATCAGATCCTCAAATCAGACCCCATATCACACCTCAAATCACACTCATATCAGATCCTCAGATCAGACCCACATATCAGACCCCAATATCAGATCCTCAAATCAAACCCCCATATCAGATCCCATATCAGATCCTCAGATCCCATATCAGATCCTCAGATCCCCATATCAGATCCTCATACCCCCACATCAAACCTCAAATTAGACCCCATCAGACCTACATGTTAGACCCCCATATAAGACATCAGATCTTATCCCCTTTAGACCTTCATGTAAGACCTCCATATCAAACCTCAGATCAGACCCCAATATCAGACCTCAGATCAGACCCCATATCAGGACGCTGTATGCAGTCAGGACAGCGCAGCATGGACCTGGAGAAAACCAGGGAAGGTGAGTAAAGCACTTCACTCCCCGCTCCCCCTGCATATTACCATATCGGAAGCACTCACTAGTATCCCTTATAAAGAGAAAAATTGGCGGTACACCACTGGCAAGGGGGTGTCACCACCAGTTCTGTGAGAAGATCTGGCAGACGTTCTTCTCTACCTCTTGTATGATGTTCTTTGTTTTGGTTTCACTTTCTCATTTCCTTTCCTTCTGCCAGGTGTCTCTTATTTCGTCTTCCTTTATAATCCCTCCCTTACTGCCTCACTTTGCGGTTTATACTACTTCCTGGATGAGGTGTTCACTGCTGGAGGCTGCTTCTGCTGTTTGTTCCGATAAGTCATTTACTTTATTGTGTTTCCTTGCTGGCTTGATTCTAAGTGACCCTGACTCCATCCGTATTAAGTGCAGGGAGTCAGTGGTCGTGTCCCCTCACTATTATAGAGTTTTCAGGTGTCACACAGTATTAGGTATGTGGGCATGCAATCGTCTACCATACAGACCCTTGCATGTGCATAGCAGGGAGAGCTCTTAGGGTTTTATAGGGCTCACCTATGAGCTCCTTAGTTTGGGATCAAGCCAGTCGCTCGTTTATTTATATGTTCCAGCTATCTGCTAACTTCATCCATGACAGGGGGGCTCTGTGGGTCTCTCCCTGGCTTAGGGGTCCGGTTGCGATCGTGACTTCTGCGATCCCTATAGCTATGCCACTGGTCCCTAATACAGGATTTAACATTTTGAATACAAGTTTGACCTTAAATGCAACATCAGAAAATAACATTCAGTACATTCTTGCCACCTTAAAAAGGGGATGGCCATCTCACACATTGGTGGCGTATCGCTAGGAAATGCCACTGTCAGATAGATGCAGGTCCCACCTTTGAGACCCACAACTATCACCAGAAAAGAATAACTGCTCGAAATAGCCGAGCAAGCACCTTTTTTATTTTTTGCACTACCATAGAAATGAATGAATGGTGGCCACGCATGCGCGGTGTGATCTCCTTCACTTTGGGCACTCTGTTGTGTAGATAGCTGCGAGTCTCAAAGGTGTGACCCACACCTATCTGACATTGGTGGCATATCCTAGTGATATGCCACCAATGTTTGAGGTGATGACGTGATTGTGTTTACATTGCCTAGTCCTGTCGATCAAAGTGCAGAAGGCGTGGCAGTTGCAGAGAGAGCAGAGCTTTTAGAAGTAAGAGCAATGCCCCCGTTGTTCCTAGAGCCTCATTTGCATATAATAAAACATAATTTTTCTCAGCAATTCAGGCACATGTGAACATGGGACCAAAACAGATGTCTTCAGCTGCCAAGTGCACATGTAACAGGTCAGTCAGGTACAAATCTGCTGACAGATGCCCTTTAAGACTTCATGGGACGGCAGTGGTCAGACCTCCGATGATCAGAGAGCAAATGTACTGATCCCCTAGGGGACAAAGGGGTAAAACTTAACATTTATTGTAAATATTTCTAAAATAAATGAGCGCTAACAGAAGGAGCCTCTAGAACAAACAAACATAAGACAGTCCATTAGGGCCTAAACAAGACATACGCAGTATGGTGACAATTTGTTCCTGGGCTGGTGGGAAGAGACCTTGGTTTTCAGGGAGGACCGGTCTGTACTTATGGACCAGGTGGGCTTGTGGGCGCGGTACATTGATGACGTCTTTATCATATGGAGCGGAAGCGAATCATCGTTCCGTTCGTTGGTGGAGATGCTCAATGACAATAGCATTGGTATGCATTTTACCTGTGAGGTGGACGGTAAACAGCTCCCCTTTCTTGATGTCCAAGTTCACCAGACAGATACTGGTGAACTTGAGACATCTGTATACAGAAAACCAACATCTACCAATACCCTACTTAGGTGGGAGAGTAGTAATCCTCTCCCGCTTAAACGAGGAATCCCTAAGGGACAGTACCTCCATCTCAGGAGGAACTGTTCCACTAAGCGTGAGTTTATTAGGCAGGCGGCTGCCCTACGTGTTAGGTTTCGCCAGCGAGGATATCCAGACAAAGTTCTGAGGAGAGCGTTTGGGTCTGCACTTCATTTGGATAGAACGACTCTTTTAACCCCTAAACCGAGCTCAGTGCAGACTTTAAAACGTATCCGTCCAATTACCACTTATGATAGGGCGTCACGTGAAATCAGAGAGATTTTCCAAAAAAATAGGGGCATTCTCTTGCTGGACCCCGACTTGAGAGAGGTGGTGGGTGAATATCCACACCTCACTTATCGTCGCGGCCGTAGTCTCCTCGACAGGCTGGTTTCCAGTGAGTTTATACCCCCTTCCCTGTCTGGTTCCACATGGTTAAAATCTAATGTGAAAGGCTGCTATAGGTGCAGTGGTTGTAACGCCTGCACCTATCTGAAAACTGGGAAGGTTTTCAGCAGTGCAGTCAAAGGCAAAGAGTATTCTATTCACCATCTCATTAACTGTCGAACGCGCGGAGTGATATATCTTCTGACATGTGAATGTGGCAGAGGATATGTGGGCAAGACCATCCGCGAGTTTCGCAGAAGAATTGGGGAACATCTAAATGATATATCTAAGGCCAAAGATACACCTGTGGCTAATCACATTCATAATTAGTAATTACCACAATGGGAAAGCCAGTATTTCGGTTATGGGCATAGATCAAATCTTCCCCCCAAGGCGTGGGGGTGATTGGGACCGCGCTATCCTTCAGCACGAGACCCACTGGATTTATTATCTAAAAAATTGGGCTTAAATGAGCAACTGAATTTTTGTTGTTATATTTGAATCCTTCAACCTTCCCCCCCCCCCCCTCCTTCCCATCTTATTACATTATCTTTAGGTCTTACTGGCGATTAACTAGTTAACTCCTTCTGAGGTCGGTGTCTTTTTAAGCTGGCCATTTTTAGCTCTGTATACTACGTATTTGTATTGTTACTAGAGGTTCCTTTTTATTATGGGCCCCATTCGCTACCTTGTTGTCTGTATCAACAGTCAGACACATTGGTTGCTAAGTACATAGTCCCGCCTCCTGATTATACATGTAACCGCCCCTACTATGGTCCGTGTGTTTTGGGGCGTGGCGCATCTTCGGTGCCGCCCTCCAGGGCCGGCTCGGTCCGATCATGTGGCATGCCACGTGATTTGCGACGTCATTCCTTGGCGTTGCAAGCTCTGGGGTGCGTCGCCGGTGCGCCGGCCTACTTCCATGCGTTCCACCGGTCACGTGACTTCCTGTACTCGGCGTCACGTGACCGAAAATAGGGCAGATCGGGAACACTGGCGTGCGACTTGGTACTTTTAAAAGGCGCTGACAGGTAGACACTCCTTGCTGACAGCCAATTTGGATAGTACGTATCCTAGGGTCGCACTTGGACTTTTATGTTTGTTTGTTCTAGGGGCTCCATCTGTTAGCGCTTATTTATTTTATAAATATTTACAATAAATGTTAAGTTTTACCCCTTTTTCCCCTAGGGGATCAGCACATTTGCCATTTAATTTTTGGGAGTAATTGGTCAAGTTTGCTTACTTGACCTTACAGTTCGCCTCCGATGATCAGACACTTATTCCCTATTCTGTGGGTAGGGGATAAGTTGTCTTAATGGGAGAACACCTTTAAAAAGTTCAGAGAACTACAACAGTGACAACTTCATCAGCTGACACGATACAAAATCTGTCCTGTCAAACGAGGGTCAGTCCGCCCCAAAATCCTGATGTCTGGCACACACAGAGTGCGTTCAGCTGCTTACACAGACAGAAGAAGAGACTGAGCGCAGTTGTCTTTCTCATCATGTGATGCTTCATTTAGCTTCCTGTCTCAAAGGAAAGGGAAACAAGTCATTTCAAGACAGTTATAATCATCTTCAGGAAAGCAGAGGAGCTCTGGAGAGTATTTGTGGGACACAACGCCGAGCAGACTTCATTAAATGAGACAGAATAAAAAAATGATAAAGTACTAAACTTATCATTCAAGACTAATGAGAATATTCTAAAAGTATATGCCCGCTGACATCAGCATGCTGGGGTAACTGAAACTTTCACCCAAGGTATTAGACTTGTTCTTCATAGTCTTGCTGTGTAGTCTGCATTCACTGTTTTCTAAAGGAACTCTGAAAAATGAAAGGTGGAATCGGATTGGTTGCTATGGGCAACTAAGCCAGTCTTACTTTACACCAGTTTTGATAAATCTCCCCCACTGCCTCCAGTGCTGGCCACCTTCATGAGCATGCTCCTGTGCTCTCCGAAATATTATTTTGTATCACTGTGGGGGTTCCCCTCTTGATCAAGGCAAAAATAATGCTGCAACCCCTTTAGATAAGGGATCATCAACCCCTTGTCCCAGCTCTCAGTATTAAACTAACAAGATCTCACTTCATAATTATGTTTTATTTATTTTCTACTTTTTTGTTGACAAAGTTAGGCATCAAAAGCAGCAAAAAATATGAAAGTAAGCAAAGAAAGTCAAATACAAGTACAAACTGTGACATTTCTCAAAGTCCTGAAATTATGTCAGGGAGACAGCAAACGTGCCAGCAAACGAGACAGCAAACGTATGAGTCATGCTCACTACTCCTTCCTTACTGATGTAACTTGCTGAAATATCTATAAACCATTGTTCTTCAGTTTCATCCAGTCTCTCTTACTTTCTCACCCATTAAAGATAGATATATATATAGGAATTGTTTTCTTCTCCTTTGATAGGGTCGTTTCCCACCTGTGAAATGTATGGCATACTTCATAGATACATTCCGATACAATAGAATTAACCACTTCAGCCCCCTAGCTTAAACACCCTTAATGACCAGGCCACTTTTTACACTTCTGACCTACCCTACTTTCACCGTTTATTGCTCGGTCATGAAACTTACCACCCAAATGAATTTTACCTCCTTTTCTTCTCACTAATAGAGCTTTCATTTGGTGGTATTTCATTGCTGCTGAAATTTTTACTTTTTTTGTTATTAATCAAACTTTAACGATTTTTTTGCAAAAAAATGACATTTTTCACTTTTCAGTTGTAAAATTTTGCAAAAAAAACTACATCCATATATACATTTTTCTCTAAATTTATTGTTCTACATGTCTTTGATAAAAAAAAAATGTTTGGGTAAAAAAAAAATGGTTTGGGTAAAAGTTATAGCGTTTACAAACTATGGTACAAAAATGTGAATTTCCGTTTTTTGAAGCAGCTCTGACTTTCAGAGCACCTGTCATGTTTCCTGAGGTTCTACAATGGCCAGACAGTACAAACACCCCACAAATGACCCCATTTCGGAAAGTAGACACCCTAAGGTATTCGCTGATGGGCATAGTGAGTTCATAGAACTTTTTATTTTTTGTCACAAGTTAGCGGAAAATGATGATTTTTTTTCTTACAAAGTCTCATATTCCACTAACTTGTGACAAAAAATAAAAACTTCTATGAACTCACTATGCCCATCAGCGAATACCTTGGGGTGTCTTCTTTCCAAAATGGGGTCACTTGTGGGGTAGTTATACTGCCCTGGCATTCTAGGGTAAGTAGTTTGAAATCAAAATCTGTAAAAAATGGCCGGTGAAATCCGAAAGGTGCTCTTTGGAATGTGGGCCCCTTTGCCCACCTAGGCTGCAAAAAAGTGTCACACATGTGGTATCTCCGTACTCAGGAGAAGTTGGGCAATGCGTTTTGGGGTGTCATTTTACATATACCCATGCTGGGTGAGATAAATATCTTGGTCAAATGCCAACTTTGTATAAAAAAATGGGAAAAGTTGTCTTTTGCCAAGATATTTCTCTCACCCAGCATGGGTATATGTAAAATGACACCCTAAAACACATTCCCCAACTTCTCCTGAGTACGGCGATACCACATGTGTGACACTTTTTTGCAGCCTAGGTGGGCAAAGGGGCCCACATTCCAAAGAGCACCTTTCGGATTTCACCGGCCGTTTTTTGCAGATTTTGATTTCAAACTACTTACCACACATTAGGGCCCCTAGAATGCCAGGGCAGTATAACTACCCCACAAGTGACCCCATTTTGGAAAGAAGACACCCCAAGGTATTCCGTAAGGGGCATGGCGAGTTCCTAGAATTTTTATTTTTTTGTCACAATTTAGCGGAAAATTATGATTTTTTAAATATTTTTTTCTTACAAAGTCTCATATTCCACTAACTTGTGACAAAAAATAAAAACTTCCATGAACTCACTATGCCCATCAGCGAAATACCTGGGGGTGTCTTCTTTTCAAAATGGGGTCACTTGTGGGGTAGTTATACTGCCCTGGCATTTTAGGGGCCCGAATGCGTGAGAAGTAGTTTGAAATCAAAATCTGTAAAAAATGGCCGGTGAAATCCGAAAGGTGCTCTTTGGAATGTGGGCCCCTTTGCCCACCTAGGCTGCAAAAAAGTGTCACACATGTGGTATCGCCATATTCAGGAGAAGTTGGGCAATGTGTTTTGGGGTGTCTTTTTACATATACTCATGCTGGGTGAGAGAAATATCTCGGCAAAAGACAACTTTTCCCATTTTTTATACAAAGTTGGCATTTGACCAAGATATTTATCTCACCCAGCATGGGTATATGTAAAATGACACCCCAAAACACATTGCCCAACTTCTCCTGAGTACGGCGATACCAGATGTGTGACACTTTTTTGCAGCCTAGGTGTGCAAAGGGGCCCACATTCCTTTTATGAGGGCATTTTTAGACATTTGGATCCCAGACTTCTTCTCACGCTTTAGGGCCCCTAAAAAGCCAGGGCAGTATAAATACCCCACATGTGACCCCATTTTGGAAAGAAGACACCCCAAGGTATTCAATGAGGGGCATGGCAAGTTCATAGAAATTTTTATTTTTTTGGCACAAGTTAGCGGAAATTGATTTTTTATTTTTTTTTCTCACAAAGTCTCCCTTTCCGCTAACTTGGGACAAAAATTTAAATCTTTCATGGACTCAATATGCCCCTCAGCGAATACCTTGGGGTGTCTTCTTTCCGAAATGGGGTCACATGTGGGGTATTTATACTGCCCTGGCATTCTAGTGGCCCTAAAGCGTGAGAAGAAGTCTGGAATATAAATGTCAAAAAAATTTTACGCATTTGGATTCCGTGAGGGGTATGGTGAGTTCATGTGAGATTTTATTTTTTGACACAAGTTAGTGGAATATGAGACTTTGTAATAAAAAAAAAAAAAAAATCCGCTAACTTGGGCCAAAAAAAAGTATGAATGGAGCCTTACAGGTGGGTGATCAATGACAGGGGGGTGATCAGGGAGTCTATATGGGGTGATCAACCCCCTGTCATTGATCACCCCCCTGTAAGGCTCCATTCAGACGTCCGTATGTGTTTTGCGGATCCGATCCATGTATCAGTGGATCCGTAAAAATCATACGGACGTCTGAATGGAACCTTACAAGGGGGTGATCAATGACAGGGGGGTGATCAATGACAGGGGGGTGATCAATGACAGGGGGGTGATCAGGGAGTCTATATGGGGTGATCACCCCCCTGTCATTGATCACCCCCTATAAGGCTCCATTCAGATGTCCGTATGTGTTTTGCGGATCCGATCCATGTATCAGTGGATCCGTAAAAATCATACGGACATCTGAATGCAGCCTTACAGGGGGGTGATCAATGACAGGGGGGTGATCAATGACAAAGGGGTGATCAGGGAGTCTATATGGGGTGATCACCCCCCTGTCATTGATCACCCCCCTGTAAGGCTCCATTCAGACGTCCGTATGTGTTTTGCGGATCCGATCCATGTATCCGTGGATCCGTAAAAAACATACGGACATCTGAATGCAGCCTTACAGGGGGGTGATCAATGACAGGGGGGTGATCAGGGAGTCTATATGGGGTGATCACCCCCTGTCATTGATCACCCCCCTGTAAGGCTCCATTCAGACGTCCGTATGTGTTTTGCGGATCCGATCCATGTATCAGTGGATCCGTAAAAATCATACGGACGTCTGAATGGAGCCTTACAAGGGGGTGATCAATGACAGGGGGGTGATCAGGGAGTCTATATGGGGTGATCAACCCCCTATAAGGCTCCATTCAGACGCCTGTATGTGTTTTGCGGATCCGATCCATGTATCCGTGGATCCGTAAAAAACATACGGACATCTGAATGCAGCCTTACAGGGGGGTGATCAATGACAGGGGGGTGATCAATGACAGAGGGGTGATCAGGGAGTCTATAGGGGGTGATCACCCCCATCATTGATCACCCCCCTGTAAGGCTCCATTCAGACGTCCGTTTGCGTTTTGCGGATCCGATCCATGTATCAGTGGATCCGTAAAAATCATACGGACGTCTGAATGGAGCCTTACAGGAGGGTGATCAATGACAGGGGGGTGATCAGGGAGTCTATATGGGGTGATCAGGGGTTAATAAGGGGTTAATAAGTGACAGGGGGGGTGTAGTGTAGTGTGGTGCTTGGTGCTACTTATTACTGAGCTACCTGTGTCCTCTGGTGGTCCATCCAAACAAAAGGGACCACCAGAGGACCAGGTAGCAGGTATATTAGACGCTGTTATCAAAACAGCGTCTAATATACCTGTTAGGGGTTAAAAAAATCGCATCTCCAGCCTGCCAGCGAACGATCGCCGCTGGCATGCTGGAGATCCACTCGCTTACCTTCCGATCCTGTGAACGCGCGCCTGTGTGCACGCGTTCACAGGAAATCTCGCGTCTCGCGAGATGACGCATATATGGGTATATGTAACAATACACCTCAAAACACATTGCCCTACTTCTTCTGAGTACGGCGATACCACATATGTGACACTTTTTTGCAGCCTAGGTGCACAAGGGGGCCCAAATTCCAATGAGTACCTTTAGGATTTCACAGAGCATTTTTACGCATTTGGATTCCAAACTACTTCTCACGCTTTAGGGCCCCTAAAATGCCAGGGCAGTATAAATACCCCACAAGTGAACCCATTTTGGAAAGAAGACACCCCAAGGTATTCCGTGAGGGGTATGGTGAGTTCATGTAAGATTTTATTTTTTGTCACAAGTTAGTGGAATATGAGACTTTGTAAGAATAAACAAAAGAAAATAAAAAATCAATTTCCGCTAACTTGTGCCAAAAAAAAAAACTTCTTTTAACTCGCCATGCCCCTCATGGAATACCTTGGGGTGTCTTCTTTCCAAAATGGGGTCACTTGTGGGGTATTTATACTGCCCTGGCATTTTAGGGGCCCTAAAGCATGAGAAGTAGTTTGGAATTCAAATGCGTAAAAATGCCCCTTTTTTGACATTTTGGGCTAACTAAATTTAGGGGGTATTCCTCTGAGACTACCCAGGAAAAAGAGCACACCTGCCTAGTAAAAAGGAGTGCTTGCGAAGTAAAGCTGCGATCGCTAATAAAGATCCAAAAAGCTCAAAACTGATCTTTATAGCGCCGCAGCAATTTTACGGTGTTTTTGCAGTGATCAGAAGAAAAAAAAATTCTGTCACTGCGGTGGGGCGGACTGAATGCAAGTGTGGGCACAAGATCAGGCCTGATCGGGTGAATACTGCGTTTTTTGTAGAGCCTAAGGTGACCCTAATGTACTGATATAGATCTGATTGCGATCAGTCTTGATCACTTACAGATACTATATAGTACTAGTGCTGATTAGCGACAGCGATGACGCTAATCAGCGACTAATCAGTGACTGTGGTGCGGTGGGCTGGGCGCTAACTACCTAACAAGTAGCTAACTAACTGGCGGTGATAAGGGACCCTTACAGGGGGGTGATCAGGGAGTCTATATGGGGTGATCAGGGGTTAATAAGGGGTTAATAAGTGACAGGGGGGGGGGTGTAATGTGTGTGTGGTGCTTGGTGCTACTTACAGAGCTGCCTGTGTCCTCTGGTGGTCGATCCAAGCAAAAGGGACCACCAGAGGAGCAGGTAGCAGGTATATCAGACGCTATTTACAAAATAGCATCTGATATACCTATTTGATTGGTTATTTTAAAAATCTACAGCCTGCCAGCCAATGATCAGCGCTGGCAGACTGTAGTTAAACTTGTATACTTCGCAATCCTGTGAACGCGCGCTCCTGTGAGCGCGCGTTCACAAGAAATCTCAGGTCTCACGAGATGACGCCAATAGGCATCACTGAGACCTGAGAGCGCTGCCGCCCGGACGCCTATCGGTGTTACCGTGACGGCAAGTGGTTTTAAAGTTGTGTAAGGGACCTCATCGGTATTCAGGAAGGGGAAACTCCATTGTACCAGACTTCATCATTGAGGACATGCAAGACTTTACACAAAGCTCTCCAAAGACGTGTGTGCTGGCGGGTGCTTATTGGCATTAGCTAATGTCAGCTAATTTTTTCTTATTTTTGTCCAAAAACCTATCAGTTGAAAACCTGCCAGAAGCCACCATAGCTTGTTACAACCCAAGAACACCAGTCTATCTGTGTGTGCGACAATGTGCAGCTCCCTGATCACACAGCGGCATCTGTGACGCCTACAATAACTGTTACTCAACAGCGAATAAATATTGTAGGTCACATATTCTACCACTAGGTGGCAGTACCAGCTGTAAAAAAAAAACAAGTGGTCACCTACATGACAGGTAAGAATACAGGGAGTGCAGAATTATTAGGCAAGTTGTATTTTTGAGGATTAATTTTATTATTGAACAACAACCATGTTCTCAATGAACCCAAAAAACTCATTAATATCAAAGCTGAATATTTTTGGAAGTAGTTTTTAGTTTGTTTTTAGTTTTAGCTATTTTAGGGGGATATCTGTGTGTGCAGGTGACTTTTACTGTGCATAATTATTAGGCAACTTAACAAAAAACAAATATATACCCATTTCAATTATTTATTTTTACCAGTGAAACCAATATAACATCTCAACATTCACAAATATACATTTCTGACATTCAAAAACAAAACAAAAACAAATCAGTGATCAATATAGCCACCTTTCTTTGCAAGGACACTCAAAAGCCTGCCATCCATGGATTCTGTCAGTGTTTTGATCTGTTCACCATCAACATTGCGTGCAGCAGCAACCACAGCCTCCCAGACACTGTTCAGAGAGGTGTACTGTTTTCCCTCCTTGTAAATCTCACATTTGATGATGGACCACAGGTTCTCAATGGGGTTCAGATCAGGTGAACAAGGAGGCCATGTCATTAGATTTTCTTCTTTTATACCCTTTTTTGCCAGCCACGCTGTGGAGTACTTGGACGCGAGTGATGGAGCATTGTCCTGCATGAAAATCATGTTTTTCTTGAAGGATGCAGACTTCTTCCTGTACCACTGCTTGAAGAAGGTGTCTTCCAGAAACTGGCAGTAGGACTGGGAGTTGAGCTTGACTCCATCCTCAACCCGAAAAGGCCCCACAAGCTCATCTTTGATGATACCAGCCCAAACCAGTACTCCACCTCCACCTTGCTGGCGTCTGATTCGGACTGGAGCTCTCTGCCCTTTACCAATCCAGCCACGAGCCCATCCATCTGGCCCATTAAGACTCACTCTCATTTCATCAGTCCATAAAACCTTAGAAAAATCAGTCTTGAGATATTTCTTGGCCCAGTCTTGACGTTTCAGCTTGTGTGTCTTGTTCAGTGGTGGTCGTCTTTCAGCCTTTCTTACCTTGGCCATGTCTCTGAGTATTGCACACCTTGTGCTTTTGGGCACTCCAGTGATGTTGCAGCTCTGAAATATGGCCAAACTGGTGGCAAGTGGCATCTTGGCAGCTGCACGCTTGACTTTTCTCAGTTCATGGGCAGTTATTTTGCGCCTTGGTTTTTCCACACGCTTCTTGCGACCCTTTTGACTATTTTGAATGAAACGCTTGATTGTTCGATGATCACGCTTCAGAAGCTTTGCAATTTTAAGAGTGCTGCATCCCTCTGCAAGATATCTCACTATTTTTGACTTTTCTGAGCCTGTCAAGTCCTTCTTTTGACCCATTTTGCCAAAGGAAAGGAAGTTGCCTAATAATTATGCACACCTGATATAGGGTGTTGATGTCATTAGACCACACCCCTTCTCATTACAGAGATACACATCACCTAATATAATTAATTGGTAGTAGGCTTTCGAGCCTTTATAGCTTGGAGTAAGACAACATGCATAAAGAGGATGATGTGGTCAAAATACTCATTTGCCTAATAATTCTGCACGCAGTGTATAATTAGGAATTTTTCATAGTGTTAGAAATGAAAAGGTAAAGCATTAAAAAGCAGATTCTCAAAATCAGTTCTTCGTTTCCAATAAAGCTTTGATTTTGATTTATCTGATTTTTATTCAATTTGTAGCCATAAACAATACATTTTACCAGTTTACTGGTTGTGCTAAACTACTTTAAGGCTACTTTCACACTATCGGCACAAACCTCCGGCAGGCTGTTCCGTCGGGTGAACAGCCTGTCGGATCCGTCCTGCCTCTACTGAACATGTGCCCCCGGACTGCCGTCCCTATTGACTCTAATGGGGGCGGTGCGGAGTCCGGCGGAGGCACGGCGAGAGGCTGCCAGAATAAATGACGGACATGTCGTAGTTTTATTCCGGCAGCCTCTCACCGTGCGCTGCCGTGCCTCCGCCGGAAATATAGTTAATGGGGACGGAGCAGCAGTCCGGGGCACACGGTCACTAGCAGCAGGACAGATCCGACCAGATTATTTTCTGTCCGCCGCCACAAGACTACACAGTGTAGCGGTATACTGTATATTGTGTGGCACAGTGTAGGCTATATGTGTATAACAAACATATTTCACATGAAAACTTACAATTACTTGGCTTGGCCCTTGGGGATCTCGGACGCCACTTCAACACTTTGGCCGGGGGCTCGGTGGAGCTGATGTGTTTTATCCTAATGAGAAGGATTTCATAATAAGGATTTGGAGAAGGGGAAGAGGGATAGCAGAGCAGGGAGAGGCTGGTGCTGCTACTAGGGGGCTCATACCATGGGGGGAGTAATAAAACCCACCATAATGCCCCCCCAGTAAAAATAATTCTCCTTATAATGTGACAGTGCAAAAAATACCCCCTTGCAATGCCCCCAGTTGAGCTAATGTTCCAAATAGTGCCCCCATAATGTGTCAGTATAAAATACCCCTATATAGTGCCCCCAGTAAATGCCCCCATAGTGCTCCACTCCCCCTTCCTCCTAGTGCCCCCAATAATGTACCAGTATAAAATGCTCCAGTAGATGCCCTCAGTGTCCCTCATAATTTGCAAGTATAAAATACCCCTTCTTAGTGCCCCCCATAGATAACCCCATAGTACTCCTCTCCCCCCTTCCTCATAGTACCCATCATAATGTGTCCCAGTATAAAATGCTACTGTACAGAGCCCCCCCATATAAAATACCCCTTCTTTGTGGCCTCAGTAATGCCCCTATAGTGCCTACCAATAATGTGCCAGTAAAATGTGGCAGTAACAAGAGCCACCTCAATCATGTGCCAGTAACAAGAACCGCCCCAATCATGTAATAGTAACAAGAACCCCCCGAATCATGTGCCAGTAACAAGAACCCCCCGAATCAAGTGCCAGTAACAAGAACCCCCCAAAGTGCCAGTAACAAGAACCCCCCAATGTGCCAGTAACAAGAACCCCCCAAAGTGCCAGTAACAAGAACCCCCCAAAGTGCCAGTAACAAGAGGCCCCCCTAATGTGCCAGTAACAAGAGGCCCCCCCCTAATGTGCCAGTAACAAGAGGCCCCCCTAATGTGCCAGTAACAAGAGGCCCCCCTAATGTGCCAGTAACAAGAGCCCCCCCTAATGTGCCAGTAACAAGAGGCCCCCCTAATGTGCCAGTAACAAGAGGCCCCCCTAATGTGCCAGTAACAAGAGGCCCCCCTAATGTGCCAGTAACAAGAGGCCCCCCCCTAATGTGCCAGTAACAAGAGCCCCCCCCCTAATGTGCCAGTAACAAGAGGCCCCCCCTAATGTGACAGTAACACAAGGTCACCCCTAATGTGACAGTAACACGAGGCCCCCCTAATGTGACAGTAACATGAGGCCCCCCTAATGTGCCAGTAACACGAGGCCCCCCTAATGTGCCAGTAACAAGAGGCCCCCCTAATGTGCCAGTAACAAGAGGCCCCCCTAATGTGCCAGTAACAAGAGGCCCCCTAATGTGCCAGTAACAAGAGGCCCCCCTAATGTGCCAGTAACAAGAGGCCCCCCTAATGTGCCAGTAACAAGAGGCCCCCCTAATGTGCTAATAACACGAGGCCCCCCTAATGTGCCAGTAACACGAGGCCCCCCTAATGTGCCAGTAACACGAGGCCCCCCTAATGTGCCAGTAACATGAGCCCCCCCCCCCTAATGTGCCAGTAAAACTATTGTACATATATAAAAACAAAACAAAAAAAAACACTTATACTTACCTCCATGTCAGCGTTGCAGGCCTCTTCCGGCCTGTGTCCCGCGCTGTACGGCTTATATATACATACTTATTATTGATGTCATCATAATAACACATACTGTAGAGAGGAGTAATGTTATATATGCCACACACTTCATATACAGTATATATGTTTCCATGCCTGAGTGTGTACTAAAGCTTTCAACTAAAGTGTTAAATTCAATTAAAATCCATACGAACCATCATTTACGATTGTCTTCTCAGGTTCTTTTTCTCACAGATTTATTATAGCCATCTGCTTTAAATATGCTTTGGGGGTCTTTTCTCAACATCCTCTGAATCATTTGCATACTTTTGAGCTTACTCACTGAATGGTTCGCAGCAGCACTAAGTCATAGACAAGCTTATAGACAGCTTCTGCATAAAATACGAGTAAATTAATAATTTCAGTCTTGACACTCAACTTCTCCTTTGAGTCACAATCATTCACACTAAAAAACGGACTTGTTCAGTATCAGGATGGGATTGCCCCAAGACAAGAGCGTCATGCTCCTAGGGATCTGAGACCCATCTAATTTAGTGACATAAAGAGAAGCTGTTGAGTCATATGTAGAATTTTCTTTAATGAAGCACTCATTTTTTTCATTGTGCTCCCAGTTTGTAACCTACACGTGGGGGAGTGAAAAAAAAAAAAAGAGAATAGAATCGGTTTCTGGGTGCTGCTCATCACATGTCCACCGAACTGACCACCAGATTTCTACAAGCTGGATTTAAGACTTTCTATGCAAGTCTATGAAAACCTCGATGTGAGTCCCGTACTGTAGACTTGCATAGAGAATATTGCCATACCTCAGGCTGACACAGCAGTGGTTGTAGAAATCCAGTGGTCAGTCTGGTGGGCACATAATGCCCAGGTGGCCAGGAAATTAGTTATTTTCTCCTGAAATAAAGGGGTTGGTAAGGTGCTGCACTTTAGTACCCTCTCCCTTGTGTCGGTAACAAATGAGGACCACAATAACAAAAAACTGCCGTGCATCTGTAAAGGTGCATACCGTATTTTTCACCCTATAAGACACACCGGCCCATAAGACGCACCTAGGTTTTAGAGGAGGACAATAAGAAAAACCTAATTACTTACCGGTAATTCCCTTTTCATGAATCCTCCATGACGGCATACCATGAGAGATGACCCGCCTCCAACCAGGTAGGGACAGGAAGTATAAATTAGACCCTCCTTCAGCTTTTCCTCAGTGTCTTTCTGGACCGACAGCCTAGAGAGTCTTATCCTCACATATAAAGAATTATTATATATCTACAAATATTATTTATATTTTTTTGCATTCACACCCACACACTCCTTCACCTAATTATTGGCCTATATGTGGGCCTGTATGTACATATTCTTACATATATTTATTCATATACTTTAGGGTGGGAAATCCGTGCTATCATGGAGGATTGATGAAAAGGGAATTACCGGTAAGTAATTTGGTTTTTCCCTTTCATCCTCCATGACGGCATACCATGAACTATAACAGATTAATACTCTTATTAGGGGGGGACTATGGCCTGAAGCACCTTCCTGCCGAAAGCGAGCTCCTGACTAGCTGTAGTATCCACTCTATAATGTTTAATAAATGTATGAGGACTTGACCATGTCGCTGCTTTGCATATCTGTTCTGAGGCACTCGCCCTCTCTGCCCAGGATGCAGCCACAGATCTTGTGGAATGTGCTGTAAAGGACTTTGGTGGAGGAATATCTGACACTTTATATGACTCTGAAATCGCCATTTTTATCCATCTGGATAAGGAGTTTTTTGTGGCTTTCTGCCCTTTATGTGTTCCACTGAATTGGACAAATAGATAGTCTGTTTTCCTGAACGTTTTTGTAACCTCTAGATAGAGTAATACAGCCCTACGTACATCTAACTTGTGGAAATTAATTTCCCCTTCTGTTTTTGGGTTTGAGGAAAATGATGGGACAATAATCTCCTCCTGTCTGTGGAAGTTTGATACCACTTTAGGAAGAAAAGAATTGTCCAATCTGAATACAATTCTGTCCGGAAATACGATGCAAAAAGGTTCCACTATTTTTAGAGCTTGGATTTCACTCACTCTACGCGCTGAGGTGATTGATACCAGGAATAAAGTTTTTAGTGATAAATATCTAAACGAGGTTTCTGACAAAGGTTCAAATGGGGCGTCTGTCAAACCTAATAGCACCAAATTGAGATCCCAAGGGGAAACTGTAGGCCTTAGGAACGGTCTTAACCTATCTGCCCCTCTTAGAAAACTGATAACGCATGGATGTTCCGCAATTTTTTCTCCAAACACTGCGCTTAAGGCTGATATGTGCACTCTTAAAGTGTTTGGGCGTAATCCTTTTTCGAAGCCAGACTGCAAGAAACCTAGAACTGCTTGGACTGAGAACTTCTGAGAAGAAGTTTTTTCCTGGATACACCAACAGCAGAATTTACTCCACACCTTACGATACATTTTTGAAGTTACATCTTTTCTGCTGGCTGACATAGTGTTAATAATGGCTTCTGATAGGCCCTTTGATCTCAAAATCATCCTTTCAGCATCATAGGCATGCCTGAACGGGCGGAGGGTGCAGACCCGGCGGCTTTCCTGGATGGGTGGTTCAAGGAGGTATTCCCGAACACCACCTTTTCCACTGCTTACGCTGTTGAGAGAGCGCATCGTGTCCCGGCCAGACCGCTACCGCCGGGTGCCCCGCCAAGGCCTTTACTTGCCCGCATGTTAAATTGGCGCGACAGAGATCTTATCCTAGCACAAGCCCGAGTCGCACAGGCTGTTACTCTGGGATCGGCAAACATATCTTTATACCCGGACTTTTCCGCTGACCTACAAAAAAGAAGATCTACCTTTGTCTCCATTAAAAGACATCTCCGCGAGATGAACTTCAAATACTCCATGGCATACCCTGCGCGTTTGAGGATCGTCGACGGTGAAAAGTCGTTATTCTTCTCTACACCTGCAGAGGCGGAGGATTGGCTTTCCGGGAGACCTCGTCGTTCCCCTCCAAACTGATATGGGAAATGGATGAAGATCCAATGTCATCAAAAGAGACTTAGGACTTCCTACGCAGAATATGGGACGCGGCTGTCCTATGCTCTTACTCCTCCATTTAATCTGGGTTCTCAGAGTTGTTGAGGGTTAATCACATGCATATATACAAGTTACTGGGTTGTTAGTGAATATCCAGTTGGTACACCCCGCTGCAAATGGTGGAGGTCTGCTACTCTACCTGCACTGGGTTGACATCCCTATACACCGTGCAGGTCCCCCAATGTACGAGGCCACTAGGTACAAAGGCCATGTTTATGTTCTACTGGTTCACCCTCTGTTTGGGTGGTTAAATGTATGCCTTAGGTTATTCGCTTTTTCTAAAATGTACAGTAGCTTACTGAGTATTATGATCCATATACATTTCCTCTGCCATAGTGTCCCCCAGCATCTGGGATTTAATCCTCCTCCAATATCTGGTGCCCACTATGGCAGACATTAGAGTAATGTCATGGAACGTCAGAGGGCTAGGCGGGCCCAGGAAACGCATGGCTGTATTTTCACATATCCGAAGTTACGCTCCCCATATCCTAGGGTTACAGGAAACGCACCTCACCACTGAAACCGGGGGGAGGGTACGGAAACCCTGGGCTCAATGGGTGGAAAACGCGTATGGGAACTCATACTCTAAAGGGGTGTCGTTGTTGATTCATCGAGCAGTCAGATGGGAACCGCACCACACGAGTATTGACCCGGAGGGGAAATTTGTTTTTGTTTATGCTCACATAAATGGTATGCCATACGTGATTATGAATATGTACAATCCTCCTCCGGCCAGTCTATCACTACTTCAGGCAGCGGCGGGATTTGCAGCGCAGTTCCCCACAGCCGGGATTCTTGGCATGGGAGACCTTAATATGATACTGGATGACTCAAAAGACAGATTTCGCAATCCGTCTGCTGGTCAGTCTGGACGGCCCTTAAATAAAATCGCTCTAGCACGCCTCCTGTCTGAGCTGGGATGGATGGACGTATGGAGAGAGAGATATCCAGACAGGGTAGAATATTCTTGTTTTACACCCTCCAGGGGAGCTCTGTCTAGGATTGACTACCTCCTGGGCACCCCTGGCACCTTTATGGCAATACGAGAGATCCGATATGGGTTCCAAGGCCCATCTGACCATGCACCAATAATGGCCTCATTAATAGACCCTTATGTGGCAACCCGAACACCTAAACAGCGTATTCATCCATTTTGGTTGTCTCTAATATCTCTGAATGATAGAGTGCCTGACCAACTTCACACCTTTTTAATGGCTCACCCAGCTGATACGGACTCGGCCTTATTGTGGGATACTCTAAAGGCCTTCCTGCGTGGATGTCTGAAATCCTCCATCTCATATATCAAGAAGGTCACCCGCCGAAAAGAGGAGGAGTTGGGCATGCAGTGCAGAAATGCTGAATGTGCATCTGTCTTAGATCCCACTGAGGAGAATAGGAGTGAATGGTTGCTGAAAGGTAGGGAATATATGAACCATCTACAGGAGAAGGGAGACCGCAAAATGCTCTTTTTAAAACAACAGACCTTTGAACAGGGAAGCAGAGTGGGTAAAGTCCTAGCGCAGATAGTGAGGAGGAATAACATGTCCCCACCGATACTTCGCATTTCAAACAAGGATGGAACAGTGGTGTCGGACCCTGGGGGTATTATAGACCGATTCAGGGAATTTTACCAGGACCTCTACTGTTCCCACGCTGAGTACTCTCCTCAGTCATTAGAGAATTATTTACAGGAAGTAAATCACCCACAACTATCTGAGGCGGATAGGGAAATACTAGATGGAGAGATCACACTGGAAGAAGTAAGTGAGGCGATCGCAGGGTTAAATTTGGGAAAGGTCCCCGGGCCGGACGGGATACCATTGGAGGTATACTCCAAATATGTTGAGATTCTAGCGCCGCAGCTCCTGCGCATGTACAAGAAGTCTTTGGACAGTGGTGTCCTTCCGGAGTCACTATACGAGGCTTCCATAGTAGTTTTATTAAAACCTGATAAGGAACCCCTAGAGTGCGGTTCATACAGGCCTATTTCGCTGTTAAACTTAGATTACAAAATTCTTACTAAGTTATTAGCGAATAGACTGAACAGAGTTATATCTACTATTATACATGACGACCAATCAGGTTTTATACCAGGTAGATCTACCTCTAGCAACATACGCAGAGCGCAGGTTATTGCTCAGCTGGGTTGTGCGGATGGGAGGTCATGGGCTTTGGCGGCCTTGGATACCGCCAAGGCATTTGACTCTGTCGAGTGGCCCTTCTTGGTGCAGGTCTTACAGTTTTTTGGCTTTGGCACTGGGTTCATCAAGTGGATCAATATACTATATAGCTCCCCATCTGCGAACATATTGATTAATGGTTCTTTATCATCCACGTTTAGACTTAACAGAGGTACCAGGCAGGGATGCCCCCTTTCTCCCTTGCTATTTGCAGTAGCTATAGAACATCTAGCGCTGAGAATTCGTCAAGATGATGTATATAGCGGTATAAAGCTAGGTAACAGAGAGGACAGGTTGGGCTTATATGCTGACGACCTCATTTTGTACATGGACTCCGTGGAGTGCACTTTGCCTAGAGCTATATCCATTATTGAACAATTTGGCACATTCTCCGGACTATGTATAAACTGGGCCAAGTCGGCCATTATGCCTTTGTGGGCCTCAGACTGGCCAGCGGTGTATAGGAATTTGATAGTAGTAGATAAATTTAAATATCTAGGAGTGATCATCACAAAAGCCCCGGAAACATCCCATTTGCTGAACATAGTTCCTTTGATGGCATACTTCATAGACAAGTTTAAATCTTGGAATACTTTACCGCTGTCCACAATGGGACGAGTGAACTTAATCAAAATGGTTCTCCAGCCCAAGGTCCTATATCTATTAGAGCACGCTTGCACACCTGTACCACGCGCGTTCTTTGATAAATTGCACTCCCTTATGGCAACTTTTATCTGGGGTAGGAATAGAAGGAAACTAGCCGTCAGGTCTCTACAGAGAAGTTGGGATCAGGGTGGAGCAGCTCTGCCGGACTTGCACTTATATTTCCTTGCTGGTCAGTTAAGGTATCTGGTGCCATGGGTGACCCGGGACGTGCTCCCTAGCTCTGAATATTACTTACGGGAGTTTTTGCAGCTCCCCACCCTGTGGCCTGTACTTGAGGGCAGATCTTCGGTGTCAGGCTCGCTCCTTCCGATTCATAAATTGGCGCATCAGGTGTGGGGGGCTGCAAAGATGCAGCAGTACAAGGATCTACCGGAGGATATACCATTGTGGAACAACCCAATGTTTCCTCATCTGATGCAGAGTGATTGGGAGGTGATTTGGAGAGGTTATGGGGTGTGCTATTTGAGGGACCTATATGAAAAGGGTATACTGTTCTCTTTCTCCCAGCTACAGTCCAAAGCCGGGGTTTTGAGATCACATTTTTTCAGATACTTGCAGCTGAGACATGCCCTCCAAGCCCAGTTGAAGGATCTGAAGAGGTCTGTGTCAGTATATCCCTTGATAGGGGTCTTCAGGACTCAAGGCCCGAAGGGATTGATATCCGCTATCTATACGCATTTACTTAGTCTCAAAATCTCAGCTTCTCCATTAGGCGCGGAAAGCAAATGGAGAGAGAATATACCTACTATGACGAATGAGGAATGTGGAGAAGCTCTGGAGGCTCCAGTGGCGGTATCTCCATCTCTCAATAACAGATTGACACAGCTCTTCATTTTAAATAGGTGTTATTTGACCCCAACCAGGCTCTTTAAAATGGGTAGGAGACAGCACACAGAGTGCCACAGGTGCTCACAACTGAATGCGGATTTTTGGCACCTAATGTGGGATTGTAGTCACATACAACTGTTCTGGAGAGGGGTGGTGGATGTGGTCTCGTCCCTGATCCCGGGCTCACTGGTGGTTTGCCCTAAATCTTGTCTTCTGGGTATTGTGGAGGATGAATCATGATCACGTTACACCCTCACCTTCATTAGAGAAACCCTATTTATGGCTAGGAAAGCCATTGCAATCAGATGGATGGCGGACAGACCTCCTACGGTTGGACAATGGAAAACCATGGTTAATAATATTATTCCCTTCGAAAGGATCATTTATTCTTGTAGGGGCTGTCCTCAAAAATTCGAGAAAATATGGGGACCTTGGTGTGCTTCCCATCTGACTGCTACGACGGCCCATCTGTATTCGATGGATTGAGGGATGCACCCGTCCAAATGTACGATATCAGGGTCTGTTAATTAGATTCAACTGAAATAATTCACAGCATAAATGTATTGCTCTGCCCAATGACATCAGTCAAAACGAGGTAATATGGATACTGTGTCCTGTATATTACTGTATGTACTGATGCGAAATGTATAATTGTGCATTGATCTCCTTATAACATTGTATGACTATGTTCATCACAGTAATTTTGGAATGTACTGTCACATAATTTGCTTACCATTTTTCAATAAAGCGAGTTTAAAAAATCATCCTTTCAGGTTCCAGGCCGTTAGGTGTAACCTTTCTATTTGGGGATGGTAGATCGGGCCCTGGGACAGTAGATCCTGTTGCCAAGGAAGGATCCATGGGCTCTGGACTGAAAGAGTCTTCAGTAACGGAAACCATGTTTTTTTGGCCATAGATGGGCTATTAGTATCACATGAGCCCTGTCTAACCGAATCTTTTTTAGGACTCTGGGAATTAATTGAAAAGGGGGAAAGGCATAGGCTAGTTGAAAATCTCATTTTTGGGACAGCGCATCTACCCCTATGTTTCCGTCGAGCGTATTCAGAGAAAAAAAACTTTTTTAGTTTTGTGTTTGTGACTAAAGCGAAAAGATCTACTTGTGGAGTTCCCCACAATTCCGTGATTTGGAGAAAGACGTGTCTTTCTAGGCTCCATTCTGTTGTTTTTAAGGAAGTTCTACTTAAAAAGTCTGCTTCTATGTTTAGGGATCCTTTTAGATGAATCGATGATAGGGATCTTAAGTGAACCTCCGCCCAGGAGAATATTTTTTCTGTTAGTTAGCTCAGTTTTAAACTTCTTGTCCCGCCTTGATGGTATAGGTAAGCAACTAGTGTTGTATTGTCCGTTCTTACCTGAACGTTTTTGTTTTGTATAAGATGAGAAAACACCTTTAATGCTTCCCAGACTGCCGTCAATTCTCTTTGATTTGACGACAGAGATTTTTGAGTGATGGACCACTCTTCTTGGGAATAGAGATGGGAACAATGTGTTCCCCATCCCCAAAGGCTTGCGTCCGTCGTGATAACAACCAGGTGTTCGGGGTTCCAAGGAACTCCCTTTGACAGATGTTCTGACTGTTTCCACCACTGCAGGGACTAAAACACTGGTCCAGGGATTTTAATTTTTATCTCTAGAGAATCCGGGCTTCTGTTCCAACACTCTAAAATCCATTGTTGCAGGATCCGGGTGTGGAACTGAGCCCATCTTACAGCCAGGATGCATGAGGTCCGGGAGCCCAGTAGTTTCATCGCTTCTCTCATGGTACATACGGATTGATTTTGGAAATTTGTTACCTTTTCGCTTATCCCCATTACCTTCTGGGTTGTAAGAACTGTCTCCTGGTGAATCGTATCTAGACGAACCCCCAGGAAGGTTAAATTCTGAGATGGGCAAGGATTTGACTTTTTCCAATTTATCAGCCACCCTGTTCGGTACAGTGTTTGGCAAGTCAGAAATAGGTTGTTTTCGAAAGCTGTCTCTGAATTGCCTATGATCCACAGGTCGTCTAAGTAGGGGAATATCAAGATGTTTCGTCTTCTTAAGTGGGCCACTACCTCCAGCATTACCTTGGTAAATACCCTTGGGGCAGAGGTAATTCCAAATGGGAGTACCTGAAATTGGAAATGACAGTTTTTTTCCTAAGAAAAACGCTATGTGGAGAAACTTTTGAGATTCTTCGCAAACCGGGATATGGAAATAAGCATCTTTTAGGTCTATTGATGCTAAAAAAAATCTCCCTCTTTTAACAGGTTTATTATAGATCTTATTGTTTCCATTTTGAAACGGACGTATTATATGAATTTGTTTAATCTTTTTAAGTTTATTATTAGTCAAGACTTTCCGTCAGTTTTTTTTACCAGGAAAAAGGCCGAATAATAACCTTTCCTCTGTTGAGAGAGAGGAACCGGAATAATGGCCTTTTGGGCCAACAAATACCGAATCTCCTCTTCCAATTTTTTCTGTAGAACAGCCGATCTTTGAATGGGGGTTATTCTGAATACATTTGGGGGAGGAGGAAGGTGAAAGGTAATATTGTCATTTTTTGAAATGATGTTTAACACCCAGGGATTTACTGTGATATCTTTCCATTCTTTTAAGAAAAGATTCAGTCTTCCTCCTACCTCCCTGGCGTCATTGTTTAGTAGAGTCTGTATTTCTTGGGGTAAATAGGAAACCTCTGTTACCACTTTTTTTATTTTTCCCTTTTGACCAAGGAGTGTCCCTAGATGTTCTCTTGGCCTGGAAAGAACTCCCTTTTTTAATCCTGCGAAAAGGAAATTTCCTTTTGTTTGTATCTTTAGGGAATGACTTTTTTTGAGTCCGAGGCCTTCTCTAAAATGGATTCAAGGTCTTGGCCAAACAGTAGGTTCCCATGAAAGGGTAAACTACAAAGTCTTGTTTTTGAACTGGTATCGCCGAACCAGGATTTTAACCAGAGAGCTCTCCTAGCTACTACTGCTAGGCCTGAGGTCTTAGCAGCCATTCTGACTGACTCTGCCGTGGAGTCTGACAGGAAATCGACGGCTTTCACTAGTAGGGGAAAGGAGTCTTTTAGAGTACAATAAGAGGCTACTTCTTTCAGGAGAACCTCTAACTGTAACAGCCACCTTTTTAAAGACCTCGATACGGATGTGGCCGCCAGATTTGGCTTAAATAGTGCTGTGCTAGCATCCTTTTTAAGAACCTGATCAGCTTTTTTGTCCATGGCGTCTTTTAAAGTCCCCATATCTTCAAATGGGAGAGCATTAGCCCCTTTAACTAGTTTAGATAGAGATACATCAACTTTGGGGCAGGTTGTTAATAGGGTCTCGTCTTCTTCACAGAAGGGGAGGAGACATTTTATTGTTTTTGGAATGAACAGTTTTTTATCTGGGGATTTCCATTCTCTTTTAATTAGTTCCATCATGTTTTTATAGACCGGAAACACCCTCTTTTTTCTTTGTTCTAGACCACTATACATTTGGTCCTGGGCGGACCTCTGCACTTTTTTGTCTGAAAGCCCCATAGCCCTAATGGCTTTTACTAACTCCTTTGTGTCCTCAGAGGAAAAAAGGAAGTTTTTATATTCTGAATCAGACCCGGAAGAGATCTCGGAATCCTCATCCTCCGAATCCGACTCGAGTTCTGAGTCAGAGGATGACGACCCGGAGATGCTCATTTTAGGATCTCTGTGTTTAGAGCTAGATGTCCAAGGGGTAACTACAGGACTTTCTGCAATGGCAGATCTCATTTCTTCCCTTATTACATCTTGCAGCTCCTCTCTAATTGACGGGACTAAGTCCTTCACCATATTAGAGGTACATTTCTTGCAAAGCTTTTTGTTATATGTGTCGGGCAATCAAGCTGAGCACATCACACATTTTTTAGTTTTTGGACTAGCTTTTTTCTGAGCTACGTCCTTCTCACTCTGCATTCACACAGGGAGAGAAACCATAGAGAGAGAGAGAGAGAGAGATGGACACATACTGGGGTTAGCAAAGGGTAATGTAAACAGCATTTCCCCCTCCTCAGGACCTTAACCTACGATAGAGGGTCCCTGAGAGGTTTCCATCTGACCAGCTTGCTCAGACATGTTTGCACCATCCCCTCTACAAACCCCTCTTAAATACTCTCACCTGCAGACCTCAGATCAGTGGGCGACTTCCGCCATGATCCAGCGCGCCGACTTGTAGCTCCGCCCCCTCAGCGTGCGTTCCACAGAGCGGAAGTTCCGTTTGGAACGCACGTGAGCCGCATACGACTTCCGGTGGCGTTATAACGAGAGCCGAAACTATCGGATCGCGATGAGGAGTTTTCCAACAGACCGGAGGGACTCACTGAGTGTCCGGTCGCACATGGACTTCCGCGCCCGACGCGCACAGCGGGAGGTAAGGAGCAGCAATCTCGGCCATCTTCACAGCACCTCAATACCCAACTAGGGCACGGGTGCTGTCGCTCCCTCATGTGCAGATAAGGCATGTTTTTCTTCTTACCGCTCTGCCTGCCTGAAACAAAACGGGCTCATAGCATGTGCCATGAGGATGATCCTTCTTCTACCTGAAGGGACAAGAAGACACTGAGGAAGAGCTGAAGGAGGGTCTAATTTAAACTTCCTGTCCCTACCTGGTTGGAGGCGGGTCATCTCTCATGGTATGCCGTCACGGAGGATGAAAGGGAAAAATATATTTTTCATTAGACCTCAGGTCAGACCACCAAACAGACCCCCAATGTTAATCAGACCTCAGCTAACAGTCCCAATCAGAACCCCAATGTTAATAAGACCCCAACAAGACCTCAGATCAAACCCGAATGTGAATGATCCCCCAATCAGACCTCCGATAAGAGCCCCATACCTTTCATCAGTCCCCATATGCCTCTCATCAGCCCCCAACAGCCTCCATTGCCTCATATAAACTACATCTCCCAGCATGCTCCATTCATTTCTATGAAGTTCCGAGATGAACCAAGCAAGTCTGCATCTTGGGAGTCGTAGTTTCACCACAACTGGAGTGCCGGAGGTTAGCCATCCAAGGTAGGAAATAACTGACAGATCAGTGGGTGTCCGACAGCTGGAACCCTGAACGGTCCTGAGAATGAGGATCTCATTCCCTCATCCTGCTACTTCATTCACTCTCTATGGGATTGCCAGACAGGTGAGTACAACGCTTGGCTATTTCTGGCTGTCCCATAGAGAATGAATTAATGGATCACATGTACTGTCTGCCACTCCATCAGTACAGGGGAACGGGACCTCCATTCTCTGGATTGGCGAGGGTGTTAGCGTTGGAGCCCTGCCGATCAGTTAGTTATTCCGTATCCTGTGCATAGGAGTTAACTTGAATGCCTGGCACAACCCCTTTACACTTTAACATTACCCATTAAAGGGCATCTGTCAGCAGATTTGTACCTATGAAACTGGCTGACCTCTTACATGTGCACTTGGCAGCTGAAGGCATCTGTGTTGGTCCCATGTTCATATATGCCCGCACTGATGAGAAAATATATGAAAATGAGGAGCAACAGGGGCGTTGCCATTACACTTAGAGGCTCTGCTCTCTCTGCAACTACTGCACCCTAGGCACTTTGATTTACAGGACCAGGCAGTGAAAACATCAAAATGCCTGCCTGGCCCTGACAAACAAAGTGGACAGTGTACATATATGTCACGGTGGGGAGTGGGGGAAACCCGTACAATGTAAAAGGGATAGGGGTAGCAGCTAGGCCAGGCTGCCAAGAAAAGGGAGCTGGTCACCTCCTATAGCATCCCTAAATCTGGCCCTGTTCTCCTAACAGTATGAGCCGACACTTAAGGTAGGAGGGCCCATACACTGGAAACCACAGAACCCTGAAATCCCTGAGGCTAGGAGACAGGGACAAGAGACAACCAGGTTCATCCAAGACACAGATGAACCAGAGTCTCCACAGGCCTAGTTGCAGGGAAAAGTGGACGACTGAATACAGCAACAGAGTCGGCAGGTAAGAACACCAGAAACACACTTACCTGCTGCAGCCACCATGACTGGAACCCGTGCATAAGTACAGGTGTCCACACACCAAATAGGACACCATACAGACAACACACACAGGTATCCAGCACTCCTGATACTGCCTGGACCCCATGCCGCAAGGAGCACGGCAGCCCCAAGCAGCACTCCATATAGACTAATGGTTAACCCCTCCGGGATACCAGCCGCCTCAAGGAGGTATCAACATACCGGGTGACGTATAGCATACATGCAGGGACCATCACCAACAAAAGCCCAGACATGTAACAATCAACAAAACGCTACACACACACAGAACATAAACCCACACCACACATACAACAAGTGAGGGTAAAGGTACAAGGAAGAAACAAAAGGGAGGACAATTTATGTTCCATAAGGTGGCCCTCAAGGACTGGGCAGAAACACCCAGGCAAGGAGCAAAGCTCCAACACCAAGCAAGGCTGTAGTACAACTGCACCCAGCCAGCAAGCCACAGGTTTATATCAAGCCTGCGGCCCTTGCTCACCAAACAGCAGGGAGGCAAACCTTAAAGGGGAAGTGCACATGCAAACTGCCAACAACACGTTGCCACCGGCAACCAGTCTGCATGGCAACCACGTCACGGTCAAACACCAATATGACCGTGACAATATACTGTACATATACTTTTTATTTAATTACATGCCATTCCAAATGTATTCAGATCCAGATGCTGGTTCGACAACCGTAGAATATTTTTTGTGGGACAACCCCTTTTAGGGAGAGGACAGAACAAATGAGAGATGATAACAGCTTTTCTACTGCTGCTTCAACACCCCAGTTATCACAGTTTTTTTGATAAATAGGGGCCTTAGCTTGATAGAACAGAACATATATTTATAGGATTCAAATTGGTATATTTTGCTAAATTCCGAAACAAGCCATGAAGGTACATCGTCAAGAAGAGACCACCATAGAGGCAGCCTCTCTCGGCAGTGGCTCTACTCTGTGGCTGATAGACAGGAATTCCAGCCCTGCCCATATGTTCTGACAGGGAATATGAAGATTTGTTATCTACCATGATGATGCAAATCAGGGCATATGGACATCACAGAGGGGGTCCTGCGCTCGGGTCCCGCTCTGTGAGGCAGAATGGAAAGCCACTCTGTAGGTGCAGACTTGAACCAAACTTTTTACATAGAAGGTCATACGTCTGAAAGGCTACCATGTAATGCTATATTTCCCCTACAGCGACCACTTCAGCGGTAATGCCTGGCTGGCCATGCCATCAGCAGCCTGCTAGTGGTCCGGGCAGTGAGACCCAGGTGGCTACATTTTGAAATGTGTTACCCTGATAAAACAGCTCCTTTAATTATGGATTTTTAAAAAAAATTTAACCTCTTTCCCATGTATGCATTTTGCGCCTTAGTGACCTAGCAGTTTGTTTTAATTTTTTGATCATCACATTCCAAGACCTATAACTTTTTTGTTTTTCCGTCGCTATAGTTGTATAAGGCCTCATGCACACGACCGTATGTATTTTGCGGTCCGCAAAATAACGGATCCGCAAAAAATACGGATGACGTCCATGTGCATTCTGTATTTTGCGGAATGGAACAGCTGGCTCCTAATAGAACAGTATTATCCTTGTCCGTAATGCGGACAATAATAGGACGTGCTAAATATTTTTGCGGAACGGAAATACGGACATACGGAAACGGAATGCACTTGAAGCATCTTCCGTTTTTTTTTTTCTGCAGACCCATTGAAATGAATGGTTTCGTATACGGTCCGCAAAAATAATGGAACGGACACTGAAAGAAAATACGTTTGTGTGCATGAGCCCTAAGGGCTTGCTTTTTGCAGGACAAGTTGTAGTTTTTAATGGCACCATTTTGGGGCACACAAAACTTACCGATTCATTTTTATTCTTTTTGGGAGAAGAATCAGCAATACTATCTTTGTCTTTTTACATTTAAAATTTTGATTCATTCACATTGCGGCATAAATAACAAGTTAGATATAGAAAGTCAAATTGCAGCGCTCAGCTGCGTATCGTATCAGAGGCACGGATGTGGCCAGGACAAAGCCAATATAAACTGTGTAAAAAGTGGAAGGGTCCAGCTTCTGATAAAAATGATATCTTTTATTTGATGAGGTAAAATCCATACAAAACAAGACAGATGCAAAATCGACACGTTTCGGATCTCAAGTTAACGATCCTTACTCATGATATAAAATGCCATCTGTGACTCTCCCATATAAATACACTTCATCAATCAAATGCATAGAAACAACATCACATGATAATCAGGTGTGGGCAAATCACAAAACATGGAATGACAAATCCAACATGTACAGGGGAAAAAAAAACATAACAAATTAATACTGTAAAATTAAGTCATGTTTTTTGTTCATGCCTGAGGGGAAGGGGCCAGTGGCGTCTCTAGCTTTCAAATTTTGGGGGGGCACACTGGGGGCCAGGACAAAAGTAGGGGGGGCAGCTATAACAATGATACATTTATACAAGTACGCTTAGAAATGCTACAATACTTTACCCAATACCTAAAACCGCAACAGGGAAGAAAAGTCCAGCTGTCTGTGGATGACACTTTTATAGAGAGAGGGATCTGTGGATGACACTGCTATGGGGGGGATCTGTGGATGCCACATACCGTATATAGCATCTTATGCTATATGTGTCATCCACAGATCCACCCCATGACAGTGTCATACCCATTTCCCCCTCCATGACAGTGTCATCCCCATTGCCCCCTCCATAACAGTGTCATCCACAGATCTCCCTCCCTGCCTCTCACAGGAGTGCACATATATAAAATAAACATATTTCACATGAACACTTACAGTTACTTGGCTTGGCCCTTGGGGATCTCGGACACCACTTCAACACTTTGTCCGGGGGCTCGGCGGAGCTGCTGTTGTGTTTTATCCTAATGATAAAGATTTCATAATAAGGATTTGGAGAAGGGGCTGAGGGATAGCAGAGCAGGGAGAGGCTGGTGCTGCTACTAGGGGGTCATACCATGGGGGAGTAATAAAACCCACCATAATGCCCCCCAGTAGAAATAATTCTCCTTATAATGTGCAAAACATACCCCCTTATGCCCCCAGTTGAGCTAATGTCCCCCATAATGTGCCAGTATAAAAAAAAACTATATAGTGCCCCAGTAAATGCCTCCATAGTGCTCCTCTCCCCCCTTCCTGCTAGTGCCCCCCATAATGTACCAGTATAAAATGCCCCATATATCGTGCCAAAGTAGATGCCCTCAGTGTCCCCCATAATTTGCAAGTATAAAATACCCCTTCTTAGTGCCCCCCGTAGATGACTCCATAGTACTCCTGTCTCCCCTTCTCCATAGTACCCACCATAATGTGTCCCAGTATAAAATGCTACTGTACAGAGCCCCCCTTATAAAACACCCCTTCTTTGTGGCCTCAGTAGATGCCGCTATAGCGCCCACCAATAATGTGCCAGTAATAAGTGCCCTCAATAACGTGCCACTGCCAGTAACAAGAGCCCCCCAACGTGCCAGTAATAAGCCCCCATCACGTGCCAGTAACAATAGCCCCCATCACGTGCCAGTAATAAGCCCCCCATCACGTGCCAGTAATAAGCCCCCCATCACGTGCCAGTAATAAGCCCCCCATCACGTGCCAGTAATAAGCCCCCCAATGTGCCAGTAATAAGCCCCCCATTACATGCTAGTAATAAGCCCCCCATTACGTGCCAGTATTAAGCCCCCCCATTACGTGCCAGTATTAAGCCCCCCCCATTACGTGCCAGTATTAAGCCCCCCCATGTTCCAGTATTAAGCCCCCCCATCATGTGCCAGTATTAAGCCCCCCATCATGTGCCAGTATTAAGCCCCCCCATCATGTGCCAGTATTAAGTCCCCCCCATCATGTGCCAGTATTAAGTCCCCCCCATCATCATGTGCCAGTATTAAGTCCCCCCCATCATCATGTGCCAGTATTAAGTCCCCCCATCATCATGTGCCAGTATTAAGTCCCCCCCATCATGTGCCAGTATTAAGTCCCCCCCATCATGTGCCAGTATTAAGTCCCCCCCATCATGTGCCAGTATTAAGTCCCCCCCATCATCATGTGCCAGTATTAAGTCCCCCCCCATCATGTGCCAGTATTAAGTCGCCCCCATCATCATGTGCCAGTATTAAGTCCCCCCCATCATCATGTGCCAGTATTAAGTCCCATCATCATGTGCCAGTATTAAGTCCCATCATCATGTGCCAGTATTAAGTCCCCCCCATCATGTGCCAGTATTAAGTCCCCATCATCATGTGCCAGTATTAAGTCCCCCCCATCATCATGTGCCAGTATTAAGTCCCCCCCATCATCATGTGCCAGTTTTAAGTCCCCCCCATCATGTGCCAGTATTAAGTCCCCCCCCCCATTGTAATAAGCCCCCATAATGTGCCAGTAACACTATTGTAAAAAAACAAACAAAAAAAAAACACTTATACTTACCTCAGTGTCAGCGATGCGATGCAGACTCTTTCTGTGTCCCGCGCTGTAAGGCTCAGGCGGCGCGATGACGTCATCGTGCCGCCTGCGCCGGCCTCTGATAGGCTGCCGGCCTAGTGCCTGCAGCCTATCAGAGGAAGGGGAAGGGACACGCCTCTCCCTCCCCCAGTGGCGTAGCGTGGGTTGCCAGCACCCAGGGCAAGCCAAAAATTGCGCCCCCCCCCTACCCCAGGCACGCCCCTTTTAACAGATACTGTAGTAGATCACCTGCAGTCCTATGTAGCACCACAGATAACACAGTGATAACTCTGAGTACAGATAATGTAGTAGATGGGTGTAAGCCCCCAGAATTCAGAACACACACAGTGTGACCTGAAGTCTGGGGCCGAATGCGGCAGGGTGGGCCATATTCTCAATCTCCTCCCCCAACCCTACTGTGAAACAGATATGTGCATGGACATTATTATTACAGTATAATACCGCCCCATACCTGTTACATCCAGTGACGTCTCCTGTGATGTAGACTCTCCCCGACGTCTTCATTCAGAGATAAGACCGCCATGATACTTTCTTTCAGCCGCTTCTCGTCTCTGCAGAGTTTCACAGAATTTTTTTTAGGTTCCTCACTTTACTCTCATCCTCTCCTTCCTGGTGTCTCAACACTCATCCTGCTGCCCCCCAATACTGGGCTAGAGCCAGACAGATAGTCCCCCATTCCTCATAATATTATTTCCCCTGTATATTATAATGTCCCCCTCTTTGTTAATAATACAATAGCCCCCGCTTTATTATTAATATAATGTCCCCCTCTTTGTTATTAATATAATAGCCCCCTCTTTATTATTAATATAATGGCCCCCTCTTTGTTATTAAAGAGGGGGCCATTATATTAATAATAAAGAGGGGGCTATTATATTAATAACAAAGAGGGGGCCATTATATTAATAATAAAGAGGGGGACATTACATTAATACTAATGTATTGGCCCCCTATTTATTATTAATATAATGTCCCCCTCTTTGTTATTAATATAATGGCCGCCTCTCCCCTCCTCTCACCTAATTACACAGGGGGGGGACTCTGCACTCAGGGACTGTCACTCACTCTGGGTCGCTTGAATCACTCTCTGCCTGGAGTCTGCCTTCATTCATGCTCCAGCTCCTGGCTCTGCACTCACTGCCTTTCCTGCCTGGAAGGTGGGCGGAGCCTATTGGGTACTGCCGTGCATGCCCCGCCCCCTCTCCCCTCCTCACTCTGCTCTGCAGCCGGACGCTGTATGAAGACGCTGGCGGCTCACTTCACTTGGGGGGGGGGGGGGGAATTTTAGTTGGGGGGCACAGCATGATGTAGGGGGGGCCGTGGCCCCCTCTGTCCCCCCCCTGGCGACGCCACTGGAAGGGGCTACCAAGTTCGAACATCCAATATGCCTCTCTACTTAGTAGTTTGCGTCTATGCAGAGGCGTAACTAGAACTGACTGGGCCCCACAGCAAATTTTTGTACGGGGCCCCCCACACACACTTACACACTTCTTCACAAACCGCCTCCTCCTGTGCAAACCCCTCTTATATGGCTATTTTGTGACTTTTTATTTACTGTATTTACTGTCATTTTTAGCACAACTTTGTTTTTTAACATTTCCAGTTGCTGACGGAGTTTATATTCAACTCAACCCCTTTAAAACCTGCGCTGCAATTGTAATAGACCCGTCATACACACACTCTCCACATACATGGACGCAGTCATACACGCACTCTCCACATACATAGATGCTGTCATACACGCACTCTCCACATACATGGAAGCAGTCATACACGCACTCTTCACATACATGGACGTAGTCATACACGCACTCTCCACATACATGGATGCAGTCATACACGCACTCTCCACATACATGGATGCAGTCATACACACACTCTCCACATACATGGACGCAGTCATACACGCACTCTCCACATACATGGACGCAGTCATACACGCACTCTCCACATACATGGATGCAGTCATACACACACTCTCCACATACATGGATGCAGTCATACACACACTCTCCACATACATGGACGCAGTCATACACACACTCTCCACATACATGGACGCAGTCATACACGCACTCTCCACATACATGGATGCAGTCATACACACACTCTCCACATACATGGATGCAGTCATACACGCACTCTCCACATACATGGATGCAGTCATACCCACACTCTCCACATACATGGATGCACTCTCCACATACATGGACGCAGTCATACACGCACTCTCCACATACATGGATGCAGTCATACACGCACTCTCCACATACATGGACGCAGTCATACACACACTCAACATATACATGGACACACTCATACACGCACTCACCATATACATAGATGCAGTCATACACACACTCTCCACATATACATGGACGCACTCATACACACACTCTCCACATACATGGACACACTCATACACACACTCTCCACATACATGGACGCAGTCATACACGCACTCTCCACATAAATGGATGCAGTCATACACGCACTCACCACATAAATGGATGCAGTCATACACGCACTCTCCACATACATGGACGCAGTCTCCACATACATGGACACACTCATACACACACTCTCCACATACATGGATGCATTCATGCACACAGTCACCACATACATGGACGCACACATATACAATACACATATATAGACACCCAGCTTTCCTGCTGTGCCCCTCCCGCATACTCTAATGCCTCTGCACTTGTGCCATGCAGGATAGTAGGGAAGCTGGATGACATTTTATGATATAATTCACCCAGCTTTCCTACTGTACTGCATGTCACATGTGCACAGTCTGGGAAAGCTGAATATAACCTCACGTCACTGGTGCAGTTGTGGCAATGCAACTGATGTTCAGCTTGCTGGGCAGGGAAGGTTCAGGCTGCAGGAATCGTGGGTAGAAAAGGGGCGTGGCTGTCATAGCTCCGCCCACATCGGGCCGTCCTGTTGCTGGTCAGTGTCCATCATAAGAACTAAGGAGGGGAGAGGCGGAGCAATGTCACTGATGTCAGGTCAGAGGTGCAAGTGCAGAAGAAGTCAGCTGCTCTGACAGGGGCCCGGGGTGACGAAGTACAGTGACTGCTCCTGGGCCCCTTCTGAGCTCGAGCCCCGATAGTTACGCCACTGCGTCTATGGTCACCCCCTCTAACTGGGAATGTGACCCTCTCCACACCCTGAACTCTAAGGCTGGTTTCACATGGGCACTGCGGGAAAAAAGATGCGGGTGCGTTGCGAGAACATGCACGATTTTTCCACGCGAGTGCAAAACAATGTAATGCTTTTTGCACGCGCATGAGAAAAAACGGCATGTTTGGTACCCAATCCCGAACTTCTTCACAGAAGTTCGGGTTTGGGTTAGGTGTTTGTAGATTGTATTATTTTCCCTTATAACATGGCTATAAGGGAAAATAATAGCATTCTTAATACAGAATGCATAGTACAATAGGGCTAGAGGGGTTAAAAAAATAAATATTTTTTTTTTTACTCACCTTAATCCACTTGTTCGTGCAGCCCAGCTTCTCTTCTGTCTTCTTCTTTGAGGAATAGGACCTTTGATGACGTCACTGCACTCATCACATGGTCCATCACATGATCTTTTACCATGGTGATGGATCATGTGACGGACCATGTGATGAGCGCAGTGACGTCATCAAAGGTCCTATTCCTCAAAGAAGAAGACAGAAGAGAAGCTGGGCTGCACGAACAAGTGGATTAAGGTGAGTTAAATTATTATTATTATTTTTTTAACCCCTCGAGCCCTATTTTACTAAGCATTCTGTATTAAGGATGCTATTATTTTCCCCATCCCAATCGTCACCTAGCAACCATGCGTGAAAATCGCACCGCATCCGCACTTGCTTGCGGATGCTTGCGATTTTCACGCAGCCCCATTCACTTCTATGGGGCCTGCGTTGCGTGAAAAACGCAGAATATAGAACATGCTGCGATTTTCACGCAACGCATAAGTGATGCGTGAAAATCGCCACTCGTGGGCACAGCCCCATAGAAATGAGAGGGTCCGGATTCAGTGCGGGTGCAATGCGTTCACCTCACGCATCGCACCCGCGCAGAAATTTCGCCCGTCTGAAAGAGGCCTAAAACTTTTTCTATTACCCTCATGTACAATGGCAAAGTGCAAAGTGGCAGAAGAAACATTACGTGTTTGATGGTGAGGTATATCAGATAAATGATATTCTGGTTTTAATCTGTTTGGTGGTACATCCTATAATTGCATAGAGCATTTAATACATGCAATTAAATGCAAACTCAGTGTTGCAGTTAATATATTGTTTTATTTTGTGACTTCTTCCATTCACTGTGGACGTGACTGTTTGACTAAGGGCTCATTCAGACGGCCGTATGCTGTCCGCAAAAATGCGGATCCGTTTTTTTGTGGATATATCAGCAGGTTTGCAAAAAAAACTGATTGCATTCCGTTTTTTGCTGATCCATAGACTTCAATAGGGCCATGTCCTGATTTTCACTGACAAGTATAGGACATATTTCATGTTTTTGCTCAGCCGAGCAATGGAAGAAAAGGGCCCCATAGAAGTGAATGGGACAGCATCTAATCCGCAAAAAAAACGGATCCGCATTTCTGCGGACAGCTCTGAATGAGCCCTAACAGACATACAGTATGTTCACAGCATGTGCATTTTCAGTGGCCACATTTAGAGCTACCCTGATATGAAAGCCACACTGGTTTGGCCTTTGGGCGGTCACAGAAAAGGCTGGGACTAATCCTATAACCCAAAGTAGGGGCATCTGCGCGCAGCACATCTAATGCCTGCTGAAATCCCTTCACTCCACTCGGCATCATAGTTGTTTTTTTTGTCATTCCATGTTTTGTGATTTGCCCACACCCAATTATCATGTGATGCTGTTTCTATGCATTTGATTGGAGCAAGTGTATTTATATGGGAGAGTCACAGATGGCATTTTATATCATGAGTAAGGATCGTTAACTTGAGATCCGAAACGCGCCGATTTTGCATCTGTCTTGTTTTGTATGGATTTTACCGCATTGAATATAGGATATCATTTTATCAGAAGCTGGACCCTTCCACTTAAATAACAAGCTAACTTAAATCTTTGGGTCAGTACAATTATAGAGATATCAAATACATATAATGTATTTTTTTTTTTACTTTTGTACAATAAAAATTCTTTTTTTTATGTTTTTACATCGCCACATCCCAAGACCCATAACTATTTTATCTTTCTACGGAGCTGTGTGAGGGCTTGCTTTTTATGGTGTATATAATGTTTTGATCACTCTTTATTTCATCTTTTTGGTGGTGAACAAGCAAAAAAACAGCAATTCTGCCATAGTTTTTTTGTTTTTACAGTGTTTACCGTGTGGGATAAATTACGTGGTAATTCTATAGTGTGGGTCGTTACAGATGTGCGATACCAAATGTTTGGAGGGGATTTTATTTTTGCAATTTTGTTTCACTGAAAAGCATTTTTTACGCTTATTTTTACCACTTATTAGTCCAACAAGGGGACTTTGACATGCAATCCTCCAATCGCTTCCATAGTACAGTGTATTATGATGTCAGTGTGAAACTGACAGGCAACCTATTAGGCCGTGCCTCTGGACCACTGCTCCTCTCCTTCCTCTAAAACCACATAGATGCCATGGTCACTATTAAATGTGGCATCTAAGGGGTTAAATAGTTGGAATTGGCGCTTCTGGTGATCAAGGCCATTAGAGCAGGAGTCCCGCTATCATACAAGAGCCGAGCTCCTGCTCTTTGCGGCACAGGAGAACCATGCAGCACTTAGACTTGGCTGTTGTAAAAAGGTGGGGGCCTAGAATAAGGGTCCCTTGGTGGCCACTGTGAAAAGGCATATTGGCAGTCATTAAGGGGTTTACTCAACAGGTCTATAAAAACCCATGTGTATGGATGGTTAGGGACTACAAACAAACCCTGTGTAGTCTGACCCTGCAGTCATATTCCTTCTTACCTATTTCTTACTTCTTATTAAATTATCTTGTTACTAAGAATTAGGCTATATGCACACGACCGTTGTGCGGAACGGCACGGACAGCCTTTAATATAACTGCCTATTCTTGTCCGCAAAGAGTGGACAAGAATAGGATATGTTATTTTTTTTTTTTGCGGTCCACGGAACGGAGCCACGGATGCGGACAGCACACGGAGTGCTGTCCGCATCTTTTGTGGCCCTATTGAAGTGAATGGGTCCGCATCCGGCTCGGATGTGGACCAAAACAACGGCCGTGTGCATGAGGCCTAAGGAGAAGGGAGTACAATTGCAGCTTCAGACTACAGAGGCTTTGTTTGTAGTCTGTTACTATGAAAACATATGCACGGGCTGCAGATCCAAAAGGGTAGACTTTTAACTAAGGCTAATTGCAAAGTTGCTTAATTTATCATTTTAGATGGTTTGAAACACACATCCTCTTTAATGTGAAATGCTTAGAAATCATCCCATGACCGATTGATATCCTCACCAAAAATGTACGTCCTTCAGCAGGGCAAATAAGAAAAGATTTGTTAGTCATGACGTTCAGAAGTACGAGATGCTTAGATAACCTTCCTTATGACTAAGCACTAAGGGGGAGCTTTATCAAACTGGTGTAAAGTAGAACTGGCTTAGTTGCCCATAGCAAACAATCCGATTCCACCTTTCATTTTTCACAGCTCCTTTGGAAAATGATAGATGGAATCTGATTGGTTGCTATGGACAACTAAGCCAGTTCTACTTTACACCAGTTTGATAAAGCTCCCCCTAAGTTGTGGACAGAACGTTAGGTGTGAAGGCGCATCATATAAAATCCAGAGGTCATCTGTGGACAGACTATGAAGGAGTCCGTTCTCCTTAAATTTAGGCCTCATGCACACGGCTGTTGTGCGGCCATTCCGTGCATTGGGGACCGCAATTTGGGGTCCCCAATGCACGGGCAACATCCGTGCGGAGGCCGGGACAGATCGAGACCCATTCAACTTGAATGGGTCCGTGACCCGTTTGCACCGTAAAAAAATAGAACATGTTCTATTTTTTTGCGATGTGGAGGCACGGACAGAAACACCACGGAAGCACTCCGTAGTGCTTCCGTGGGGTTCCGTGCCTCCGTTCCGCATTTCCTGGATTGCGGACCCATTCAAGTGAATGGGTCCGCATCTGTGCATGAGACTTTAACCTCTGTAATGCTGGCTAAGAGCAGAACAATGCTGGCAGTAATGTCAGCAAACTGCTTCACTTCAGCAAATTCTGTTGCTTCCAAATATCGTATAAGATAGGAAATCCTACCATTTTGGTGACATGGCTGAGAGTTTGACAAATGGATGTGTGCTTCCTTAGTGTTCCGTTCAGTGCTTCCGTTCTGCACTGTTCCGCATCTCTGGATTTGCGGACCCATTGAAGTTAATGGGTCCGCATCTGTGATGCGGACGGTGCCCGTGTATTGCGGATCCGCAAATGCTGTCCGCAATACGGCAACGGGCAGCACACATTCGTGTGAATGAGCCCTAAGGCCTCTTGCACACGACCCTATGGTATTTTCAGTATTTTGCGGCCAGCAAAAAATACGGATGATGTCCGTGTGCATTCCGTTTTTTGTATAACTGAACAGCTGGCCTCTAATAGAACAGTACTATCCTTGTCCGTTATGCGGACAATAAGGCCTCTTGCACGCGATCTTGTGCGCCCTGTGGCCGTGCTGCGGGCCGCAATGCACGAACACCCACCGTGGGGCCGCCGCAGCGGATCGCAAACCCATTTACTTTAATGGGTCCGCAATCCGGCCGTTCCGCAGAAAGATAAGACATGTTCTATCTTTATGTGGAACGGAAGTACGGGACGAAACCCCACAGAAGCACTCCGTAGTGCTTCCGTAGGGTTCCGTTCCGCATCTCCGGATTTTCAGACCAAATGGGTCTGCATCCCTGATGCGGAATTCACACGGAACGGTGCCCGTGTATTGCGGATCCGCAAATGCGGTCCGCAATAGGGCCACGGAGCGCACATAAGCCTAATAGGGCATGTTCTATCTTTGAACGGAACGGAAAAACGGAAACGGAAGGCATACGGAGTACCTTCCATATTTTTTGCAGATCCATTGAAATGAATAGTTCCGTATACAGTCCGTATATGGAACGCAAAAAAACGGAACATACACGAAAAAAAAAAACGTTTGTGTGCATGAGGCCTAAGCAGGTGGGAAAGTTATGTTTCACCTTGTGAGGCAGATCCACTGAAGCCATTGGTGCAGACAAGCAGGTCTTCAGCGGTACTTACAGCCGGCACTGATGCAGCAGAGCAGAAGTACAAATCCAGCAGGAGGGGAGTGGTGGTACAAATGAAGCAGTGCTGAAGAATACCTGGTGCAGCAGAGCTGTGGAAAGGTAGCATTGAAGCAGAGTTAAAGCACACTTGAAGCAAATCTGCTGGACAGATGCAGAGCTGCAGACATGGAACAAAGCTGATGTGGTGGCAAAGCTAATGTAGTTGAGTTGACGTAGTGGCAGGGCCAATGCATAAAAGTTGGATTTGGCAGAGCTGTTGTACTGGCAGGGCCAGTAAAGCAGAGCTGGCATAGTGGCTTTGTGAATAATCAGGCAGCATCCCGTTGTCAGAGACAGGTTTAAATAAGGTGCCAGTGGTGTGATGTTATGGCTGTGTGGCGGATTGCAATTGAAATTCAATGCTGGTTCCACTGATGAAGGGGTCATCCTTTTAAAACCCGAAACGCGTATGGTATTATCCCCCCAGTATTGGAACATAGACACACGATTATCTACCACCTAAGGAGGAGTGGAATTTACCATTCTGCAACATCCATTCGCGCGAACAACGCCTGCTGTACGGAGAGAAACCCTTATCCTTTGCGGGTCCATGTGCATTGCCATCGTTGGCGCGAGATTTTCTGGCAAGTAACAGCCCTTGAGACCGGAGCGCCGAAACACACAAGGGGCACACCGCGTCGAGGGCAGGAGAAATCCACTGAAGTCCTCCTGGTATGATCGTGTCAGTTTTGTGAAAGTTAGCGATCGCATTATCCGAATAATACAGCGGGACGCCGCTGTCTCAGACAAGTGAGCGGGACGCCGCTCTGAATATTATCAGCGCTTGCTTGCGCTTTAGACTGGAGACTACCTGGCATATTGATTAGAATTTTGGAAGATATCTGGCTGTAACTTAATCGTATTTGATATACCTTTTTACATTGTGGACAAATCAATACTGTTGTAGGTCTGGATGACCAGTATCCCATCCAGTCATAGGGAATTATTGATGGACTATTGAAGGAGATGTCTTTTGGGAACACTGCGTTATGAGTTTTAGCATTCTATGTATTATTATTGCTGCTAAATTAATTGTAATATAGATTTTTCGGATATCCATTCACTTTTATATTCATATTTATTAATAAACCCTACTGTTCTCAATACTATAGAGAGTGCCCCACCACTACTTATTTACATATTTTGATTTCTGTCGGATTGGCTGTTATCTGTCAGTGGGTGCACCTCAAATTGATTCCTTGTCACTATTGTGCGACATATTTCTAGTTTTTAATAATAGGACATGCACTCCTTTTTTGCGGAACAGAAATACGGAAATACGGAAATGGAATGCACACGGAGTACCTTCTGTTGTTTTTGCGGACCCATTGAAGTGAATGGTTCCGCATAAGGTCCCCAAAAAAAACGGAAGAGGAAAGAAAATAAGTTTGTGTGCATGAGCCCTTAGGCTGTGTCCTGAAGGTGAAAAATGACCTGAAGGGGTTAAACAACTACCTACCGTCTTTAGGTCGATTTGCTAAAAATTAACCTACACTTCATGAAATAATGGGAAGAATAAAAACTGTAATAAGACATTTACCAAGTGGAAGCTTACTGAAAGCGGAGCTCTGACTCACCGGCCGAGGCTGCTCCTAATCCTGAGCACTTCCTTTGTTTGAGCAGAGGTGACACTTCAATTCTCTGTGTACCATATGAATCATGAACCAAAATTGCTTATGAGACAGTCATTTTTAATCATATTCTTTAATAAATAGTAAAGAAAAATTATATAGTAAGGTAGGATGAAAAATATAAAATGGTCGGAGAATTAAAATACAAAATGACTGGGAAGAGGCAACAGGTTGCATATTCTACAAAATACAGAACATCCACCCCACATCCTTCCAACTAGAGTTATCCACTGGTAAAGATTATAAAAGAGGCATATCTCGTATTTGTCTTTAGGTGTGTTCTAATACCTATCATCAGAGAAATATTTATAGACATGGTTTCTATATGTGACATTAATGATTCTATTACTGTATATCAGAATAGGGATGTAGGGGAAGCAGCTGCTTTGGGGCCTGAACTCAAAAGGGGCCCAACCAGGATGAGGACTAAAATTTTATTGTCAGGGCCCCCTCAACAGTATTAGGCCTTATGCACACGACCGTTATTTGGGTCAGCATCCGAGCCGCCGTTTTGGCGGCTCGGAGGCGGACCCATTCACTTCAGCCCTCAGTGTGCTGTCTGCATCCGCTGTTCCGTTCCGCGGCCCCGTTAAAAAAATATAACATGTCTTATTCTTGTCCGCGCTTTGCGGACAAGAATAGGCATTTATATTGCCTGCGCCCGTTCCGCAAATTGCGGAAGGCAACACGGGCGGCTTCTGTTTTTTGCGGATCCGTGGTTTCGCGGACCGCAAAAAACGGAACGGTCGTGTGCATGAGGCCTTATACAGTGACACTATATACAGTGACATGACACTGATGGCTAACCTTCGGCACTACATTTGTGGTGAAACAACGACTCCCAGCATGCTCCATCAATTTCAATGCGGTTCTGAGAACAGCCAAGCTAGTGTACATCTTGGGAGTCGTAGTTTTACCACAGCTGGTGTGCAGAAGGTTAGCCATCACAGAATGTCATAGAGTATACATGTGTAGGAAACGGACAGAGCAGGGTTGCACAAGAGGAGGGGGTTGCAAAGAAGTTGCTGGAGAAGGTAGGGGGGGGCATTAAAAAATTTGCTGTGGGGCCCAGTCATTTCTAGTTACGCCTCTGCCTGCATTTATTGCGGTGCCTGAAGTGTTTAACCCTTTCACAGCCAGCACTGTGCATGTACATGGGCAAACATGGCGCCCATTGGCACTTGAAGGAGAGACCCACGGCTAATAACCGCAACTGGCAACAATGCCAATTGCCAGTCATTAAAGCATTTAGATGCTGTGATCAAGTGAGATCACGGCATCTAAAGGATGAAAAACCCAGAAGCTCATGCTTCCGGGCTTCTTACCGGCATCCTCTGCGGCCTATGAGGATGCCAGTAATTGATTTCAATATGCTGGGTCTCTCTGAAGAGACCCAGAGTATTGAAGCTGCAATTGTTATTTTGGCCAGAAGGTGGCAGGCAAATATAAGAAATTAGCAATTCTGTACCAATATGGATATTTAATAAACATAGTGAACAATATTTTTCCAATATGGCGAATGGCATAATGGAAAAAAAGGTTCAAAATGGCTGATTTGCCATTTTTTCATAGCTTCAATTACCTAAAAGAATGAAATAAAATCACACACGCTCCAAAATGGTATCAATAAAAACTACAGATCGTGCCACAAAAAAATGAGCCCCCACATAGCTCAGTAGATATAACTATACAAAAGTTATGGAGGTCAGAATATGGGGACGTAAAAAATATATATTTTTTTAAGTTGTAATTTATTTTTCCACTATTTAGACATAAAAAAAACTATACATATGTGGTATCGTTTTAATCATACTGACCCAGAGAATAAAGTGAATGGGTCAGTTTTGCCGCAAAGGGATTGCCATAGAGACAAAACCCGTAAAATAGCATTTTTTTCCCAATTCCACCCCATTTTTTTTGCGCTTCCCAATATATTGTATGCCATATTAAATGGAGGCATTAGAAAGTACAACTTGTCCCACAAAAAATAAGCTCAAGGAAAATAGCGAAGACAAATTAAAAAAATGCACAGTGTTGCTGTCTGAGAGTGAGCTGTTCAAAAGGATATCCCTGTATCTGTCCAGGCCCTGCGCCGGACGGATGACAAGGAGTCTGCACCTATGGAGTCTGTCTGGCCTCAAACTGGACCTCTGGCCTCCATAGGTGCAGACCAACTGTAAAAATGGCGTGGTGTTAAACAGGCAAAAAGTGCTCAAACCCATATGCAGTTGTGCATGTATATACAGGGGAGCAAATCCTGCCCTTGTAGCCTGTTGCTAATGGCGATCCCCAGCAAAAATGCATACAGTGGAGGTTGCCCGCAGCGGACCACAAGTACCACAATTGACATCCTACACAAGATAGCAATTATGTGGATGTGATAACCAATATAACAATATAATAACATTTGTAAAGACAGGTGCACTCTGCGGTCGTACTAAACCCTCATACTGATGTTAAAATTTAGAGATTAGC